>NC_072450.1:15639197-15994868 GCF_027596085.1 Anoplopoma fimbria
TTTGAGACCTAAAAAACTTGCTTTGTTGCATGCAAACACATGTGCTATGTTACTCACAGACAATACAACTCTCACTACAGAGATAGCCTCAAAGAATTTGAAGTCTGACACAGAGAAAAGTGATAGTTTGATTATGTTTAGCTCAATATTGACTTTGAGTCTCGGTTATTACTCAAATTCCAAATAAAAACATTGTATATTGTACTGATTTAATCCTTAGGGCCCCAAAATGGTCTGACAGTTGCAAGCAACACGTCAATTTACGGAAAACGTAAATAAAGCTTTGGCTAAACCATATTTGTAAAACTAAAATAGTGATGTGTATGTGATCGTGTTAAAAATAAATGGAGACCTCAGGAAAGGCAACAATCTAATACAAATAGAGCTTATATGTGTGAATTTGCAACCATTACCTTTCTATACTATCTAACTTCTGTAAGCATTTCATTTTTGACTGAAAGTGGGGTGTAAATCTCAACTTCTAAATGATAATTTAACAAAGCTACAGTATATTGTGACACTGTAAGTCGTGCCTCGGGTTGGCAGTTCATCATTCGCTTCACCAAGCAGACTGAATAGGCTGAAAAAGGCAGCTTATACTAAGCATCACTGCCACTGACCTCAGCCCATACCTTTTCAGCAATAACATAATAGCTCATGTCTTTGTGTGTATTTAGAAGAGTGATTAAGTTAATGTTTGGGGGTTGTCTTATCGTTACGGATGTTGCATAAACAATATTTCAACTGTCATAAATCTCATCTTGTTCATGTTTCACTTTTCAGACGGATGTTCCTCTATCTGAGTTTTTCTTAGCTTTTTTTGTTTTTGTTCTGTCACTGTCTTTGTAAATATGTATAGACTAATAGTGAAATCTGCCTCTCTTTCCTCAGGATGACAGTATACTTAAGGAGATTGACATCAGCCACCATGTTAAGGAGGGTTGTGAGAAAGCAGACCCCTCTCAGTTCCAGCTGCTCAAAGTGTTGGGACAGGGCTCCTATGGAAAGGTACAGGATATACATTTTAACCATAACCACACTGAGACCTGAATATCTTAAACAATTACTCATGTTAAGGACATTTGAGAGAAAGACATTTTTCTGGAATCAATTGGATCAGACTCCAGTCTAAGATAAAGAAAGTGTTGATGCAGCAAGCTAAAAGATAAACCATGACACTTGCCATATTCTAACTGTACTTGCCTGTCTGTCTTACCCAACAGGTCATTACTAAGGTTAGGTGCCGCTGCAGTGGGGCAGCACTCTTTCAGCTGTACAACATCTTTATAGTATTAACACAATTTTGGATTATCTGTAAGACTACAACAGTTTCACTACAATATCTAGACTTCAAACATAAACTAAATGGCCAAAAGTATAATTGCACATGTGTCTATATGTTTAAGGAATGTGCATTTGTGTGATTGCTGAACATCTAATTCAAAAGCCATGGGCATTAATATGCTGCTATAATAGCCTCCACTCCTCCGGGTAGTCTTTCCAGGAGAGTCTGAAAACAGAATGGAGGAATTTGCCCCAATTCGACACTGATGTTGGACGATAAGGACTTGCAGTCAGAGTTGTAATTCATTCCAAAGGATTGGATGGGGTTGATGAGATCTTTGTTTGTTGTGCATGAGGGCCTTGTTTTGTGCATGAGGATATTGTCATTTGAAACAGGGAAGAATGTTCCCCAACCTACAGCCACAAAATCAAAAGGGCACCATTGTCTAAAATATCATTGTATTCTGTTGCATTGGAATTTCACCTAACTGGAATCAACATGGCTAGCCCAAACTGTGATAAACAGCCTAGGAAGTAAATGACACAGAAGTATTTGAAATGAGAAGTCAACGTACTTTTGATGATTGTGTCAGTGCTGAAACCGACTGCTTTACACCAGTCACCATATGCTAATGATCAGCCATCCGTTTTTGCTTATTTCTAGATTAGCAGTGTGACAAATCCTGTCACAGTTCACTAAATGTATTTAAATCAGTAAAGGACAAGTGCATTTTGAGTGTTACTAGATATCACAGTGAAAACAGTGTTAATGTAAATGTTTTATGCAAAGGGGTGGTAGCTAACTTGCACTTACCTCTGCTCGGTCGCCTACAAATTGCGTGTGAGGGTTAAAGGTCACAGCCATGAAAACTAGCGTCTCAAAAGCAGCGAAAGTAGATGTGCGTGGCATTAAAAAAGGTGTGTGCGTTTACTGTTAGCTGTGTGCGCATGCGCTGTAGTGCATTACACATATTAAAACGCTCAGCAATACCTGGATGACGTAAATAATATACTCCCTAGTTGTGTCTCTTTTTAACTAACGCTGCTGAATGATGATGAAGAAGATGATGATGTTGGTGATGATCCCAGGTGTTTCTGGTGAGAAAGATCAGAGGAGTGGACAGAGGGCAGCTGTATGCCATGAAGGTCCTGAAGAAAGCCACACTAAAAGGTAAAAAAAGATATATTGGAAGGAAAAGAAACAAAAGTCCGTAAAGGATGCACCTTGTCATGTTTATGCCTATTTTTTTATTGTCAAGTAGTACTATGTTACCATATTTCTGTGTCTGTAGCATTTAAGAATGGAATGAATGAATGAATCTTGACTTAGACACATTTAGCTGAAATAACACCTTTGTTCTTTATTGGGCGCAGAATGGTCATTTGTTAAGATTAATATTGGTTATTCCAACAAATGATAGGGGACATATGACTGCAGAGTTCTCAGAGTGCCCTACTTTTGGAGGATTCGGGGTAAAAGAGGTTAGTTTGTACTGATGCAGATAAACTAAATGGGATTTTTACAAACTAAGATGTTCTGGAAAAGCAGGTTGAGATGTCATGTGCTGATTTATTGTCTTTGGGCAAGCTTTAATCCTCTGAAACTCAAAAAGTTATGGTCTCATCCTGTCAAGGAAACAGATGCTGCAATAACACTGTTACTGTGGTTAAGCACCCATGGGATCAGCAGCACCATGGGATGGCTTAATTAAATTTATATGTTTCAATTAACTTAATGCAATTTCATAAAACAGTCTAATGGTATTTGATGCTTGCTAAGATTTATGGAAATGCACGCAGATATAAATAACTAAATATTGTGTGATTAAACAAATGCTTCTCTCCCCGGTATATATGTCACAGTTCGTGATCGTGTGCGATCTAAGATGGAAAGAGACATTCTGGCAGAAGTGAACCATCCATTTATAGTTAAACTGCACTATGGTAAGTCTGACTGTCAGTTGGTCATCATTTAGGTGCGGATTTAAATATCTGTCTCTATGAAATCACAATGTACTCTCTTATATAACAAGATCCTGTTTTATTGACAAGAGTTAACAAGATTACTTTCCGATACCCAGCTGTAACATGTATGATAGTTGGAATACTTTTACGTAGGGAAGTTCTTCCTCTACATCTTTTCTACTTGCATACTCAAAGTGACAGAATACAATACAGCCCCAATGCAACACTATAGCATCATATTACTTGTGTTTATCATGTGTTTATCTTGTGTGTGCGTGTGTGTGTATGTGTGCATAGCCTTCCAGACAGAGGGAAAGCTCTACCTGATCCTAGACTTCCTCCGAGGAGGAGACCTATTCACTCGACTGTCAAAGGAGGTAAGTTTCCTCCTGAAAGGCTCCCTTGCTCTTTCCCCAGTGGCACTAAAAGAATTACAAGCCTTTTCTTTTCAAGGTCTATAATAGGCTGGATAACACTTGTGCAGAATCACCAGGAGTGAATACACTTGACTTCATTCTCCTTGTGAACACTGTTTTGATGTGAACATGCATGGCCTCCATTACTGTAATGCTTATACATTATCAGTAAACAAAGACAACACAAGTGGTTGGTGATAAAAAAAATATTAAGAGACTTTTTATTTTGTTTTTCCAAGAACAAACAAATATATTTTTTTCCTGTTTTATGATCTTTTTTTTTACTAGCATCTACGTGTCATTATATGTTCCAGGTAATGTTTACAGAGGAGGATGTGAAGTTCTACCTTGCAGAGTTGGCCCTGGCCTTGGACCATCTACACAGTCTGGGGATCATCTACAGGGACCTGAAACCTGAAAAGTACTATCTTATGAAGGCTCCCTTTTTTGTATCCATTTATTTTTTCCAAAATAATTTTTAAAGCAGCTTTTAATTTTATTTTTTTCCCCAACAGTATTCTTCTTGATGAAGAAGGCAACATTAAGATAACTGGTCAGTGCATCCAGCTACAAACTATTTTCTGTCCGTCAATTTATTTTCTGTCTTTTTATTCATCTTTTACTTCATGTCAAACTTTACTTTATCCCCCCTTTCTTTGTCTCTCTGTGTTTCAGACTTTGGGTTGAGTAAGGAGGCCATTGACCATGATAAAAGAGCATATTCGTTCTGTGGAACAATAGAGTACATGGCTCCAGAGGTTGTGAACAGGAGAGGGCACACACAAAGTGCTGACTGGTGGTCATTTGGGGTACTTATGGTAAGAATTGTTTAATCTTAAAACAATATTTTACTTTGACAGCCTATTTTCCATTTTAAATATATAAAAGTGCACTTTTGATTGGAGTAGATAGACACTTTTTCTACTGAGTTGCAAGTTTTTTCTGATTGTGCTATCAAAAACAGCAGGCAGGCATTTAATATATCATATGAGCCAAATACTCAGCTCTTATAATCTGCCAGTGTACTGGTTTCTGAATTTGGCTTTCTTCTGGCAGTAAAGCTGCTTAATTACCGTTTCTGGCAGATTAAATCCCATTACTTTCTATTATGGTGCATCTGCTGGATTTTGCTTGTTTTGTTCGTCTGGTGGCTTATTTTTTACTAATACTGAAAAGGAGGTTAACATTCACTGACAGCTGATGAACAGAACATTTCAATAAATTTCCCTCTGGACTACCCAGATTTTCAGAACCCAGAGACAATAGTGGAAGGAGCCTTTTTGATAAATTAAATCTGTGGAAAAATCCATAATTATGATAAAATTTCATTCAAAATATTGTTAGATATTTAGAACAAGTAAATAACATTAACAATAGTGCTGGAAAGAAGGGGCATGTTAGCAGCAGTTGCAGACTTATTGCTACGCATCAGGATGTTTTACATTCTCCATTAAATACAACAAGTTATTTGATTTAATGTCTATTTTCTGGTGATTTGATATTTCTCATATAATGAAAGTATCCAATCCATTAGTTATGATTTTGTTTCTTATCACAAAATGTTTTATTAAATGTATTATGTTTTATTTCGATAGTTGGACAGACATGCAAGATTCATCGGTCAACGCTATAGAATGAAATACAATTAACAAATTGGTAAACAGTTCATACTAAGAATTTGTGGTTCGATTATTTTTATCTACTATTGTCCCTACTGGATTTTTCTCTTTGACCATCATTACTGTGAAAATATCACTTTACTGTTAAGTAGAACTATTGGTCTGGTTGGGGGTTTCGCAGGTGTAAGTGCATAAAACTTTTCCTCAAGTAGTTGTAGTTTTGATAAGTCACTGAGATTGATAAAGGTGTTATGTACTTTGACAGTTTTTATCATCTCTTTTCCAGTTTGAGATGTTGACAGGATCATTACCATTCCAGGGAAAAGATCGGAAGGAAACAATGGCACTTATTCTTAAGTAAGACCAACTTTAACTTTTATCATTTTGTTCTTAAAGCTTCTCTTATTTATGACCACATCCTAATGGTCTAGGTATTTTTAAAATTGCTGTTTTAAAACAGTCTAACCTCAGTGAACATGGTTTTGTGTGTTTCATTAGTGTCTAGTTTCTGCGTGGTGGTTCAGTAACAGTGTTTTTTTTAATATACAATTTGTAGAGGATGTTATTGCATTTTGATCATACTTAGTTTTTCCCTCAAAGTTTCTCAACAGCTTCATCTTTTCCTTTTGAAATGCATTTCTATGTTCATTACAGTCTACTATTTCAAATAATAATTCATTTCTCAGTTATGCTTCATTCAATATTAAGTTGCTTATATGTATGTGCTTTGATCAATCTAAGAAGATCCCACTGTACATGAATAAACTAAATGGTAAAGTTGTTGCCGTATCACAGTTCGACCAAACATCTACGTGTCTTTATACCTGTTTCTCGTCTTTTCTGTACAGGGCTAAGCTGGGAATGCCACAGTTCCTCAGTCCTGAAGTGCAGAGTTTATTAAGAGCGCTCTTCAAGAGGAACCCTGCTAATCGACTAGGTACCGTAAACATAAATAAAACTTGAAAATTGACAGGCAAATATGTTTTCAAAATAATGGTGGTACATCTACATTTTTGTGGCGCTTTGGCTTACCAACTTTTGAGATCATCTTACCTGAAGGGACCAAAAATGTAAGGGACAACAAGGCTGCCGATGAAGCAACCTTAAATTGAATCAGTCATTTGAACACTGCAAAACTGTTGAGTTTTTTAACAGCAAATACAAATATAATATTCTACAAATCAGGTCTGTTCAGAGTAAATGGGAACTTGCAAATTATCAAAATGAATTGTCTAAATTTAAACAACAGCCCAAAAAACATGGAGGTCCATTGGAAATGTGCGGTGTACATAAAAGACTTAACTGTGTCCATGCTCTTTGAATTATTTTGTTTTTTAACAATGAATGTTTAGATGTGAACAATGACATAATGTATTAACTTGTCTGAATCTATGTGATTGATAGGTGCTGGACCAGATGGAGTGGAGGAAATAAAAAGACATCGCTTCTTTGCATCTATAGACTGGATTGTAAGTGTAATTAAGTGTAAGAATGTTCTATGGTCTGCAAGATTTTAAGCTGTCCAGTACTGTTGTTTTTGCAAGGGAGGGTACTATATACTCACTGGCATTATACACATGCTGTGTACATTAGACTGAACAAGTGACCACAGACTCAGCTGGAAGTGAAAGAAAGTGGGTTTGTTAACACTGCTATAGACAGTGAAGCAGGTCTAGGCCTGCATCGTATGCATGTATGTCGGCCACCGCTGTGGTAAAGGTCTGTAAATGAATCCCCTGTCCGACTATCAGCAGTTATTTCAGTATCATCTGACAAAAGCACTGATTTCTTGGAAGTTCCACTTTTGAGATGCACTACTCAGATTAGTGGATTAATTTATTATAAGAACGACACATCTGAATCACACTGTGGTAACTGCAGTTGTTATGTATCTTGTCACAGAAACTCCGCAACTGTTTACCCACTTCCTCAAAACTTACCCACAATCATGAGTCATGATTCTTTATTGCTTAGTGGCAAAATCTCTAACTTCCCTCTCTTGTCCAACTTTATTGTAACAAATCCTCTTATCTATAATAGCCTTTCTCAAATAAAGTTTGCTCATGCACACATGTTCTGGCTGCAGACATTACCTGTGCTATCACAATCTAACCTTGACATCCACTCCTTGGAGGTGTGCTGCTTGAAATTCTTTCACCTGTACACACTGTTTGCCCAAAGCTTCGATTTACAGTGCTTGGTATATATGTGAGTAACATTCATGCAGCAGAAGCCTTCTGCATACCCTAACAAGAGCTGTTCAAAGCAACTCAACAAGCTCACACTGGTGAAAAGCAAAGCACTTATGTAACTGCTATATATCCTATACAGGCTACTTTCAGCTATTTGTTTTAAACAATCATTTTCGCAATAGCAAACAACACAAATACAGAGTGTGAACAGGGCGTCTATTAATGTGTCAGCCTTGTTCGTGGTCTCACTATTGCACCCATTCCTCTTTATCAGAGATGCTCATAAGGCTTATGAATCTTGTTTATCCGCTGCTGTGAGTAGCGACGCACTCATTTCTAACAAAATCCCACTATTATCAGCTTTACATGCCCACTAATCTCTGCCCTCACCACCGGCTCGCACTGTACTCCTCGCTACATAACTACCTACTAGCCTCTGCCAAACACCACATTTTCCCATTTACAGATGGTACAGCTGGCTTGATGTGACTAGCTATCAATAAGAAGCTTATGTTCTCCTCTAGGCTATGCTAATTACAACCACATGCAGTATAAGGCATAACGCTTAACTCCATCAGCATCTTGGTTGACTTTTACTTAGTGAACCTCTGGTCTTTTATTAATGTATCCATCTTTGAGGAGTTTCTCTCATAAAGTTGACAATACAAACTAAATCTGAAACCTCACTTTCACAGAGATTGTCAATTACAAATCAAATAGTATGTATAAGTGTGCATTAAAGTACTTTTTCCAAGGCTGGTGTCCTCTGTTAGGTATTTTATGTGATATTACTCAAAGAGAACCTGAGAGACTGTTGTTGACAATGCAATGGTGACACCTGCAGGCCATACTCAGTAATGCACTTGAGTAAATATAATGGGCAGTTTTCACTTTGCATTACATCACATTACTTATCATTTGGGTGTCCTTTTTAATCACTTTGACTTTTGATTATTGACGAGTTCATGGCCAAACTTTATTTTCCAGTCTAATATTCTTAACTTTATTTTCTTCGTATTACATTTACTCTATTCTTTGTGCTCCACATTACATTTTAAGATCAGGCGGTGTCATTGCTGACTCAGTACATGTTTACATTAACACTTTCATCACTATAGTTTGCTTTGAGATGTGAGACAAGCTTGAATGGGACATGAACATTGAATTTAACTGCTGTGGAAACCAACCTACATTTTATTGTTCATAGTGGATCCAGTGACTATTAAACACAGCAATATTATGGGAAAAAACAGAGAAACACTTTTCACTACACACACTATCTACAACATCACGTGTATATTCATTCTTACTGTGAATTTACCCTAGATAATATGTCATTTTGTATTTATTTATCCAAGTGGTTTTATGATACTGACCGTTATTGTTGTTTTCTGTAGAAGTTGTACAGAAAGGAAATGAGGCCTCCATTCAAACCGACAGTTGGAAGACCTGAAGACACTTTCCATTTTGACCCTGAGTTTACCTCAAGAACACCCACTGGTAACTCAGAGACACAAAAATATATATATATATATATATATATATATATATATATATATATATATATATATATATATATATATATATATACATATATACTTAAAGAAGTACTTGGGTCTATTTGTCAGGTTTATTCATTTCAATTATATATAAAAGTTCCATCCATTTGAGTCAAGTAATTCTATGATTAACCAAAAAGTAACATTAATGTTATTAAAGCAAAGAAAACTGAGATGCATAGACTATACAAAACGCATCTAATTCTATCTCATTGAAATTACATGTATTACTTTATATGTATTTGTCAGTACGTTATATGTATTCCAAAATGGTGATGTTCCTAATTGGATGTAAATTTGTAATAGAAACATCAAGTTTAAGTATTGTGAGCATATGTTTGTTTCTGTCTGTCTTTGTCTATCCAGATTCTCCGGGCATCCCTCCCAGTGCAAACACACACCAGCTGTTTCGTGGCTTCAGCTTTGTTGCAACGAATCAAAGTCAGGAGCCTAGCGTTGCTACGGTAGCACCTTCTCGTCAGGAGGTGAACAACATCAATCCCATCACAAAGGTACGTGTTTTTAAGAAATGCCCTATCTCCACATGTAATTAAATGACATACTTGCACATTGATAGTATAACAAAATGAACCCTGTAAATAAATCACCAAATTGATCACTGCTTTATGAGTTAACTGACAGACTGGATAATTAAGCAATTGGCGATTTAATTTTGCTGACCCTCATAAATCCTGCTCAACTATTACTACAACAACTGACTGCTGAAGCAATGTAATTCTTCTCACACCTAACATATGAAGGACACATTTGACTATGACAGATATATGAAATATAATAGAAGCGTGTGTGTGCGTCTTATTGTTTGTGTTCCCTGCAGCACCTCAAAGGGGACGTGGCCTTCAGTGATGTTTATGAGCTCAAGGAGGAGGTTGGACAGACAGCGACTTCTGTCTGCAGAAGTTGTCGGCACAGAGTTACTGCTGTGGAGTATTCAGTGAAGGTATCGGACACTAAACTTTTACTAGAACTTATTTAGATATGCAACAACATTATAATATCAACTTTTTTATATTTTAAAAGTATTTTTGCACGTTCATCAAAAGCATTTACAGTGTTTGTCCTAGAATTTCATAGCAAAGTTTGACCTCAAACACACGTCTGAATCCAACCAACAAAATGTAGTCATTACATACAGTATGTATAAGGTGAGCTAGTGGTGCATTGTGGGAAAGGGTGGGATTAGAAATTAAACCACCTAAACAACACTCTATGTGCATCCTGGTTATTTAAAGGTTTTGCAATTGTTTGTCTTTCTCAACTGATCCTGTTGTTTCTGTTTTTGTGTCAGATCATTGACAGAACCAGGAAAGATCCATCAGAGGAGATTGAGATCCTGTTAAGATACGGACAGTATCCAAATATTATTACCCTGAAGGATGTAAGCAGAACACACCCACACCTGACACATGTTTTACTTCAACAGCGATGTTAGAAGTGCTTCTTCAGCATTTTTACAACAGAATTGAATAGGGGTAGATTGAAAAGTCAATACAGCATAGTATGAGCAATATTTTGTATGGCAATATTAGTTGTATCCATACATGGACACCAAGTATCAATCTTTTATCATATAAACAACTTATATTGCATTACAAATTAAACCTTTTGATAATAATTGCTTTATCAGTCCACTGCTCGACTGACAGACCCATTTTGCTGCAATCAAAATGATTGAAATGAGATGAACCGAGTCAAAACTGGGTCTTATTACATAAAACAGATGTAAACTGTATAACTGGCATTTGAAAAAAAGGTTATAAATGTCAATTTATGTTAGCGCATTACTCAACATATCGCAAAATGTTTAATTTCAATAAAATAACAATAACTTTGTATCATGATTATACTGTATTGGCTTCTGGTGATTCCAACTCCCTGTGTGTGTGCTTTTACCATCAGGTGTTTGACGACGGCCAAAGTGTGTACCTAGTGCAGGATTTACTGAGAGGAGACGAGCTGCTGGACAGAACTCTGACGGTGCCAAACTTCACAGAAAGAGATGCATCAGACATCATCTGCACTCTGACCAAGACTGTGGAATATTTACACTCGCAAGGGGTAAAACATTTGTTGAAACCTTTAACATAAGACTTCTATACATCCTTTTACTGTTTTCACCAACTTGCAAAATTCTGTTTCGTTTTGAGCAACCATTGCATCATATGTTAACTTTGTTGCAAATCATGTTTTGTGTGTGTCTTTCTCGTTTTTCAGGTCGTGCATCGAGACCTGAAGCCTAGTAACATTCGCTATTCTGATGACAGTGGACTCCCAGAATGCATCAGGATATGTGATTTTGGTTTTGCCAAACAGCTCAGGGCTGAGAATGGCTTGTTGATGACTCCCTGTTACACAGCTACGTTCATGGCTCCTGAGGTACTGTAATCAGTAATCATAATGAGGAAGTCTCTAATATCTCACCAACACTTATGAAACAAATCAAATAGAATTGCAAAACGCCTATCAAAAATACATTTAAAAATAGTCATTCACAGAAAGAATCTCACCAGGACATAATAAAATGTGTTTGTGTGCGTGCAGGTTCTGAAGAAGCAGGGTTATGATGCAGCCTGTGACATCTGGAGCCTGGGGATCCTGCTTTACACCATGATAGCTGGGTCAGTTTAAAGTTCAAAACACATGCAATGTTGCAATGTTCTGTTAACGCTCCTCCTGTTGCTGTAAACGTAATGTTTTTTAAATAAACTCCCCTGATGAAATAACAAAGACAATAATAGACAAAAGTACTTCAACCAATTCAAATCAAAGGTTATTGCTTTTTTAACATCTCTACATTAGGCTTTTACTATCTCTAGATTTAATAACGTCAGAGCGTCTTTTCACACCAGTTGTAGATTTTAGAAGGCTATCTTTGTGCTGACTTCCCCCAGCTTTTCAATTGCTTTTATTCTATTTTTCCCAGCTTCAGTCCATTTGCCAGCAGCTCTGAGGATACAGCAGAGGAAATTCTGGCTCAAATCGGCTGCGGAAAATTCATTATAACAGGAGGGAACTGGGACCTGGTATCAGACGCTGCCAAGGTTCTATTTTTTTTTTCTTTTTTGGGGATTAGATACACATAAAATGCTTATGTTGTTGTCTTAATAAACTAATATCAGCTATGCATATGTTCAACAGGAAATTGTGATGAAGATGCTCCATGTGGACCCTCACCAGCGCCTGACTGCCCCACAGGTACTATTAGTCTCTAATAGGATTTGGTATGATTTATTAGTCTCTTTTAAATTGCTGCTACTTTAAGTCCCATTGATACTATTTTTTCTATGACAGGAAATTATGAAATAAATTACTGAATACAGTAAATCTGTATTTTTTGTATATCAACCTAAAAGGAACAGTGTCTAGGATTTGAGAGGGTTTGTAAGCAGAAATATAATATAATATTCACAACTATCTTTTCATTAGTGTGCAATCACCTGAAAATAAGAATCGTTGTGTTTTTGTTAGCTTAGAATGAGCCGTTTACATCTACATAGGCAGCTGGTCCTCTTCACTCAGCATGACATGTTGCTCCGCCATGTTTCTACAGTAGCCCAGAATGGACAAACCAAACACTGGTTCTAGAGAGGGCCTTTTGCGTTTTTAAGTTACCTGAAGGCCACCGTTGTTCTGAGTGGTGAGCAGAGGGGTATTCAGTTGGATGCAATTAAATTATTATGCATTAAATTATTTTTTAATGCCCATTAGGTTCTTCGTCATCCCTGGATTGTGGACAGAGACCAGCTCTCTGACAGAGCTCTCACCAGGCAAAATGCTCTTACTGTCAAGGTCAGTGCTTCTGTGCATGTGTGTATACAGTAAATATAATCAGAATATTAGCTTAAATCATTGTTAATATGTTTTTGTGTGTAGCTATGTTACATCCTTATTGTAAGATAATTTTTTTAAAGTGATCAATACACAGTTTTTAAAAAAAATGTGCCATTTCAGCAGGCAAATTCAAGATTCAAATGCTTTTTACTGAGTGTGTAACATGTGTGAACGTTTGCATCTGTCAGTATTTCTGTTGACCTCAATGACTGAGCTCTTAAAGAAACTGTTGTTATTGCATGAGTTCATGTCAGCTTGAGCAAAATGTACAACAATGCAAAAAAAATGTAAAGAGTGCTCTGTCTTTCCAGCAGGAGGCGCTGTTGCTATTTATTTGGTTGCTTGACAGATTAGACCATTATTAATATGATATGACATTTTCTCCTTTTATTCCACCAGGGGGCCCTGTCTGCCACCTACTCTGCTCTGAAGCGCTGTGCTCCTGCTCCAGTACTGGAGCCGGTTCAGTCCTCCAGTCTGGCTCAACGGCGAGGAATGAAGAAATTTGGGAGTCCCAAACTTAATTCAGACCCCAAAGAAAAGGAAAAGCCTCAACAATCTGAATGAAACTCAAAAGAAATTAGACAAAGACCCACATAATTAAAGAAGACGTACTCTTTTTGAAAAGCATAAACCTTGACACAAAGTGCTCCTAAGACTTATACAAACTAAATATATCAGATTTTAGAAATCTTATCACAAAGGGACTACGACTAATTAACTATAACAATAAAGCAGTCCACAAGCACTGGTATCAGGACTACCTTCAGTTCACTTAATATAATGTGAAAACCTTTTCAATTGTGATGTAACATTCATCATGCACACATGTGAGTATTTGATTGAAACCCAATGGCTTGAAAAAGTTGACTATTATTACCCTAAAATCATAATTATCATCTAAATCCTGAGCACAGAGGTTTTCATTCAATCTAGCAGAAGCTTGGCCCAATCCATCAGTTGTCCTGTGGGTATAATAAGCTCTGTTTGACAGTCACCCTTACTTCCAATTGGTTGAAAATTTTTTTTATCTAGATTGTATTTTGTCAGTTAAATTTTGAGCCCAATTCTCAGACAACATTTGTCACGATTTGGTGATGGCTTTTAAAATGTAAACCAAAAAAATTGGAAGCTGATATTCAAAGCAAACACATGGACGTTGACTTTTTTGTCATACATGTCAGAATACAATTAGCATTGTCGTGCAATATTTACAGACAAAATGTCCATAACTACTAAAGCTGCAGCAGCTGAAATTGGGACAAAATAGTCCAGTCACCAAATTCAGAAAAGGCGGTATTTAGTGCCACAAACAACATGCCAAGTAGTTGATTTACTTTAGGTTTCATATTCAGCACATACATGTATGTCCCCAGGGTGTTATGTCATACATTAATACAGTCTTCCACAGTCATTGCACCAGATCACCATCATCTAACAATAGATATAAGTTAGAGTAACATGTATTTGAATGAGGTACTCTCACTCTGATTATAACATGTTTCCTACAATTGATCCTCTGAATTCTACAGAGTTATGCATGTTAAAACTGTAAATATCCTACCAAAGTGAATCGTTAAGTTAACAATGCCATTGAAGTCTTATTGTTAATAATATGTTTAATAGTTTTACTATATGTATTGTTGTCTTCCATGAATACAGCCTTTGACTACTGTGAAATGTATTGTTAAATGTATCACTACTGCACTTCCAAGACCAGATGGATCAGTGAGCTATGAGGGTATTTATGTTAAGTTTGTTGTGTTTTTTCACAACATATTCAAATAATGTTACGTTATTTGGCTTAAGAGAAGTCATTGAGGCAGGATAACCAGGAGAGCATCATATCGCTCTTTGGTAAATGTCACACTCATGTCAAACTCTGCAGGCTATACTACTTTGAAATATTAACTCAGCAATCAGTGTGATAGATCATCTTTCAGCGTGTGCTTGAGCGTGTCATGTAGCTGCTAGTACACCTCTTGTTTGTGTCTGAAAGCCAAAATGTTTGAGAACCAGTGTCAGAGGATTGTATATAGGTCTACTGTCTATTGCTGCTGCAAAGCTGTAAATATTGTTTACTAATTTAGATTGTACATATTGTGTCCAACTATCAGCAAGCAGTAAGACTGTATATATTGTGTTTGCAGATATATAGAGATTGTACATATTATTTTGTGTTGTGCATCCATTGCTCAGAGTGTACATACTGTCTATACCTGGACAATCACTGGAATTATTGGCTAGAATGCCAAAGTTTTACAAATAAAGGAGAACTATAGAAACTGCCCTGAAATTTGCAGTTATTTATAAATCATATTCATGTTCCTGCCTGTGTAAATTGGAATGCAGCCATCATTCATTTGAGTTTTTTACCTGTGCTTTTACTATTATGACATGTCAAAATGTGTGAAAAAGATCTATTAGTACAGTGCAATATTTAACAATAAATCTCCAGACCTCCGAAAAGATATACACTATTGCACAGTTTTTGGTCTAAGAACTGAACTTACAAGATGTATTCAAGGCTGTTTGAACGTAGCAAAGGATTAATTATGAGGGGTGATATGAAGCGAGAACATTTTGTACAGGTAGGCAGCCAGGCACAGATTAGCAGACAAAGACATGTATCTCTAAAATGCATTTAAAAGGATTCAATCTTTTAAATTCTGCAAGTACATAAACAATCTGTCAAATTGTATGCAGTAACACAGAACCAAGAGCATGAATTGTAATTACAAAAGGTGGAGAAATATAAATAATTTTGCTTTGTCTTTCCATAGAGTGAAATGTAATATAGTTTTATGCAGTACAAGTTCAGTTACTGTAACTTTCTCTCTATCCATGATAATGTGGCAGCAAGCCACTAGATGGCAACCAATCATAACCTCTGCTCTCACTCTCTCTCTCTCTTTCTATTTCTTACCAGAAGTTGTCCCTTTAGAGCCTAAATCCCCCCAAAAAAGAAGCAAGGAACACTTTAATTTATATCAACCACCGGGCTCACTCTCTGTTCCATAAAAGCTTTTAGCAGGCGCTGAGCTGATGTGTCAGGTGGGTGTGGCAGGCTCATCAGCCCTGACATTTAAGTGCAGTAGTGCTCAGAGCAAAAGGGATTGGAGGATATGAGTAGATACAGATGACAAGCCCCCCTGCGAAGATGATTGCAGTGGAGTGACAAGAGGAGACCAAACAACAGATAGAGGAAGGAGAAGGTGTCGGGAGGGGAGAGATGAAAGGCAAAAGAAAGAAAAAGAGCTTTGAGAAACAATAACTCAACCCAACAATTACAGCTTTGTCAGAATATATATAAGCTTTCATAATGGAAAAACTTCCAAATGTATTCTCTCATGTTATTGAAACTAAGTATAAGGTCATTTACATTCTGTTGCAAGTTAATAATGCCACACTTGTGTAGCTTCAACAAATAATTTAATCGTACTTTGACATATCATCAGATATTTCTAGTTTCAGGTTTTGGTCTTTAGTCTTCCTTAAAAATGAGCAGATACAACTGAAATGAATTAAATAATGAGTAGGAAACCCAATTCGCACCTGGCTCTCCTTTAACAGTTATGTTCATGTCCTTTAATACCAAACTTTAGTACAGTGTCCTTGAGCAAGTTGCTGAATAATTCTGGAAGTACTGTTTTGTAGCATGACTTGACCTCTGACCTTTCTGCAGAACATGTGACAGTGTGGCTCAATATTCAAAATGAAGACACCACTGGAGCTTATTACAAAGACGGCCTGCATCATGGTAATATGAAGATTATATTACTTGACTCATCAGAACAGTTTTTTCCTGAAACACTGGGATATCACTTTGTATTTCAAATAACCAGATAAGAAATGATCTTCAATGTTGCTTGTTAACTTATGAGCAGAGTGATTAGATGAGTTCTATACACAAAGCAGAGACATCTAGTAGAATGCCATCTCCTAATAAACATTTTCTCTGAAGAGAATATAAGCTTCTTAATATTCCACATTTAGTTATGGGTGACACAGAATGCTTATGTATCTTAAGTCATACTGGCTACACAATCAGTAAAGATAAAGATGGATGCATGAAGAGGAGATAATATTGAATTGGCTTTTAAATGTGAAATGAAAACACTCCCTTGTGTAACTGTATCTGTTCCTCTTCTGCTTGACATTCCTCTTCTGACACAAAACAGAGTTCTGAAGACAAGCGACATACACACTCTGACAGGGACGGGGATCCCACCACCTATGGCACTGGGTACGCACCTACAAATACACACACACATGCGCGTACACACACAGACACACACACGCGCGCACACACACAGACACACACACACACACACACAGACAGACCCACGGACACCCTGTGGCACTACAGCTAGACCTGCCACTCGGACGTTCACCGAATCAGACGGACAAATCTCTAACAGACGGCTCCTGACAAAGAGATTATCACCGTGACAGGAGAAGTGTGTGCAGCTGTGGGTGGTGGAGTTTACAGCGGAGAGATGGGGGTGGGGAGCGAACTCTTTGTGCTTTCACACATTTGGCTCTTCTCTCTCACCATGCCAATTTTCGGAGTCAAAGTCTTACTTACTTCAGGGTTTAAAAGATACAGTGGGGGAAATAATTATTTGATCCCTTGCCGATTTTGTAAGTTTGCCCACTGACAAAGAAATGAACGATCTATAATTGTTATGGTAGGTTTATTTTAACATTGAGAGACAGAATATCAAAACAAAATCCAGAAAAATCACATTATATAAAAGTTATAAATTGATTTGCCTTTGATCGAGTGAAATAAGTATTTGATCCCCTAACAAAACATGACTCAGTACTTGGTGGAGAACCGTTGTTGGCAAGCACAGAGGTCAGACGCTTCTTGTAGTTGGTCACCAAGTTTGCGCACATCTCAGGAGGGATTTTGGTCCACTCCTCTTTGCAGATCTTCTCTAAATCCTGAAGGTTTCGAGGCTGTCGCTTGGCAACTCTAAGCTTCAGCTCCCTCCACATATTTTCTATGGGATTAAGGTCCGGAGACTGGCTAGGCCACTCCATGACCTTAATGTGCTTCTTCTTGAGCCACTCCTTTGTTGCCTTGGCCGTATGTTTTGGGTCATTGTCGTGCTGGAAGACCCATCCATTTTCAGTGTCCTGGCTGAGGTAAGGAGGTTGTCGCCCAAGATTTCACGGTACATGGCCCCGTCCATCCTCCCCTCGATGCGGTGAAGTCGTCCTGTCCCCTTAGCAGAGAAACACCCCCAAAGCATAATGTTTCCACCTCCATGCTTGACGGTGGGGATGGTGTTCTTGGGGTTATAATCAGCATTTCTCTTCCTCCAAACACGGCGAGTTGAGTTGATGCCAAATAGCTCGATTTTGGTCTCATCTGACCACATTACCTTCTCCCAAGCCTTCTCTGAATCATTCAGTTGTTCATTGGCAAACTTCAGACGGGCCTGTACATGTGCCTTCTTGAGCAGGGGGACCTTGCAGGCGCTGCAGGATTTTAATCCATTACGGTGTAGTGTGTTACCAATGGTTTTCTTGGTGACTGTGGTCCCAGCTGTCTTGAGATCATTAACAAGTTCCTCCCGTGTAGTTCTGGGCTGATCCCTAACCTTTCTCATGATCATCGATACCCCACGAGGCGAGATCTTGCGTGGAGCCCCAGACCGAGGGCGATTGATGGTCATTTTGTGTTTCTTCCATTTCCGAATAATCGCACCAACAGTTGTCTCCTTCTCACCAAGCTGCTTTCCGATGGTCTTGTAGCCCATTCCAGCCTTGTGCAGGTCTACAATCTTTGCCCCGACGTCCTTAGACAGCTCTTTGGTCTTGCCCATGGTGGAGAAGTTGGAATCTGATTGATTGATTCTGTGGACAGGTGTCTTTTATACAGGTACTGAATTGAGACAGATGTCTTTCATACAGGTAACGAGTTGAGATTCAGAGTACTTTCTTAAAGTGAAAGGACTAATCTAACCGGTATGTGGGAGCCAGAATTCTTGCTGGTTGGTAGGGGCTCAAATACTTATTTCACTCGATCAAATGCAAATCAATTTATAACTTTTATATAATGTGATTTTCTCCATTTCCCCATTGTACGTACTAATTGTCCATCTTATGTATGTGTGTGTCTCAGAGAGAAAAAAGAAACACAGACATACAGTAAACATTGATATAGAGTTATTTAACTGTGTATCAGGCAAAAGGGTGATTTACTATCAAAACTGTACCCAACATGACTGTGAGGGGATGTAGGTTTGAAGAAAGTGATTGGGGGAAACCGGAGAATGTTGTGAGATCAGAATAAGACATTTTAAACCTGCAGCAGTTTACTTGAGCTCTGCTACCCAATATCATACCCTCTGTACAATGGCACAGACAAACACCAATTAAGCATTTTTCTGCTATCAGTTTGGTCCAAGACTACTCTTATTCAGTAGTCTGAATGGTTGTTTCTTGTTGTATTGTTCCTCAGTACAGTATATCATCACCACTAATAGTCAGTGAAGAGTATTTCAACCATCTACATAAAACATGCAGAGCTCCTTTTCATGCCATATACTTAAATTGGGCAAAGAGATGTTCAAGCCCAATTTATAAAGAAAGGTGTATCAATAAACCTTCCTGGGTCCTCTTGCAAAGTGTATCTATGTCCCATATCACCACTATCATCAGCAACATATATCCAAAGCACCATTTACAACAAGGCAGTCTATATGTGCCAGTGCACAGCCAACTATGATGCATTGCTCATTTGCAAACTATTTTGTAACATTTCTGCTGTTCACATAGAATTCTTAAGTTGGCTTCACTGCCAATAAAACTTCAGAAAGGCTTTGTAAAGGCCCACTATGAGCAGTTCATTAAAGTGCAATATTTTGGAGTAACAGTATACCAGTGCAGTACGGATACAAACATGTAGGTGCAAGTGAACAAGATGTGAAGTAAGTAAATACGAGGGTTACAGTGTGGGAGCTAAAAAATAACCTATATATGGAGGTATTTTTTAAATAATGGGTACCTTTTCTAACATTTTGGGGTTTAGTGACAGCACACTTAATGCATTTAGTAAAGAAAAAAGATAGTAAAACAAATAGAAGCAAATCAATGTTAGAAAATTAAGTAACAAATTCACCAATTTGAAAGCATATACATGGCATTAAGAAACAACCTGCAAATACATGCATTTAAACTAAAATGCTGCAAGTCAACAACAACAAAAAGCAGGTTTTAAGGGACACTAAAAAAGGTGAACACGCTAGAAATCAGTAAATTGTTGCTCAATTTTGATGTGTTTTATTTAGTTTCTAAATATTATCAAAGTAATAAAGATGTTTTCTTAATGTACGTGAGTATTCCTTAGTTGCAGTGCATTGAGCTCTCTCAGTCACTGTACGAGGACCACAAATACACATTTTATCGACGTTTATGGTCCCTGTTTTTTGTGGTCTTTTCCTAAGAATTCGATGTTTTACAAATAAGTAGGAGCCAAAGGAACAGGCACAATCAAGGGATAAAAACAAGAAAGAGAGGACATTATATATACAAAATGTCTACACTAACTTTTTATCAGTTTTTTATTCAAAAAATGTTAATGTAATTGCAAATTTGTAAAAACGTGTGAGTTCAGAATTATCTTTATTACATTAATTATTTATCATCACAAAATATCTAACCAAGAATGCCACCAATATTGGCTGTAATTGCATAAAGGTACCAAGTAGCCACTGCGGATCAAATGGTTGATGGGACACAGTTTGACATTTCCTGGCACAGTTTTGAACAAACCACAAATTGCCGCAATAATGGTGATATAATCATGTAATCCAAACACAAATACACTCACAAGTCAAAGGTGCCAGTGGAGGATAAGTAAAGCTCTGCAGAAAGTCAATTAATCTTTGCAGCGGTCCCCCTTTCCCTCCACCCTGCTTAAAAGCTTCATTTACCTCCTATGGAGAAGAGATAGAAACACCATTAGTGAGATGATGGCAGGACTAGAGAGGGGAAAGGAGAATCTCACAGTTGGATGAGCTGAAACAGTATAGGCCCCCGTCTCCTCAAAAAGTGTGTGTGCGCGAAAAGGCGAGAGCATCTTCTGCATGGGTGAGCTCAATTAGGTCCTATCTTGATTATCAAAGGTAGTGGCGTACAACTTTTAAGGCGGAAGTCTGCCTCAAATGCTGGCGATGGCAAAGGGTGGGCTGACCTGCAGAGTCAAGCAGGAGTTGGACAGATAACAGTAGAGATACGGCTGAGGGGTTTCCTGATGCAGAGAGGTGCTATTCAAGGCGTACATTAGGGAATAACACCCACACCATTATTTCCATATCTAATCCAGTGTCTTTGTGCATCTGTGTGTGTGTGTGTGTGTGTGTGTGTGTGTGTGTGTGTGTGTGTGTGTGTGTGTGTGTGTGTGTGTGTGTGTGTGTGTGTGTGTGTGTGTGTGTGTGTGTGTGTGTCACATAGGACCCCAGCTGGATAAATGATATTCATGTGTGTTTACATGCACACGTTTGGGTGTGTGAAATGCCACTGAGCATATAGGCTCTGCTTCACTGAGCTCTGCTGGCTACTGGAGCACAATTAGGGGTCTCTCTGTGTGAAAGAGGTCACACACAAAACACAAAACACACACACAACACACACACACACACACACACACACACACACACACACACACACACACACACACACACACACACACACACACACACACACACACACACAAAGGTGCACTAACACAAATAAGGAAGTTTGGCTGAATACTCAAGACTCCAATAATCAAACAGTATTCAAATCAGAGAGTTCCTTTTTCTATGCAAAGACTAACAATCCCCATATGAATGGCTTAGAATAAGTCAAACAACAGATGTTATTGAAATTATTGTCACATATATTGTTGAATTATTTTGTATATTTCTAACAACCTACTATGTCCTCTTCCTGCTGATCTTGATCACTGTAGGTCTGATCTCAGGGCAGCATGGCTTTACTTGGGTTAATAAAGTTGCTGCTAAAGGAGGGACAAGATAAATTGTTAGGCAGAAAAAGGGAAGCAATACTCAGGGCTGATGACATAAAGGGGCTAACTAGAGGCAGAAGGCCCAGTCTCCATCTTCTTAATTAAAAGGAGCCTCAAGTGTCGACCCTTAGGACAATTACAAGCCAATAACATGCGTGCTGTTCAATATGTGGTCCATTACATGTGTTGTGCTGCTCAGACTCCTTCAGGGGTTAACAGGCCTCCGGGCTGACATCACGATTGTCAAACTAATCACTTAGGACTCTGCTTACAGCACCAAAGACAAGCTTCTCTTCATGTGAATATCTCCACATCTCCTGCTATGTCAATGTGTGTGTGGCTCAATGTGTATGTGTGCCTGTTTGCACTAGTCTAGTGTGTAAACAAATGTTTTGTCCCAGTTAACAAGGTCCCAGTCGGACCAAACCTATTTGGCATTGGTCCGCTGATGCTGGTGTGCTTGGGTTGCAGCATTACCTATATATGTGGGCATATGTGTGTGTTATGAATGTGGCAGCCGGGGGATAGCATGCTGCTGCTGCTGCTGACACTGGGCCTGTCTGCCTGGTGTGCCCCTTTCTGCACCAGTAGAGCTGGCACTACCTCCTGCCTCTGCCCAGCCGACTCGCAGTGCGCCAGCTGGGCGCTACCAGGAGAGGCCCTGCAGAGAGAGGACACAGGTCAGCCGTGTTAGAGGGATACAGATAGATAAAGAGAGAGAGAGAGAGAGAGAGAGAGCGAGAGAGAGAGTGTGAGTGGCAAGGTTTAGACACAGAGCAGGAATAAACATACTGTTGGCGGAAAGGGCTGCAGTTGCAACCTCACAAAATAAGTCCTCATTTTTACACTTTTTTTTTGACATTGTACCTGAATTTTTATTGGCAACTCGTCCTTTTACATACAAGAAGATTTACTGTAATTGTACCACATTGCACTGCCAATTTTACAAAAGCAGCATATGCTTAGTTATCTGTGCTGATGTAATTAACTTGTGGTCTTTCTCAGGTTATACCTCTACTTTATCTGTATGCAGATAATCTTTAACAGAAAAAATCCAGGTTCAACCAGAACATTTCTACTATTAAGCTCCAGTTACACCCATATGAAAATGGTTGAATATACACATCAGTGAATCTATCATTTGTTCTACAAGTTTAGGTGTGGGAATGATTTTGGATATTTACAAAACATTCATCATTACCATATGTAATTTATTATGTTTGCCAAATCAGTTTATTAAATTTAAAGTTTAACCGCTGCTGTTTGGGTGAACCTACTACACACACATTCTTTCCAACATGATTGCTGGATGCATTAAATAGTGTAAATAGAAAAAATGTGTTCAATGCAGTTGTATATAGTAGTTAGACTGTCAGGCTGGGTAAATTAGCATTTAATTGAAGAAGTCTTGTATTGTG
Source organism: Anoplopoma fimbria (assembly GCF_027596085.1). NCBI lineage: Eukaryota > Metazoa > Chordata > Actinopteri > Perciformes > Anoplopomatidae > Anoplopoma > Anoplopoma fimbria. Next base: position 15,662,528 of record NC_072450.1, read on the forward strand.
GGAAAATAGGCTGTTCAATTAACAGATTTATTCGAGTTCTATTGCTAGTCCAATTTCACATCACCTCTTCTGTTTGATATGTGTGGCCTCCTTACAGTCTGCCGCGGGGTCGGACAAATGAGTGTTCATCTTTGTAACAGCTGATGTAAATTATATGTAAAGGATAAATATCGATCTTTTTTAAAAAATTGTAGCTATAAAGGAATAATGCATCTTATTGGTCTATTCTGACATTTTGAAATTACAAAAAAGGTTGTATTGTAAGTTACATGAACTCATTTGGTGCTTGGGAACACCTCAAAAGGAGTCAGGCTCTGTGTTTCTTGGACTGATCACCATGTGTAAATAACACATTTTGCAATGCACAGAGACCTGCTTAAGAAAATCACAGTATGTGTTCATTCACCAGGAAGTAAGGTGCCTGCAATGTACAATGTATGGCATCGACGATGGGCAGTGTGACTTTTTACATGAGTTATTAACATAGTTATTTACACTTACTTTTAATTATTTTCTTAAAAGTCATGTCTTAAAAAGGCCAATTTACTTTCTGACTTAGATTTTGCGTGTGCACTTTTGGTAAAGGAGGCAAGTGACGCTCTATCCGTTTGTTAAAGAAGTATAACAAACACTGCCAGACGCAGTCGAGTAACCCAGCATGAACCGCTTCCAGGATCTTGTGATGTTTTTGCACGTTTTTCAGTCCCGCATAGCTAAGCACGTATACCTAAACATTTCATTAACTGGTCTTCTCATGTGTGGTTCCCCACAGCCAATATTTGCCTGGATTTCACATTCTTTATATTTAGAACTTTTGTTAAGGTTGGGGTGATATTTATTTGACAAGGGTTAAGAGAGGGTTTCCCATGAATTCATACTTTGTGTCACATGTCAATAACTTTTAAATTTGTAAATACACATTATTTTTATTTCAGGATATAAAACTAATATCCTATGTGTCTCTTGTCTTATTGGGTAGACTTTACATGCAGGTGAAGTCTGGTTGTATTGATGTTTCATCTATTAAATTATACAACTCATAATGTTTTACTTTTAGTTATACTGATAAACTACCATCAATAACATCCACATAGACTTCATCCCACATCCAAGAGTGATGTTTCATAGGTAGCCAAATTAACTGAACTTAATTGATGGTAAACAGATGGTAAAGTATGCAATTAACTATCAAAGGAGGATCAAAAAAGAAACTGACCTGAAAGGTGTGGAGGTTAAAGATCCTAATCGTGATTAAGGCACCACCACTCATGTCCCCTCTGGACAAACTAACGAGTTTATCAAGGTGCCCAACAATAGCAGAGGAATGTCAAGTATTTTCATGCCTTTTTACGCAGAAGTTACAAAACATTTCTGAATCTAGAATAAAAGTGTCTCAGCATGTTTGATGAGGAGGAAACACTTCTGACTGGGAGGGGAAACTTACAACAAGGAAACAAAAAGTTAGGAAGTTATTCTTGGCACAACATATGGATCCCGAATACACGTAGCCCTGCTGGCTTAAAAGTTAACAGCTAGTCGCTTACACCTCTACCGTCACATCCCTATGTCAGCCTTTAGCTCAAGGCCCAACTGTGCTGGCTTTGACTTTGCGGAGCCGCAAAGCCGTCCCTTAAGTCCCAGAATCAATGGAGTGGTCACTACACCACTAAGACCAAAGGCCCTGACCACCCTAACCTCCTTTCTCCTTCTACTTCTACCCTCCTGCCCCATCACAGACACTCTCCGAACACCCCACCCTGGCCCGCGCCTTTTCCAAAGCAGCCTCTCTCCCGCCCCCTTCTCCGTGGGCCCTGGGTCTCTGGCTGGGGCAGGCTGGCACAGCTGTGCCGGGAGCCGTGCTGTCACAAGCGGTTAGGGTGACAGCCACTCACACTTCATAATGTCCCTCTCACAGGTCACCGAGCGACAAGCTGGGTCACCTCGCTCCAGCAGGCAGCCCCAGGGGACGCAGAGTGCCCCCCCACCACCACCTCTCCATCAAATCCCCCAAACCCACCCTCCATCCCTCCACCCTCCTTTCGCCCAGGAAAATAGAGGGACAGGAGGGGGCAGGTGGAGGGAAGAGGTGCTCTATTGAGCTGGGCTAGGCTACAAGAAGCTCTCAGCACTGGAGACCTCGCCAGGGTCACGATTAGGTGGGCATGCCACTGCTACTTCCCCTGATACGGATGATGCTGGCAGCGAGGGTTAGGGTCAGCGCGGGCTGCTTAGATGGTAATTGTAGACCATTGTAGGGATATGATGATGTACTGCCACTCTTGATACCGTAAGTCTTTAGGTAATGGTGTGGAATGCAATGAAAGATTGTCACACAATAATGTTGGACATTACAACAAAGTTTATTCAATCAAATTTAAAAGAAAAATATGTACTATTTATACATTATTATAGAAGCCATTTAGTCTTAACGTGGATTACATTTTCTTGTCATCCTCCATATGGGTAAGGGGATGGTATGAACTTGTTACTGGCCATAGGAGAGCACCATATGCTCCTGATGTCTGCCATCCAACTGTCATTAATGTGCATTACCTCTGCACTCAGCCACATTGTGAAGTCTAATTTGATAGCAATACAAGACTGATCAGACAACATAAGATTCACATTAATGGGCTCACACTGACAGACCCTCTAATTGGTTTGCCATTTCCACCTAACGCGTAGCTTTCAGGTCACCTCTATTAAAACTGTCTATCTGAAAACGTCACTGGAATTAAGAAGCTGGCCCTTAATGATTTTTATCATATATGTAATTTGAAATTGCCTTCAAATGAAGTAGTTACTTCTCTTGAAAGATGTAGAAATGTGTTTGTGTTGCATGCATGAGAACTGCACAGGAAAACAGAGAAGAACTATGTGCGATGTGTTGTTCACAACAAGCGTTTTCTTTCTACATGCACTAACAAATGACAAGTTAAGCATGTGAATTTGGGGCCATATAAGCTAATTGGACACAATGCCTGCATTTGGCTTCAGCTGTGAGTGAGAGGCCTCATACCTAATTCCCGTTATTCAAACAGTCACACCCTGAGAGCGGTTAATTCACTGAAGGTGCGTACACACCCACTGAACAATGTGTAGCAATTAATTTCGCTCTCCCTCCCACATCTGGCGCTTTGGTTTGACCCTGCCTCTGCTGTGCCGTGTCGCTCAGGCTGGGCAAGCCTCTGCAATTTCACACGTAAAGGACCCCAATGAAACGTGAAAAGAATATGTGGCATTGTTAAATTGCATTAAAGAGTTTGAAACAGTAGATATGTGCATCCCCCTCCTCTCCACGCTCCCAAGAAAACAAAGCAGTAAATGTGCTCAAATGCTCAGTGACGAGGCGTGACATAGTGTAATACGCACCGAGGGTGCGTTTTCAGAAGCAGGACAATTTAATCATGAGGCCCCTCCAATTATGGTACATAACTCAGGAGAGGGAGATGAACTTGATGCCACAACAGGCCCCTTTAGGGTCAGGCATCAATATGTCCCAATTTATGGTATATCTAAGTAAACCGCAGGGTGAATCTGAGAATGTTAACACACACTTCCCTCGGCTGAGCCAGCTAACTTTGGGTTTAGCCGTATGCTAACTTGAATGGGGGTAAAATAATTAAACCGTGCTCTTCTAGACTTTCCAAATGTTATCTGATCAATTTCTGAAAGTGAAACAACTAATTTTAATGACAACAACTTGTTTTAAAGCCTCAACAATAGCCACAGAGTAGGCTACAGTCCTGCTGTCAGAAACATGCATCGTTGACAGACAGGGTAGTAGCAGTGTAGCAATGTACCAACACAGGAACTGCTAGCTACTTAACATTAAAGTAAGTATATATAATATTTTTAGAAATCGACTAATGTTTTATGAGGAAACGCATTTAACACATTTGTTTGTTTAAAAGAAAACACTAATATGCACCTTTATCTTGGGCTCAGGGATTGTGATGGGCTTTTTTTGTTGACTTTTTTCTAACTAAAGGATAACATGATGAATCAACAATACAACCTTGAGTATTCAGCAGGTAACAGACAGATCATCTGTTGATTTTGAAGTCTGCTTTGCTTTTGATATTTGCTTCTTCTCCTTCTCATTTCCCTGGACACACCATCTCCCCCTCTGCACCACCTCTCTCTCTCTCTCTCTCTCTCTCTCTCTCTCTCTCTCTGTGCCACTGTGCCAGTCACCCTGCTTTAGGGCTCTGGAGATATTTCAAACATATCCGGGAAATCAATCTTACAGCAAACTGAAGGAAAACATCGAATGTCATTGAGCAATAAGTATGAAGCCTGTCAGAGGTAGAGCCGAGGGCTGGGCCAGCGGCAAGTTAGGCCTGCCAGTGTCCCAGTGAGAGGCCTCGTCAGCTGGGCCCCCTGCCTCCACACACACACACACACACACACACACACACACACACACACACACACACACACACACACACACACACACACACACACACACACACGTAAACACACACACACACACAAGCACACACACATGCACATACATATACACAATTTTGACAGAGAACGTTAGAATGCAATTTATGCCGTTACTGTGTTTTTTGTTCACACCACGTTGGCATCTCTTTGGGATATAAATATAGGTCCCTAAAATTAAATTATCATTTGTCATGTAACTTTTTTTTTTTCATTTTTCTGTTTTTGTCAGATTTTTTTAATGGAGGATAAACAATTGATGGTGCCACAACATAGAGATGCTTTTAACAATACTTTTTTCTAATCCAACAACAACTTTCTCAGTTTATTTGTTTTTTTCATAATTCATTAAACTTCTCCAAGTCCAAAGTTACATTTTCAATTGACTCGATTTGTCAGACAAATTATTTTACTGTCTTAAGAGACAAGCAAACACTCACATGTTTGCAGAGAACTTTTTTTTTACTGTTGCTGAATTACTTTATTTTAATTCATTACTCAACTAATAATCCAACATTACATTAAATATTATATACTTTAAATGGAATTATATTCAGACAAAATGCTAATTTTAAATGTATCATTACACAAAATTCTGTTTACATGTGCGAAGAGTTTTTTCTCAGTTTCATTACTTTAGATAGAATTTTGCACATACTTTCACGATATTTTTAGAAATCTAATGATTTGTAAAATTGATTTTAAACATTATACCCAGCAATAACAGGACACTAACAAAAAGAAAAATCACGTTCTCTGAATCTGAATGTCCTACGTTTCAGGAATGTCCTACATCCTTTACATCTTCCAGAGGCTCTCGGGCAGTAACATGGAGAACATGAGATGGGAAGATGGATTTCAGGAGGCAGGAGGGGAGAAGGGCAGGAGAAAAGGAGAGACCAGGCCCAGACAGACAAGTGAAGGGAAGCAGAAGTTGATGAAACAAGATGTCACCATTGATGGGTCATTACACCCAAGTAAGCATGGGACACTAGCTGGGCCTGCACTGACCCCCCCCTATCTTTCTCTCTCTTTTTGTCTCCCTTTCCGACAAGGAGCTACAAGACATGCTATTACCTTAGTTTCTCACTATTACTTTTAAGGCTCTGTGGCGATTATCCTCACGGTACAACAAATCCCTGCAGTTCAGTGTCGCAGGACTCCTAATTGGCCCTCTTATATCCCCATGCACATGTGTTTACATCTCCAGGTCAATTGAATTAGGTCTTATAATGAGCCTGGGTGCTGAATATCTAACGCTGCTCAGCACATTGAGGCATAAACCGGCACAAATCAGGTGAATCCAGTTATGAGTGTTTACAGTTTACAGCACATGGATCCAGTATCTGTCTCACGGTCCCTTGTTGCACCCATCCTGTTGCTCATTATCAAGCCTGCTTGAAGATCAGTGCAACAGCATCTACGACGCCACATCAACGGGTTTGGATGAGATCAAAAAGCGACACTAATCTAGAAATCCCTTGTGCATGAGTTTAATAGTAAAGCGCAAAGATTATTTGTCTTAAAGCTTACTCATTATTTGGCGACTACACACAATGTCCATATCACACAGCCACTGACCACATTCCAGAGATGAGCCAGTCTGGGCTCGAGGATGCAGTTAGTGAGATGTTAATATATGGAGGAACTTTAGGTGCTGTTATCAAAAAGAAGTCTGGAATCGAGTGTGTGAGGGATGAATAAGTGATCTGTCAGTGATTTAGGGGATTTAGTTGCTTTTGATGGATTGGGGAGCGTGGATAATCACTGTGATGTTGATATGTGGAATGGGATAAGGATTTGATGGTCTTTAGGCTGTTCAGTGGCTGACAACATAGAGGTTATCATTTAAATATCAGTGCTGAGACAGACACGGTAGAGCCACTCAACTATGAATGTAACGTTTCAAGTCCGTTCACTGACTTGAATTACCTATACATTATTCTTAATACACTATATAATGAACAGAATGTTAACAAATTAAAATAAAATCTATTTGACAAGCTTTGTTACATTACTTTACATGCAATTAGCTGATTCATTCGTCTATATTAAAAAGTGATTTTTGTGGAAGTAGATATATATGTTCAGTGATGTGTTTCCGAGTTTACAATAAGCCAACAAGCATTCCTGTGACTCACAAAATAAAAACAATAAATGCATACAATAATCAGACCCAAACTTCCCTAACCCGGGCCTCGCCATCTCTATCAATCAAAAGAAAAGCACCAAACTAATGTAGTCAGTGTCGGATAAGAGTTTCAGGTTGTCACACACGAGGAGGGGAGCAGCCCAGAGGGACCTCACATCAGCCTTCATGTGTGCATTTAGACTAGTGGGTGGAACTAAAACCTAGCCCGCGAAGCCAACACGCCTTGGCTCCATTGGGACACACAACAGCGACAATAACAACCAAATTAACCGTGCACATGCAGGCGTCAGCGTGTGGAGCCGATATCGGTGAGCCATGGGCTCAGTCAGAGGCCCCGGGTCCAATCTGGTCCACTGATTCGAGGGACTACAACGAGCCATCATGCAGCCAGGATTCTCTACTGTGAAATTAGACCGGGGTGTCAAAGTGGAAAAACCAAATAAGCATGAGCTTGAAACACGGTATCGCGCTCTCTCGCCTGCCTCATTCTCGCGCTTCAACACTGTCAAACTCAATAAAGAAGAAAATTGTTCACGATCAGAAGTATCGTGGTTTCTCTGTTGTGACTAATGTGCCATGTTTGCCTCAAGCTTGTTGAAATACAGTCTCCTTTGTCTCTAACTTGAATTATTTAGCTGTGCACATATCTCTCAGCCAACAACAGAGAATAATCAAGCAATTTGAAAACCAGAGTGAAACTTATTTTCTCACTTTTCTAAGCTTCCATGATTTAACTTCAAGGCAGCAAAGGCCTAGAGACTGCTGCTAATCAAATAACTAACAATTAGGTAACTTTCAACTCCCTCATGAGTTTATTTGTCTGGTTTTCTTTGTCATTTTTACATTTATTCTGTCAAGTCGCAACTGAGGAACCCATGGCTACATTCTATCAGATTTTTTTCTGTACATCAACAATCCTCCTTTGACCCTCGGCAGGCTGCTGCCTGCCTTCATGCTGGCAACTCTAATAGCATCCCATCCACAGAGACTTGACTAACACTGCTTGATCCACACAAAGACACACGCTCACACACTGAGACTTAGTTGAGACACACAGAGGTCAAAGAACAATCACATTTTTCCCCACCAAAGGAACTTTTTCTTGCTCTGAAAAAAAACATGATACAGTGAGGTACAAACAACACACACACACACTGACACCTCTCCCTGTTACCTTAACCTTTTGGGCCTTCGCTGTCTTGGTGGCATCTGAAGGTGGAGACTCCAATTTTAGAATCCATGACCACACACACACACAGACAAACACACACACACACACACACACACACACACACACACACACACACAGCAGCTGAAACAGTCATCATGGGATGGCAGAGAGCTGGTCTACAGCACTCTCACCACACCAGGCCTAGTTATACTCTGCCTGTTTGAGGTACACTGATTACTGATATTACACACACACATACAAACACACACACACCACCTTCACTGCAGGGTATGTGTAAACTCACCATGCAGAAGCAGGTCGCTGCATTAAACACAAGCATATGCTAGCAAGGAGTCTTACTATGATCTTGCACACAGCACTCCACTAGACTGGGCTTCAGTACGCTACACTTGTCTGTGTTCCACTGCATTACATTGGGCAGAGCAGGATAATGGTAGCTGAAGCACTGCCACAGTGTAGGGCCTTGCTAGCATAATGCTAGGCTAGGCTAAAGCAAATCAAGGCCTCCTGCAGTCATTGGTGTGAGAGCCCATTTTCACAGTTCACACCCGACCTGCTAATGGCTGATCATTCATTCATGCTCTCTGTTGATTGTGCAGGCAGGGGGTTGGCCAATCGTACAGTTCGCTAATGTACCGTACATAGTGAGGATAATCAGTGAGAGCAGTAAGCATGCTAATGTTCTGTTGGCCATGAAAACTGAGGTCTGGTAATCTGGGAATATTTTAGAGCAGGATCGTGGCCGAGTTGTGGGAGAGTTGCGAGAGCCGCAGGTTGGGACAGTAATGGACATTAAGATTTAATCAAGACAAAGATACTGTAACTCTGAAAACTGTAGTGTGACCTTTTCATCACCCTCGCATCAATTGCAGCTTTGGCTGTTGGCACATAAAGCACACATCCAGCGGTCACTGTCAGAATAACAGAATTAGTTTAGTATCATTCCTGTTATGATCATATATTTTTGTGATATTCCACTGATGGTTTTTATAACTCTGGGGAAAAATGTATGGTTAGAGCCAAGCATATAAAGCCAACGCTTATTGCAAATTGGAGAAATAAATGAAAGGAGCTTTTCCGATGGCCAAACGTAGACGTCAACATTTAGCAAGAGTAGGTGCTCCTGTTGAGGCCAGTTTCTGCACTAAATCTCATTTTGTTTTAGACATTTCGACACTGAAAAACTGGCTCTTTGTTTGTGAAAATCCGCTCTATGGTACATATCACAGTAAACCAGCCACCCTAGAACAGATTGGCATTGGTGTGATGCAAAGTTTGAGGGATTTTTTTATTTAAAGGACACAATGCTAGGGCATAGAATTGCTATTGCATTAAAATTATTATGTTTCAGGCGGCATGTGAGTTTCAGGCAGTGGTAACGTATTATCTTTTTCTCCCTATTATTGTTCACCTTTGCTTGCTATAAGAAACTCAAAACAGTTTGACCTGCCATGGTTGCAGATATGCTGCACTGTGCCGGTTCAGTTCATTAAAGGTTCAGTCAAAGAGCCGTGATATCTGTTTGCTTTTTGCTCTCCTCTTTGCTCCATTACAGGAATCAACAACCATGGAGGGCAGAGAGTATTTCATTTTAAATACTACACTCGCTGATTTCCCGATTAGCAGAACTTAAACTAGAGAGGAGGAAGTGATGAGTGAAATCAGCTAACGTAGTGCAGTGAAAACTCACAGACTCTTGGCCCTCTGTGGGACATGCGTATTTAAGCTATTTCATCTCAGTTATCTAGGCCCCAAATAAACATTTCATATGCAATAAAGAGATACAAAATTTCGGATCTTCTCCACTTCAGGTTTTTTTTTCTCCAATAAACTGTTTTAACTTGATCATAAACTAATCCTGCTTTCTGTCATTAGACTTCTATGTTAGGTTTTGAGGTGATGCGCTTAATTTGAACGTCATTTGCTCTCCTACAAAGATGTATTTTTATGAACCTGTCAAATCTCTTTATTCCAAGTTATGCTTTGCATAGTTAGATGAATGAAGCCTTTTTCATTTGTGAGGGACACTCAAGCTAATATGTGACAGTTAGTAAACCTGATTATGTTACTAATTAGTGAACAGAGGGGCAGGGGAAGTAAGTCAGAGGGATGAAAGAGCCCTCACAAACAAAACCCTTTATATATTAAGGCAGCCTGCCTCAGGCAGCAAGGGGCTGTTAACAGTAAAAGCCCATTTCAATCCCTATAATTAACGTCGGTCTATACAGAAATACTGCACACATTCTACACAGCTCCCTTCCTTTTACTGTTTTTAGAAATTCTAATTGACATTAAGCCTGTATCAGTTTAGCATTTTCTGTGTCAGTGAAGAGCTGTGAAGCGTGCTGATGCTGTGAAACATGTTGCATCTGCCTCCCTCACAGGTTTTTCACAGTGCATTAGGAGAACCTTGTAGAATGAGTCTTTGAGATCACACCGCATTTTCTGTGCGACTTCACATCCTTACCCTGTGGAGGAGCTTGACTCTGCTACCCTGTCCATCCGGATTTCCCAGCTCATCCCAGAAAGTCCAGTTCTGCCAAACATGACAAACTTCCTCAACTAGATTGGATTACAGCACGAGAGGGAGCGTGCAGCCACGGCCTCAGACTTAAATGTTCTCCAGGCTAAAAAGAAAGTGATAGAGTTAGTGCCAAGGAAGCATAATTAATGTTGTTAATTGGGCCTTTCCTTACAGGGGCGACTGATAGTCCACTCATAGCCAGCCATGGCTGCAGGGCCACTGCCATGCGCTGTTAATGACGTGTGTCCTGTGCTTGTCTGATCTCATACAGCTGCTCGCCTTTCCTAGTGATAATGTTACTCAGACAGCACTCAGATGTACACTGTGGTCAGAGGAGGGATGCACTCTCAAACATAATCAAGCTGCAGAACAGACAAATGTTGGTCATACTTCTCAGACTCGTCATGTTTAAAGATGATTTACTCCTGCTTGTTGAATGATGAATTGAACCATAACAAGTCCCCTCTGTGACCCTTCTGATTCAGCCTTTGTCCACTACGAGATGGATTTAACCTCCCCAACACACTTTCCCCCAGAAGTCTTACTTACAAGCACTCTCCTCCCTCTGACCCATGGCTTAGTGACATCGGAGGGGCAACGAGGTGTAAATCCGCTGCTCTTACAGACCCCTGCCCCAGTTAAGTCAGGTGTGACACACAAGCCTCTTTGCCAGGAGAAATGTATTGTACATCCACATGCACTGACATTTGTTTTGATGTTTCTACTGCTGTAGAGGTGAAAATATTTAATTCAATCTTTAAACCTCTGTAACACTAGAAACATCAAAACAAATAACTTGTAACTTGGGGCGTCCTGGTTGTCTAGTGGTAAAGCATAACTGCAATATTTCTGGTATGATTTCAGCTTAAGACGTCATTCTATGTCCTTTTCCACTCTCTCTCTTTACATGTTTCCTGTGTCTTTACTATACGTTGAAGCATCCGATAACAGCAATAATCCACCAAAAAGAGTTAAATAAAAAGAATATCGAATCAATGAAAATTATCTGTCCATACATTGTAAATCCTGAAAAATCGGATTTCAAGTATGGGTATGTGTTTATGTTAACTGGGAAAGACTGTATCTCATGTACTGTACAACACCATTTATTAAGGTTTGAAATACATAGATAAAGTCTTGAATAACCAAAAAGCAAATAGTTTTAAGTTTATGGAAAAATAGTTTTGTTGACTTTATAGCTCCTGAACTCCTGTTTTCCTAATCCACATCACACCAGCAGGGGTCAGTAGTGCACTGCTATCAGAGCTCCTCCTCACCAGCTTCTCAAACAGGCTTCCTCTCAAAAACCATCTGCACAAAGCTTTCACATAGGTTACACTGATTAACTACAACATGTGAAATATATTTCCAAACTTATATAATTGTCTATATTTTATAGAGTGGATAGGGATACTAAATATCCAGTAAAATGACTGGAAATTGAACAAGATAAGTAAAATACATATTATTAAGGATAATTATTTTCATGCTTACAGCTCATATTAAAAATGTGAATGAGGGTCAGTAATTCGCTCTGATTTTTAAATCATAATGAATTTAGGTTAGAGTAAGAGGCTGAGACATCACCGATGCACAAAGGTAGAGACAGACATTACCTTGTAATTGTTAAATTTAATCAGCATTTATAATGTTCACCTCAGTGGATTCAGATATCTCATGATGTTCTGGCCTAAATTTAAATTCACTTTATTTCTACGTCTAATTAGATACCATTAGAGTGCGTCTAACTATCTATTTTTGCTCTCCCTACGTACGGTTGTCACTGTTTATTGTGCTGTATTTGTATTTAGTTACAATTATAAAATAACAATGAAGAGATTTAATGAATGAAGGTACGCAGACTGTAAAACAATCACCCAATACTTAAGTAAATAAAGGCCATTTAGCTACATCTGCACATAAATCAGTGTGCTGACTTGTTCCTTGGATTCCATTGTCAGAGGGCCGGGATGGCAGTTTAGTGTCCAACATGGGAAGAGACTGACACACTTTCTCTCTGTGTTTTCACCCTCAGGCAGAGAGCTAATTAAGGAGGGACTCTGGTTTTATTTACTGTCAGCTTCTGGCCCCTGGGTGTGTGTGTGTGTGTGTGTGTGTGTGTGTGTGTGTGTGTGTGTGTGTGTGTGTGTGTGTGTGTGTGTGTGTGTGTGTGTGTGTGTGTGTGTGTGTGTGAGTGTTTGAGCAGGACTGATTTTGCCCTATCTGAGACCGTTCTCAGTCACACCAGTTTAGTTGGGCCTTGCCATTTTGCCCACATTCGGCCAGCGGCACTATGATAGTGGTAATGCTGACCGCTATCCTTTAGCTAAAGCCTCTCTTAGAAGGGTATCTCCGCAGCGATGCAGGGAGGTGCTGGGCACGGCAGTCAACGCTGCGGGGAGAAATGTGATTACTATGCCCTCAATATGATACAGATATCACAGATATATCAAAGATGCAATGTGGACATTGGCTGTGAATCAGAGTAAGGCATCACATAGAATGGATTATCTACAGAGATCATTACATCATCATTTAATCATTTAAGGATTTTTTTTTTTAATATTCTAAATAATCTTCTTCTAAATAATTCAGACAACCTGTATTGTTTTTGATTGTTAAACATCCAAAGATCTGCACCTCTTTGTCTGCATCACACTATTTATCATTCATAGTTTTATCATAATTAGGGAAATCTGTGAGTAAAACAAACTCTTCCATGGGCTTTTCTAAGTGTACCTTATATGTTTTAAAGTCTGTGCATATTTATAGTAGTATGTCATGAGTGGACATGTTTTTAGAATATTACATTTTAGATTCAGAATCAATCATTATTTTGACTTCTTGAACAGTCTCTTTTTGAAATGTTCCTAATGTACGTTGACATTTCATGTCAAAAGCATTTGATATCATCATGATATCAGAATAGAGAGCCCATGTTTTCCGGCACAATACACATTTTAGATTTAGATTCTAGTTTTGTTTATTGCAACTTCAGTTGGATGTTGGACCTTCACTGTGACGTATGATATATGTGCAAAGATCATCACTAGAAGACCTTTTATATTCATCTGCTTAAGGGGGAAAGTTCTTATTTTCTCACCTCAGTTATCATTACAAAGATTACAGACCCTCTGAGTCCTATTCAAGCCTTTATATCAGCCAATGACTTTATGCATTCTGATTATTTGAAACTTACCTCATTTTCTACCAAGTGAAGGATACAGCACCAGCTAATTTAAAAATTGTACTTTGATTTGAAGCTGTATTCCTAGAGTACTACATGCTATTCTCTTGAACCTTGCTTAAATATACTGCCACTTATAACAAATGCCCACCGTCTGTGTTGATTGTGTATGGTCATTTGTTGTTACGCTGACAGTGGACATCCTCCCAACATTCGCTGATGTTGATCAAACAGAACCTGCAGTCCCCCACCGGCTCCAAGCTGATTCAAACAGTACCTCAGCAGGACTCTCTTTACAGGGTTCCACTACAGCTCCAATTGTTGGTGACAGCGCTGCTGCAGAGGTGACACACCACAGTCACAGGGGCAGCCCCCCTCCCCTCCTTTCCACTCACCCAGCGGTGGTGCCCCAGTGAGCCCTGTACCTCGGCCACATCAGTCAATAAACCGCAGGCGGCCACACACACACACACACACACATCATCGACAACCTGGAAATGTTGAGGGGAACAACGGGACGGAGAGGAAAAGTAAAAGACGGGAAGTGATAGATGGATGGATGGAGAGTGTTTGAGTGGTATCTGAACAGCAAGCACAGCGAGGAGAACTCTCATTATGTGCTGTTTTGTCTGACAGCGACGGTGCTGTAGTTGTTATAGGGAGTTGATGACCCAAGTGACCCGGAAAGCAAGGCGTCGCCCACACAGCTGTGGTCACCGTGGTGATCTCACACAGTGTAATTAATGCGCACAATCAGAGGTGTCTGCATACGTGTGTGTGCGCGAACACACGTGCAGGGGTTTGCCTGCTTATTACAACCAAACAGTGAGTTACAATCTGACAACAGAGAGCTCTGGGTAATTTCCCATCATGCCTCATCAGGAACAGTGGGGGGCCAAGAGCCTCGCCACATCAGCTCACACTCGGACCTGGGTAGAAAATTACCATCATTAAACAGCAATGTGCGAGAGAGAGAAAGAGGCAGCCAAAAAAAGAGAGCCTGTGATAGACAATGGGACAGTCAGAGACAGAAGGGAAGACAGACACTTCATCGGATGAAAGGAAAGAGGGAGATTGGCACAGTCGGACAACAGTAAATGCCAAAATCATGATGCAGTATTGATCAAGAACAAATGGAGGTCTCAAGATCTGTGTTCCACAAAAGACAAATCTATGATACAATTCCACTGTGACAAAAATCACAGAGCAGAGCTTTACCAGTTTCCCTGTCCCTCTTTTCTCCGTCTGTCTTTTTCTCCCTCTCATTAGCAAGTGGCTGTGATTGTATTGGATTGAACAGTGACTCTGTATTGATCTGGTTAACCCTCTGAGGACTCATGTAATCAGTGCTCTCTGCTGGCCGAGTGGTCAGGTGATGAAGGGCGAGATCAACAGTGAGACAGGTCGGAGAATAGGTAGGAGTCAAGCACTGAGGACCAGTTTATATATATTATTGTGCAAGGTGAAAACATGCTAAAACAAGTGATACAAGTAAAACAGAAGCAACTTTCTACAGTGTTGGAAGAAGTACTTATACCTGTAGTAAAAGTGGCAAGACAGCAGAGAGACACAATATCTTTTAATTACCAAAAGTTGAAGTACTCATGATGCAGAATTCCCAATTTCAGAATAATGTATATTATATTATTATATTATGATAATTGAGGCAATACACTGTTGGGTAGTGTAATCTATATTAATGCTTTGTAATTTATTTGTGAATCTTTTTTATTTTATAATCTGCAAAACAATTAGTAACTCTAGCTTGAAGATAAACTAGTGTAGGAAAAAAGTACAATATTTGTCTTGAGTAGAAGTATAAAGTAGCATAAAATGGAAATACTCAAGTGAAGAACATTTCTTATTTTTTGAAGGTCACACATAGTGATCGCACAGCTGGAAGCAAACAGAGGCAGTCTCTTGCTTGTCAATTTTCAATCTTTGTTTCATAACTGAAATACACACAATATGATAGATAAAAGATTTGGGGGAGAAGCTCCGAGCTGAATCCCAGTCTACGATGTCTCGTCTCAAGCCTGCTTAATGTAACAGTGACACATAAATGTTTGAGTAGAATCTATCAGGCGACATTTAATAGCAGTTTGCAACTTAAAAACATATCTGTAAAATCACAACCCCACTGTGAGCTGAAACAAGTTCTGGTTGTTCTTGTAGGGACACGATGTTTCCTGACAGTGTTTAGTCCTGCAGCTCCCTGGCCATCTTGACAGCTCTACTAGGCCCGTGGCTCTTAACTCCTTCTGTCTTAGTATCTTTTTCTCAGCCCGATGCTGAAAGTGTTTACCCTCCCATCCTCTACCGTTACATTCAGTGTCCCTGCGCATATGTCTGCGGCTCACTGTTACCCACCTTGACTCCCTCTTGTTTTTCCTCCCTTTTCTTATCCCACAGTGCTCTTTTATTTTTCCTCTGTTTCTAACACTTCCTATAGCTCTCTTGTAAAAAATAGGGGGGGGTGAAAGCATCACTTGATCACTTGACTGAGTGTTCACCTGGCTGCTCTGCTGGCTAGAGATGAGAGGAAGGAAGGGATAAAAAAGAAAACAAATGAGATGGAAAATAAACAGATAGAAGGGAGAGTGACTGAAAGACCCAGAAGGAGAGATGGACATATGAAGACCAAAATTTATGTTTTGTTGAGGAGCGGTCATACTTTGCCCAGCCCCCCACCCCCCTCACTATAACACATATTCTATCTTTACTAAAACCACAGACACACACACACACACACACACACACACACACACACACACACACACACACACACACACACATATTCCCCATGTAAAGGCCTACACAGATGCGCTCTTGGTGAGGAGAGAGAGAGTCTTTGCATGGATGACCCAGTTGGGCTTGTGCCAGTTCTGGAGGAGCCTGGAGCCAAAGTATAAACCTGGAGACACACACACACGCACGCACACACACACACACACACACACACACACACACACACACACACACACACACGCACACACACCATCTGGTCCCGTGCCTTTTAATAACTGAAACAAGGCACAAGATGTAGGCAGCATGGTGCATGGTTTCCCATCAGCCTGGCAGCAAGAGAGCAGTAAGTAACAATAGCAACAATAGCCCTGAGAACAGTAAACACACAAAGCATTACAGGTGTAGATGGAAACACATGACAGCGGATAAGGCCTTTGTTTGCAGAAAATTGGAGAATTATTTGAAGGAGAGTATAATTCTTTTATGGGTTTCAACACACAGGATGTTCAAAAAGATGCATCCACGCTTTTTTCGCCATACATAAATTCTTTCCCTTCCTTTGCTCTCCCCTCTCTTTTCTTCCTCTCTGCTTCTCTCCCCTGCTGCGTACAGGAGTCAGTCTGACTTTTGATCCTGACATCTGCGTCTTGCAGGAATGTCTGTGTGCTCTCGCTGCCCTCTGATGTAGCTCCAGGAACTAATGGAATGTGAAAGAGACAGACGGGCTTCTCGTCTGAAAAACACTGCCCTCTCTCCGTACACACGTGTATATATGTGTGTGTCTGCATGTGTGTGTGCGTGTGTGAGTTGAGAGGGCACTCTTGCTCCCACACATATCTACTGTCTGCTTCAATCCAGCCATTATCCACAGCATCCTCAAAATAAGATGAAATGCAAACTGGCGAGACATGGGAGAACAGCAAATGATAAACGAGTACAACGCCTCAATTTAGGATTTTGCACATGGCAATATGGAGAGTGGTTTTAGATCGGCTAACCTTTGAGCTGTAGTGTACGGGTTAATCCCACAACTCTTTCACTTTCTCTCCCTCGCTCGCTCGCCCTCATTCTGCGGCGAGAGTCTGAAGGTCTAAAAGGGTGTTTACAATTCACTAATCTGACTTCAAAACCAGCTTAACTCTGGGAGACATCAAAGGTGCGCGCGTGATGGCCCCACTGATCCCAGTAAGGGGGGGATGTATGATAGACTGGAAACATAGTGAGAAGGGGTGGGGGGAGAAAAAGTAACGAGAGGAAACTAGATATTTCTGAGATCTTGTGATGACTGTCTCACTTGATCCAAAAAAACAACTGTTCTAGACTTATGATAAGGCTTAGAAATTATGAGGATGACCGGAAAACATAATCTTGGATCGATTGGCTCTGGATCAATTATTTCAATGAAATAATCAATAAAACCACATTTGCTCATGAAAAAGGTGGTTGATCTTTGTGCCACACATCTCAGTCTAGCATTAAATTGTTTGTACCCCAATAATACATGCATCCATCTGGTTTTATCGTCTTTATCAAAGTCACCCATAATAAAAAGGGCAGTTAATCTGTCTGTTTTTCAAAAACATGTTCATTATTAAATGCTGGATTTTAAAATACTGTTTCAAGCGGAGGACATGGAAGTCTTTGTCCTGGTGAGGTTTACTAATGATGAAGAACTCATTTAGATGAGACTTGCATGAATATCTGCACAGGAGAAAATGCAGGCAAGGTAAAATTAGCCAGTAATAAATGAACATTGTGGAAATACGTCTGGCATTAATTGTCATCCAAAGGTCACGGTTCATTAAATTACCATTAAGGAGTTTGACAAAATATATTTGGTGCTCACTGAGGTATGCTGGCTTTGTGAAGTAAAATACATAAATAACTGTTATAACTATAGCTGTGTTTCTGAGACCTATTAATATCAGATGGAGAGGAGAAGTCTATTCTGCAGGGACGTTATCAAGGGATTTTGCGCTATTAACAGATGTATTTTTCCTCTTCCTTGAACACATAGAAATAATGCAAATTATAATAAATTGTTATGTAATGAATAGTCGGACCAAAAATTGGGACAGTACAATTTGATGGAGATGAGGTGATCAGAGTCATATTAGTTATTCCGTATGTACTGAATATATCTCAATGCAAAGTTCTTTTGTGATTTCCAGTTTGTCCCACATTTCTATTGAGCTATCAGGGACGGACATGTGAGACTGCCCCGAGCAAACATCTGCTCACACATGTACACACATGTATAAACATACAAAGGCTGACATACATGCCCACGCTGGACCCCTTGGAGCCCAGACACTTACAAAATAAAGAATGCAAGAGTGTGTACAGTAGGAGCACATTTTGATAAAATGAGAGAGGAAAGAGAAAGCGTATGTGTGTGTGTGTGTGTGTGTGTGTGTGTGTGTGTGTGTGTGTGTGTGTGTGTGTGTGTGTGTGTGTGTGTGTGTGTGTGTGTGTGTTACAGAGAGGCAGAGCAACATGAGACAGAGAGACTCGGGTGGACAGACACTGATTCCCCCAGGTGCATGTTGGGTAAGTCTTCAATAATATGGAGTGACAAGGAACAGAAGGAGCCGATTTCTCCTCATGTCATATCCTCTTTCTCTTCTCGCTTCCTGCTTCTTGTCAACAGGACTTTAAACTGGTGTTTGTTAAATTGGATGTCAGGGTCAACAGAGGACTTTGTTACGTCGAATGCTTGTCTGTTTGTGTGCATGTGCAAGCCTGCATGCGCATGTGTGTGTGTGTGTGTGTGTGTGTGTGTGTGTGTGTGTGTGTGTGTGTGTGTGTGTGTGTGTGTGTGTGTGTGTGTGTGTGTGTGTGTGTGTGTGTGTTCAATGCCATCGTTTAAATGTGATAACATGTTGTCTCTTGGTATTAGAGGGTCTGAGTCAGAGAATAAAACACTGCTGAAATACCTTAACTTGAGAAATTCCAAAACCAAACTTCAATACGTAATGTTACAAATACCACGACACATGCAATATAAACACAAAAGCCTCTGTGACACTGATTCAAGGAGCTCACAAACACAGCAGAATCCCCATTGTATTGGATGTCAAAGCCCCCGGAGCCTCCACTGTTCAGCCATGCCACTGTAGCAGGTCTACCCTGCCTTTCCAGGAAGCCTCAGATGAGTAGGAAGCCCCTGGACATCGCCGCTAATCACTCATCCCTAAACAAGCACTTTCTAAATGACCTTAGAGAGAAAGAAACAAGAGAGGCAAACCACGTAGCCAAACAAGGCCCCCAGGCCTCTAACCAATTTAAATCCCAATTAGATTTATCAAAAACTCTCGAGAGATAAGTGTGGGTCCCTATATGTTTGTGCATGTTTATGTGTGTTTTTGTATGCATGCATGGGGATTGTCAGACAACCAGCTCTTTTTGTATAAACAACAAAGGTCATTCCCTGTCTGAGTCGGTATATGTTATTGTTCCGATTAGTGTGTGTGATTTTGTTTTGACTGTGTTTGTTACAATCACAGAAGCAGCTGACCTTTGATTGTAAAAAATAGAGGATCTCATTATTGTCATTGTCAGAGAGTTTTCAAAATGTTCTTATCATGCTACGGCAAGTCAAATCCTTATGATAAAAAAGTATACTGATAGAAAAATACTAGTTCCAGAGAAAAACAATAGGATATGTACACACACATTAATATGTGTCTATATTGGTAACTTCTGCTCCGACGACCTGTGGTCAATATATTACCGATATGCAAATGCAGAATGAATAGCTACACCATGTTTTATGTATATCTTGTCCCCATATCAAGGGAGTAATATGCATTAAATACCATGTATCAAATGAAGATTTCTCATGAATGTACCAAGTTGTATCTCATGCTTTGATTATGAAAGTATTGGTGAATTTCCACCTTGTATTCAAAAAAGTTTTTGATTTTTTATTATATTTCCATGTTGTTTATGGTAAGAGCTGCTTGAAGTAATCCATTTGACCTTTTAATGCTTTTTGATACATAAACAAAAGCACTCACATATACTGACAAACAAACCCCAGATGGACACTCCCCCCCGCCCACCTTCACCCCTTAAATTTCGGTCCCAGTGGCAACAGGTCAAAACAGGTCCCACCTGAACGGGATATTTCTAGTTCACAGGTGAGCCCTCTCTTTTCCTCGGCTTCTCCTTTTCGTTACAGTCGTGTCCCGCATCTCAAATGAGAGCAGGTCAGCATGTGCTGGGTTACTTCTGCGGGCCAGATGGGATTCAAAGGAGATGACATTCGGTGGATGACCCACCTGATGTAACCATAATGCAGCTAGAGAGGCCTTTTCGTATCCTTTTGATAACCACAACAGAGGGCCGAACACATGCAGCTGCACACAAATGCTCACATGCTCAAAGACAGCCTTATATTTATTATGATGCTATATTGTTAATGATGTGAAATGGCAGCTTCATATGTATTCAGTTAAACTCAGGCCTTTGTCATCAACTGTAGCAGGACTGAATGAGGTTTTAGTCAGCCTTGCGCTCCAGCCTCAGTCCTCCTCACACCTCTAGGTGGCAGTATTGTCATATCAACCTCTAAAACAGGTCTCTGTGATCATCCAGTCTTCATCTACAGTAGGATATTGTGTCTGCTGCTAAAAGCCGATCATCTACCTTGCATTGTCTCAATGCAGCAGAAAATATTCAATGCCGTATAAAATATTTCATGTCCCAGAAGTTGCAGCTGGGCCTTATTTGTGTTTGATCCTGCATAAAAAGCTTAAATTGTTATAGTTCAAAATTCTATATATGACTTCCCAAAACATTCAATAGACTGCACATTGACAGGAAATCATCTTTTTTTGTTACCAGCTATATAAATATAATACCAATTATTGTTGTTTGAATGAAACTCACAGCTAGCCTTGTGGGGTAAAATAACATTCTCTTTCTTTCCAGTAAATCTAAAAAAATATTTTTCAGTCGAGGACACAGTAGTTACTGTACATCACACGAAGGTGAAGTCATCACAGTGCTGAGGGCAGTAAAAGCAGCAACATCACAACCATGAAGTCATCTACACTGAAGTATTACTGGCTCTCGTGTGTTCAT
This sequence comes from Anoplopoma fimbria, assembly GCF_027596085.1. Lineage (NCBI taxonomy): Eukaryota > Metazoa > Chordata > Actinopteri > Perciformes > Anoplopomatidae > Anoplopoma > Anoplopoma fimbria. Next base: position 15,683,868 of record NC_072450.1, read on the forward strand.
CCCCTTTATGTTATGTGGAGAAAGAGGTTCTGGTTTGAGGTTGGTGGGAGCTTTGCGTGCAGAGCAGCGCTTGTTCCGTCGCTGAGATGAAGCTAGAAAAAGAGAGGCAATAACAGCCGCATGGTGCGCACAACACACAATTAGACTCATTATTGTATCATGGAGATGAGAGAAATGCAACGTGCGCACTCCCTTGCTGTGCCTTGGCACCCTTTGGAGACAGTGAATCATGTACACATGTAGACATTTCCCTCAACAATACACCAGAAGCACTTCAAACAGTCTGCCCCATTCATACACTCATCAGCCAGCCAGGCACACAGTTAACATTCGTCAGTCATTGGCAAATGGTATTTAGGTGTCTGGCCAACTCACCACTTCTCACAGGTACGGGTTTCACAGCTACAGGCCTGTTTTCCATCCTGGGTTTATGGTATGAGCAGCATATCCCGCATCAGATCAATTCAAATCCTTCAAACACTCTGGTTTAATTATCGCAAATATGTATATATATCCATGTTTACAGACCTCAATACCACGCACGTTGTTGACAGTGGAGTAACCTTTTATGCTGTAGTTTGGGTCTTTATACACACAGGCTGCGAGACGCCTCCTTGCGCCCTTGCTTTTCCCTCCTTCCTTGGCTTCAGGACCGTGGGTGCACCTGGACTCCCCAGCAGAGTGCTGGTCTGACAGAAAACGCTGCTCTATGTCACGGTGTGCACTGATTGTCTTATCTGCCCATTTATCACAGTTGAATTGGAACCAGCCTTGCCTGAAACCTGCTTTCAGACTTTGTTCGGGTGACTTGGGATGCATGATGCTGCAATTGTTGAGCATTCGGAAATGGGGGTTCCATTGCAAATGTATTCAGGGTTATTTTAACACACTGAGATACTTCACATGTTTCATACTGTATTTCACTGGCATGAGTTAATAATTACAAATTAACCTGCCGGTAAAGCATGATAGGAGAATTGTGCACAATGTCTTGTACCCATGCTGTTTCAGAAAACTGACACAAAATGACTTCCTGACAAGTGAAGGATTCTCCTGCTTCAAATTGAACGATTCTTGCACGATTGTAAAACTTAAAAAATGTATCAGCGTGCAAGAAGTGCCGGCTCCATGAGGCTGTCCGCACAAGCTGTTTGCACACAAACCAGCTCTGATGTCTTCTGTCAGCCCTCATTTTGGTAAACACTGATGTCTACGTGAGGAAACGGAGTGACAGGTGCATGATTGAGGTACTTAAAAGCAGACACTCTCAGCGACTCTCCTCCTCTCTCCTGATCCCAGGGTTGCTGTGATTCTCCTCATGCATTTCAATCCTGACATTATATGCATCAGCTCTCTTTCATATCCTGCCTCATTTTTAAGGTCTTGTTTAATTGATGTAATGCACCTATTGCAAGCTTTAGTGTTAATTGCAAGATAGTTCCGGCAGATTGTAATAATCACCTCATTATCATTCACGTCAGAATTGTTTTGCTTCTAGATTAGAAAGAGGAGTATCACTTCTTAGAGATCCAGTGCAAACTTGTGTGATTCTGCCAGGCAGGCGCTGGCTTCACATGGACTTTGCCACCTTTTCAAAGACTTTGCTTTACGAAAAGGTCCACTTAAACGAGATCTGTAAAAGATAAACATTAAATATGCATCCAGATCTTCTGCTTGGGCGAGTGGACTGAATCTGTATGAATGGCTAATGTGTTGCTGTGACGGCAGCAACTAGATTGATCACTCATTACGATATCTGCTCCATTGGCCATTAACACCCGCAAGGAGTCTAACCACGGGGCCCATCACACACCAGGGTTAAATTGAGAGTGAAGAAGTGAAGTGTGCTTGTGTGTGAGTGTGTGTGTGTGTGTGTGTCTGTTTGCGAATGTGTGTGTGCGTGAGGGGTGGGTGGGAGTGGGGTGCTGCTCCTTCACAATCCAAATATGGTCAGCTAGGCTGCAGTAAGTTAAAAGCTTGGTTGACACTAAAGGTGAGTGGGTTCAGGTATTGTGCTATACATAGATTCCCACCGGGGATACTGTCCTCTGTATTTATCGCATTCACTAACCACATAAGGGCCACAACACTGCAGATAAAAGCGTAACCATTTACCCAGATGGCTCTTCAATAGAGGAAAATCATATGGATGATGGTATTAGACAAGAACTGGCATCTGCGCTCACATGTGACTGCCTGAGACTTCCCCCTCCTGGTGGCCTGTTCACCACTGATCCTAGAGTTAGAAAGAGCAACACATGTAAATTTAAGAGTGAGTCAAGAGGCTCTCCACACCCACCGCTGCAGGGATGTTGTCAAAAGAACAAAATTTAATAAACCTGTCCATGACACCTGCACACACACACTTTCTATCTCTCTCTGGGCGTCTCTTGTGTTTTCTCTTTCTCTCTATCACACACACCCACACACACCCACAAGCACACACACACCTGCCTAAGTGAAGGATTTACTTGTATTACACACAGTACATTGAACCTGCCAATCACTCAACAGTGCAGCTGTCTGTGTGTTGTCTGTGAGCTGTCTGCATTCCTTTAGAAATTAACTGTGCACCTCAAATACTCCCTGACACGCAGCTTTAAATGCTAAAGTGGGGACAAATGTCGTGACAAGCTGTTCCATCAGTTGCATGTCAAAATCACTCAAATAGTTTTAATTACCATAACTGAATGACTAATGCTGACCAAGATATTAAATTCATACCATGATGATTAATTCAGCACACAAATGATCACAGAGCTGCTCTGCTACCATGGTGTATCACACCCCTTCACAGCACTTTAATTCCAAAATTAATTTCAAGATGTCATACCTTTTAAGCTAAACTGATCGTGATAGTGACAGATATATGTAATAATTTCTGTTTCTGAATTGCAGCTGGCAATAGTGTGGTTAAAAATCCACAGGTGGATTAAGTATAAACACTTGTAAAAAGTAAAAAACCCACAAACAGGAACTCTTTACATACGTTTGAAATGTGTTTTTCCAAATAGTATATTGTGTCTGTAGTTTTTCCATTGAAAATGTTTGGGTTATGTCAAATACCATCCCACATTTGTTGGGATTAAATCAGAACTAAATTAAAAAATATTTTAAAAAGTGGACGCCCTTCTTCCACAGCCTCATCACAGACACATCCCCAAAATGAACCAGTTTGAAACTATTAGAGGGCCAGTAGTTGCTATGATGTCAGAGATGCTGGTATTGACATAAAGCCTGTTTACTCCACAGTGCTCCCTCTGTAAAGATTCTGTCCACAGAGACCTCATACGGGTTGAGGGGACCCCTATTCATCTTCTCCCAAATGGGATAGCATCCTCCAGGGGAGAGGGGTGACACAGTCTCTGCCAAGGCAATGGGGAAGTCCCTCTGCTGATAATAGCAGTCAACGGGGGGAACAACCTCAGCAGGCACCAGGCCAGACAACTGTCAATCAAAGTACCTCTCCTCTTCTTCCACTTTTGGTTGCTACTGCCCCTCCTCTCTATGTGTCTCTCTTCCTTCCATCTCAGCTCCACTCCCTCACAGTGTGCACACTCCAGAAAACTCTGGTTGAAATCTCCAGCCTGGAGAACCTTGCAGTGAACATAATGAGCATGATGCTCCGACAAGGGTTGGTCGGGGCACTGATGAAGGCAAACATCAATTACAGATGTGTAACTGTCAATAATAAGGGATTTTAATGGGTCAGCTAATTGCGTATCAGCAAGGACATCAGCCACACATAGAAAACAAACATCCGAACATTCTGTCCAAGTTTTTCCCTCTTGTCCCTTAAGATAACAAATAACAATCAACAATTGTGGATCGCTTTTACCTAATTAGTAATTACCACAATGATAATTACACACGCATTGGCAGGAAATAAATTGTTTTGAAAATAAATAGCACTCCCCTCTCAATTTGATTAATTTGTAACTTCCATCCATCAATTCTAAAAAACAGAAACAAAAAAAGCTGGATGGAAAAATGAAGATCAAAGAATTAATAGAAAACTCTGAGACTGACTGATATTTTAAGTACTTCTTATAATAATGTTTCCAATAACTTTGGTTTCTAAAAAAAATTAAGCAGGTTAAAGTCTCCATTTATTCCATATGCAATAAGCACATTTTATCCCTATTGTTACTGTTGTTTTTTCATTTATCACACAATAAAAATTCCATATGATAAAGGAAAAATAACAGTCACATAACTTTTAATGTTAACAAGGATTTTTGGCCCTTGTGCAGGGATGTAAAGACTACCTCGACCAAGTAATTGTAAGAATCCAATGTTTGTGGACACAAAGTACAATTTGAATATAACAATATGCCTTGTCCGTAAAGTAATAAACATTGCATAATATATTAATATAATATTTTGATATTCTGAATGACAGGTTTGTATAGAGGGAAGGACAGAAATGGTGGATTCATTTAGCTCATTTTCATGTCACAATAAAACCAATTCAGAAACTACAAAATTCACTGAAATGTCGGATCAATTATGATGCTACGGTTATAAAACAGTGCTAATGTGTTCACTTCTTTTCAGAAATAAGTAATAATTTTAATTCCTGTGACAAATTGTTTTGGTTGTAATTTAACAGAATCTTGCTGATTTCCAGCTTGGACGTTTCTGAGCAACGGACCAGGAAGAAAAACACTTGCTTGTTTGATAAAAGCTGATTTGTCACCTCAGCCCAGCAAAAGTTGGAGAGGTAACGCCATTCTTTTGCTGCAAGCTGTCTATTAATGAGACATCACCCCATCAAGGGTGGTCTGTTATGACAACTACCAGAGGCATTTTCGTGTGTTTCTGTTTATTTGTAAACAGCATGTGTGTATGTGTGAATATTTGGACACAAATGGCCCAAAGCCAACACTGAATAATTCACATTTCTAGGGTTAAAAAAAAGTGAGTCCTACAGTGGATTTGTCATGATGGGCAAGAAAAATGCTAATGCAAGGCATGAGGCAAGAATAATTATCACACTCTTTTGTGACATGTTGATTACCAAGAAGATTGCATATACTGTACAATATTATCATCCAAGGAATGCAATGAGAAAATAAATGATCAACAATGAGAACGGTCTATTTCCACATGCTTGAGAGCACTCATAGTATTAACATTGTATTTATTATGGAATTTATTTTTTTGCCATTCATTACGTTTTTTTGATCAAATCAATTGCATAAAACAAAACCATGTTTAATGTTGGGACATGAAATAACTGCGTGTGTGTACTAGACTTGCGTGAGTTGCCATAACCCTGCTATGCATTATTGGATGAATCAATGTTATTCAGGTGGATCATCCACTTCTTTTTAAAGCAAGCTTTTTACATTTACAAGTAACCGTGTGTGCGTGTCTTAACCAGCTTTATGTATAGCAGGTATTTGCGTGTCTGAGAGTGGTATGGTATAAAAAGAAACCCCAAGACTCATAAAATATATAACAGAGCCCATCTTGCAGATTTTCCGATTGGCACACAAACATTCAACTTGCACCCACACTCTGGTGTGCTGACATATTTTTACTGGGTTTCCTTTGGAATTGCTCCTTTAAACCATTTGAGTCAGTTGTACAGTATGCCTGTTAAATCAATTCTTTCACTTTATGGCATGCCATGGCTTATTCATTCACAGTGTAAACATTATTAACACTATTAATGCATGTCCAGTCTCGCTGTTTTCTTAGTAATTCAGTGTTCTCTATTATATACAGGGCTGTTCATTGTGGTTAAAATGTATGACTATATTTCGAAGTATTTGATTGTATTTCCAAGATGAACCATAATGACAAGGCAAATGTATATGTACAATCACACAAGATCAAATGCTCAAAGCAAAGAATGCGCTCCACTTTTATCTATTTAGTCAGTGTAAACTCATCATATTCTAAATATTAGGTTTTGATAAGGTTTTAATTATTTGCTAGAAGTTATCGATTTTGAAAACACATTTGTAACACACAACACAATATTGATTATTCTTCATCATGATAAAAATCAACTGAGTGAAGAATAATCAATATGCAAGTGTAAAGCACATACATTCTGGTTCTCTCAAATCTACTTATTCAAGATCTTTGCAGTATAACGTTTCATTCAGCTTTTCTTGAATTCATTTAAAGTCGTCAAAACACATTGGCGATGTTTTATTACAAACAAAGTGTCTCCTTCACATCCCTCTCTGTCTCTCACACAGCATTTCAGCTGACATCACCAAGAACTAATTTTCCCCGTCTAGCAAAGTGCCCGGCTTCAACAGAATGAACACAGCATTCTCTCTAGCACAATGGATTTCCCAGAACTCACCAAACTCTCATAATGACCAAGTCTCTCAATCCATGGCTATGGTTGATGTTTGGGTTGCACTGTTGCTGATATTGACCCCTCCTCCTGCTCTCTCCTTTCAAGTCCATCCATTTGACAAAGTGAAAACAGCAACAAAAACACAAACAAAACCTCCCCCAAGCTCAGGCACGCACAGCCAAACCTGACATTCTAATTAGTTTTAAAAGTAATTGCTCGAAATGATTAGTTGAGTTGGGCCACTTTCCCCTGTTACCTCTGAATTGGAAATATAATTGCGGCAGACAGTAATTGGCCGGCCATAGACTGTTGGTTATTGTAGTCTGTTGTGGCCGGCTGCATCATTACCAAGGCTTGGACGCGGTTCAGCTTTTGAACTACAGTGACCGAAGAGGAACACAAACACACACGCACGCAATGCTCTGCTTCCCCATGCCAGCTCTCCATCACCACTCAGGCCCATGTCCCGCTCTAAGGATCTAAGTTGTTTCCCATCCTGACCTTTCTTTCTTTTCTCCCATTCTTTTGGCCCTTCCCTCCTCTACCTTCGGGGCAAATGGACGGCTAGTTGAGAGAATGGGAAGCTGCAAGCTCTAATCTGAAGAGGAGACTCTTCAGCTTGTAGTTATAAAATGGGGGAGCAGAGAGAGAGAGAGAGAGAGAGAGAGAGAGAGAGATTGATTGTTGGAAGAGACGGGACTCTGCAAAAGCGTCATCAGAATCATCCATGTGGTACATACTCATCCATGCCCTTCTTGTATGATAATTACTATGTCTTTTATTTGCATATCTACATGTGTTTCTGTCGGTGTTTGTGTGTTTCTTTGTGTATGCACTCTCTGTTATTGCCTGTATCAGTACGTGTCTGTTTATGTTTGTTGTGCAGAGTTTCCTTTGCTAAATTGTCTGGAAGCCGAACAGCCCCCATCAGTTAACCAGGCAGAAAGAGCTGTGTATCCCACTACACGATCCAGGACATGCCAGGGGGACCACATACATACACACACACACACACACACACACACACACACACACACACACACACACACACACACACACACACACACACACACACACACACACACACACACACACACACACACACACACACACACACACACACACACACACACACACACACACAGTGTACCTTAATCTCTCTGACTCACGAGCACACACACACACACCAACTGACTGAGTAATTGACTGACCATCAGAGTGAAAGATGGACACACATATTAGTTTGTTTCAGTAATGAAGCCATTGGACTTATGATCACGCTAATGACGCAGACAATTTGTTGTGTCAAGACAAGGCCCGTCTTATTATTTCCAAAGGTGACAAACAAGAGGCCGAAGCGACGCGGGACACTCCTCGCCCTCGCCTACTGCTCTATATATATATCGACCACAGAAAAACACTATCAAGAAAAAAGAGCGCTCCTAACAGCAAATGTGTATCTACCAATTACTCTCTCCCTCTCTCTATTAAGCGAAGAGGGATATAGGTCAGGCCTGTCAGACTAAGGCTTCTGTCATCCCCCCTCCCTGCCCTCCACTCTATGCATCACTCCTTGCCTGAGGATAGAGGTCCCAATACTCTCCATTAGGACCCTCAGTGAGTGTACTGTATGTACAGCAGAGGACCCCCCCCCCCCCCCCACCCCGTACTTACACATATTCCCACCCACCCGCACCATTAGAGGGAAGAAGCACTAATAGTGTTAACTGCCTTTGGGGGCGAAAAACACTGAGGCCGAAAGGCAGGCTAATGTTCCCGCGAAACCCTCAGCTTCACTTTTCCTGTTGACTTCTTCACACAATATGTTAAAACAAGCAAAAATATTCAAGTGTTACCGTTGGTGTTTAGAAGTTCACAGTCTCACTTCTTTAATGAAATCCAGCAAAAGTTAAGTTTTGCCTTCTAAATAGTCTTTGTGCTGTTTTTTTTTTTTCTTTTCTACCCTCTTTGATTAGTGGACTGTGAGTATTGACATCCTGGTGTGTGTGATCATCACAACAAACTGACTGTAGGGAGCTCGATAGCCGTCCTACCAAGCCTCCAATACCATCTGTCTAGTATGGATCTCTGGAGGTTGACGCCTGTTGGCTTGGGAGATGTACACACCACAAGCCTCAAGGGCTGGCAGAACAGAGTTGGAGGAGATGCAGCAACCCCACTTGAAGCTGTTCAGTCATCTTCACACACAGAACAGGGACTGGTAGAGTATCCCACCTCTTTTTCATGCTCTCTCTCTCTCTCACACAAACACACTGAGAAAAGCGTGATCAAAAGCTACTGTGATGTCTTAATTAAGAAGTACTAACAGGCTTGATTAAAAGGAGAGAATGAAAGGATCTGTCAATGAAAGGAGCAATTCCCTTATCAGCTCACAGCAACACGAGTGGAGGGGAGAAGACGGAGGGTAAAGCAGTAAACAGGATGCATCAACAGAGCAAAAATATGCAAAAGAGAAGAGGAGGAGAACTGAAGCATGGTTGAATTCACGCAGCGGTGTGACTGATATGGCTAACACTATGTTACCGACTAGCAAAAGTTTTGTGTGATAAAGGCTACATAAGTTTTCATTAGTGACCTTCTGCTGGTGGTGTGTCTTTAAGATAGGGTTATTTTTGTTTGCACACAGCACTAAAAGAGACATTCGGCTGTCAGAGTAATGCTGCAGCGTCTGACCTAAGTTTACTTTTGGGTCACGTTCTCTACCATGGATATGAAAACAAACAAACCAGGCCATTACCAGTGACAGGCGGTTCTCCTACTCTCTTTACCCATACCTCCCGCTCTCCTCTTTCACGTGTCTCTGCGCTTTTAAAGGATTCAATTAACCTGAAATGAACTAAGGAATCAAGATAAAAAGATACTGCCTGTGTTTCCATCTGTGCCCCATATTCAACTATTCTCCACTCCAGTTCCCCCTTATCCCTTCTGCCCCCTCCAGTCATTTCTCATCTTCCTCTTGCTTAACTCCTTTATTTTGTTTGTGCAACAGTTTTAGGAAATACAGTAGCAAGGGCAGGTATGAGGGCCCTGTCCTGAGTTTAATAATAACATTAATAATGATAGTAATAATAATCATCATCATCATCCTCCCAAAGCAATACACTGATCAAAATGTTTATTTAAAAGGAAATGATGTTGCCCTGTATGAAATTAAGTGCCATCCTGATGCTAAAACTACTAAAATATTCATTGGATATCCGATTTCTTTCATAAAAATCTGGATATTTTGCTTTTTTAACTCATCGCTGTGGCTCTTGGTAAACATACGGAAAAAAAGAACAAGACAATAAACGTACAGCCACTGTTCATTAACTTAACATAATGAGCACTTTATCAGGGTAATTTGCTGTGCTAATTTTGCCACTTTATGAAAAAGGATGATTACAGCAGTTTCTAAAAACCCTTGTCTTAAAAGGATCATACCCACATTGACTGTGTCAGAGAATCAACAATGGGATGTATTTGTAATCACTGTGGATTTGGACACCAATTAAGTAATAAATGCTATGCAAAATGGCATTAAAAGTGAAGAAGTGTCAGACCTGAAAAGGAAAGCAATTTCATCTAGAATTAAAAAAAAGTCAAAATCTGAAAACTTAACAGTAAATTGTATGTAATGAGTTTCTATAACATAAAGGATAAACTTGGAACTCAAGTGATGAGTCAACATCAGTTGGGTCTGAAGATTACAATTTAGAAAATGAAAGAAATCTTGGAGTACTAAGTTAGAAAGAAGTGAGGTTACCAGACGTGTGTAGCCTGGTCATCTCTGGTTAAGGCTAGAGGCTTGGATTTACATTAGCCACTGCAACACTGCTGAATGTCTGACTGGTTGAGGTGCATTGTCTGTAATGCCGGCACCAGTTTTGACAAAGATTTTGTGAAATGAAAAGAATGACAACTTTTGGTGAACTGCATCGTTTCTGATTTTTTTCTCGTTTTACTTTCCATCATGAGTCAAACAAAGTCATAGGAGTGTAATTTCAAATCTTAGGGATGGTGAATAATTTCTTTTTCACTTTCACTGCCATTTCTTTACATTACATATTGAAAATGCTCAAATATTTTTACTTTAAATCACACAGTAAAAAGACACTTTCCCTCACCAAAGTAATAACTCATATGAACTACGTAATCAATCATCATACCCATAAAACCTAAGCTATTGAGCATGATATTTCAGATATACAGCTATATACAGAAGCCACTTCATGACAACACACTTGTGCTCTGTCCCCCTGTTCTGTTACAGAGACAGCGGACACCCCTCAGCCCTGCTGACAGCCCACAGCCTGACTCTGTGGTGCTGCATAGCTCAGCACAGCTGTCTGTTGTCCGTTTCTTCCGATCTCTATCTCTTCCTGCCTCACTCCCAGCTTTGTGCCCACTCAGCAAGATAATGATATACACCTCTGCCTGGTCATCTCTTTGGAACTCTGGTCTACTGACACAACTCAAAGGATGACAGCAAAAGCAACGCGTATACTTAATAAATAATATGCAGCTCAAACTTAGGCAAAAGGAGAATCTGGTGGGGCATGAATGCGACACTTGCCTCTCTCTCCTTGAGAACAAGAAATAAGCCGGATACTTGTAATTGAGGTGTTGTGACTCTTGTTAGGATTTATTCTAGTTAACATTACTTTAAATCATAAACAGCTTTTCAACCAGCAGGGCTCCAGTTACATTAGTAAACAGTCAGAGCTCCCTCTATGGGGCAGTATCTTTAAAGGGGCACGCTAAGATTACTTGTGTCAGCATTTCAGCTGAACACTGGCACCGTGTTGACACGCAGCAGATGAATATTAAACCTTGAGAAACAAAGATGTGCTTGGAGCAAAACTCTGCATAAATATTTGTCATATGCACACACACACAGACGCTCACACAATCTTAAGCATCCCTCCCAGCAGGCACAATCACACTCAGGCAGATAATTCAGTGTCACAGGGAGCCTTGTCTCTGACCCTCTGGCCCCCTCCAGACAGAGGAAGCAGCTGGACAGGGACCCACGGCTGCCTGGAACTCACTTCCCCTGGGGAGCTCCAAGGAGAAGAGTCCCTTTCTGCCTCGGAGAATGACCAGCTGAGCTTCCACTGCTCAGTGTGTGGATGTGCTGTTATGTCTCTGTGTCCAGGAAGGTCTGAGGAGGAGGATTAAAAGTGGGAAGCAGCGCAGGGTTTTGTTTGTGAGAGAAAGCAGGCTGATAAAACAATATACAGTTTTGTACGGTTTGTGCTTATGTTAGAACATAACCTGCTGTCTAGGGGTGCAAACTGATTTACTTAGACTAGTTTATTTTAGCTTCAGCTTATTCCAATTCCTCATTCCTTTTTGGATAAAAACAAATATGTACAGCTAGTACATTATTACTCTCTTTTCTCCACACTACTGCCCCATTACTTCCACTGTTAAGTCTTTGTCATTCACATGCGCTCATGTAAAGATCCTGTTAGTGACCTGGTTAAACGTGTATATGACCAAGAAGTCAGGTTTCTCTAAAAAAAGCTATGTTTACCAAGTTTCACTTTGTCCTTTGTACCCTGATAAGAAAAACCACATTCATATATGACGTGTGGTTACTACAGAAAGCTGACAATAATGCTGTGTCTTAAGTGCATGTAAGACACTGGGTGTGGGACTCTGGTTTGGTTACACACATACACTCACACACAGACACACTCTCTCTCACACACACACACACACACACACACACACACACACACACACACACACACACACACACACACACACACACACACACACACACACACACACACACACACACACAAACAGTGGTTGAGTGGTAAGTGAGGCCCTTACTAAGTGCTTATTAATATTGTATGGTTAAATGGGAAATGTTAAAAAAAATTCAATTGCCTAGCATCCTAATTAAATATTAAACAATAAGAGAGCTTTTGTTTTACCATAATACTAAGAAAGGGTAAACATGAAATTAATATTTTTTATGGGAATGAGACATGCCTTTCCTGAGGTCATAGTTTATAGATTTACACAGATATTTCTGTTTAAAACACATGTACATCTGTCTTTATAATATGTGGTTTAGGTGAATTTCAGAGTAAATTAAACTCAACATTTAAATTCAACCACAGGTAACCATCCCAATGAATGTCAGGCATGATTTAGTCTCTAACGTGTTGATTTAAACCAATTTTTTGTGTGTGTCTTATTACTGAATGATCATGATTCCCAACATGAACCTTGTTGCTTTGCCACTGTCCACTCTCTGCCATTAGCAGTTCCACAGAGACAAAGCTTCACGCACTGTTCGTATAGTGCTGCATAGCTGCAGCCAACACACTGTGCGTCCAAGATGAGAGAATCTTTATAAAACACTAAAATAAATTTGGAACCAAAGCATGTATGATTGCATGGTCCTGATCAAATCAGCAGGATAAAATAAAAACACAAGTTTTAAAATAAAAATCTAAATAAATATCAGCTTTATTCAAAAATGCTTGAAAACAACGTACGGTACAAACAAAGTGAATGAGTCAGTCTGAGTCACTCTGAGTCTTAATGATCCGTCGGGTTGGGCTTTCACTGAGGGTCCCAAAACTATTTGGTGGCCAGAGCTGTGTAGGACAAAAGGTATAGAGAAACAATGGGTTAAGATGAGGTAAGACTCACAAAAAGCAAAATACAGGACTTCTAACCATTATGTGCATAACTGTTTCTCATTTATTGGACAGATTTTCTAATATGGCTTTTAATGAATAATTTGACTTCATAAGAGATCTTATTATTTCATCAGCTGTCGCAATAGGGCCTCCAGTGGAGTGCCGCTGTCCAATCAGAAGGACAGAAGGTTGGCTGACCTGTTTCCAGGGTCATGGTTGCTATGACATCCAGTGACATGACAACACAGCAGAATGGAAAGCTAGACAATATGTTGTCCAGGCTTTGGTCAATCAGACACACTTGCTTTGAACTTCCAACTGACTCGCGTCTCTGAATTGTGCTTAAAAATGGCCATACTAGACTAATGAAAAACCAAATAAAGAAAAACACCTAACGTGGTTAGAACCCATATATGAGATATTTAATCAATACAATTTTCCTGATATTGCAATGGAACACATTTGGTAAGATAAATCAAATCCATAACAAGATACAGTACTCCTCCCCTGTTACCTTTAAGCAAGCACGCCCTCGGATGAGGGCATAGGGAATTGGGCCATAACTCCTTGAGTCAGAGGAATTCCTAAGGTTATCCCCTTCTAGCCATATATGGCCTTTTGGAACCTAAAAACATCAACACACAAATGGAAAGAGGGCAACAAATGGTTAACATGTACACTGTTTTATCCCACAACAAATGAAACAGATAGAAAGCTAATCTCTGAAATTGCAGCACAACTTGACTTTAACATGTAAAAGTGAGTGGATCTATGATGTAGGAAGAATCTACCTTAACCCCACCAACCAATCCCTCCCTCCTCAGCCTATCTTAACGTCAACCTGCCTGTCCCTCTTTAACCCTGAACCGTCTTAGGAGAGGGGTCATGGGTAACGGGCAGGGTCGGGGGGGATTTAGAAGAACTTCAAACGGGGTCATTAGGCTGTTGGCTGAGATCTGCGCCCCTCTTACCCAGGGAGGGCAAAGCAAGAGAGGGGCCTGAGATAGCTGGGCAGAGAGAGAGAAAGAGAGAGAGAGAGAGAGACAGAGCAAGCGCGAGGGAAAAAAAGGGAGATAGAGAGGGCTAAGCTGCGGCTAGCAGCATTGTCCAAGGGTCTCCACCGTGGTCCGACCTGCCAGTGGGGCGGTCATCCAAGCGGGCTCTAATTCACAGTGACACCAATTATGATTAATCTCATCACTTTAGGAGAGTAGGCTTGTCAAGGCCCTAATTAAGTGCGCTGTCCCCCCTATATGTGCAGACAGGATCAACAACACATTATATTGTCATAATGGGCATCACAATCCACGAGTCTATTTTTGTGTTGCCTAACTTTTTAACGGCAAAAGTCTTCTAAGGGAAAGAGAATAACATGAATAAAGAAACAGAATATTATCCAAACAGAGGTGACGTCACGTCTTCGCCAATGCTCGTATTTCTTGGTCCCATCACCCTTCTCTCTTATTAGTCTTCGCTCCCACTACTACTGGGATGCTGCGTTTTGTTTCATATACGATAATTGAGACAGATGATGTGACATAATCACGAGCCAGTGACATGTTGACCTAACACGAGGTAAACAACTCACTGAATAACGACAACACAAATGAATATCATTAAAGGAGTCATCTGAGAACCATATGTCAGCATGCTGGATTCCCACCATTACACCTCATTAACATGGTAACATATGCTGGCTCCCAAGCACAGGAAAAAGAAACACCACCGTTTGTCATCTGCCAAACCAGAACCCCCCGTTTCTCCTCATCTTGTATATAAAAAAAAAGAAGCATCATCTTCGTTGTACTTATCCATTAAGATGTAGAGAATTCATTAAGAAATTCCAAGCGGCTATCCAAAATTTGGTGAAACCACTGCTCACACAAACTTCACTTCCGATATATTTAGGATCCAGCCTGAGTAATACCTCTATGAAGGTCAATCAATCTGATCGACAACAGCTAAAGCGAGCACTTCAATTTTAGTCCCCTAAAATAACTGACCTCAAAGAGAAAATCGAGCCTGGGTAAAGCTAAAAGTACTCAAAGGATCAACCAAGTAGTATTTCAGAAAACTGAGAAAGTGAAGAGCTCTGAAACTTGACCTGCTGTATTGTGGCCAGTTTGAGGATAAAAGCGTATGGATGTCACTTTGCAAGTCGCAGGTGTGTGAACAGGGAGAAAAAGTTGAAGGCGAAGCTCTGAGTTAAAACTATGTTGACGCAAAGAAGCGGCGCAGTGCCTCAATCCTTGAGTCAGCTTTAACAAATACAACTGACGTTTGAAGCACCTGTAAAAAAAGCCACAAAGCAATTAGCGTCACTTCATTTTTTGCATACACATAAAGGTTGTGTTTCAGAAGCTTCCCTGTAGACAGGGTGGTGTGGAAATACCCAAGTCATTTCTTACTTTGGCACATAAACAGTATAAACATGTGGTTTTAACTGTCATCAACAGATGTTTCCAACCACAATGATTTCCAAAGAACCAGGTAGCGCTAACACAGAGTTTTAGTATTAAGAAGTGGAGTCACTTTGATCCGCTCTGCTGGCGGCTCTGGTATGATGGATGGCAGAAATTGCACCCGTCCTGCGGTTGTAGGCCGGGTCGAAGCGAGGCATTGTGTACCTGTCAGAGATGTGTCGAGAAGCACTGAAACTGGAGATCTCCTTGCGGTGGAGGTGTGTTGTTTAACAGCCACACCATTACAGTGCTCATTACGTTAACATGATTGAGGTGGTGAATTATGTTCAGCTTAAATACATACCGGCTTATAGCGTTCATCTTTCACCGTATTACTCTGTCTATCTTTCCTGCAAAGAACAGAAGGTATGGGGACATTTCATCTCTCTCTGTCAACCTCTCTCTTTCCCTCGCTTTGCTGTAATATTAGGGATCAAGTGCCATTGTTTTGACACAATAGCTCAGACACAGAAATGATTCCTAAAAGGTGACAGGGCAATTAGTCGGCTGCTGGATCTCTGAGGGTGGAGAGGACCTGCCTGTCTGTCAGAACAAAAAAGGATGTGATGACAGGATCTAACACTGCCTTCCAAAATCTTCCTCTTTATAGGTCCACCCATAATGCTTCACACCATCCTAATAGTCACACACAAACACATACATCCTCTGGGGGAAAAAAATCCCTGAGGGAGCCCAAACATTTATGTTAACAACGGGCATTTTCACAGTTACCTCAAATGCTGTCACACAAAGCCTGCTATTTTGCTCCTGGGATTTAAAAAATGAACATGGGAAAGCATATATTAGGCTGCATGATATTAAAAAAAGATTGCTTAGTGACAATCAGCTTTGGGAAGACTAGCGCAGTGGTAATTTATTTAAAGCGTCTGACCTGCTTTTTGGGAGTAGCACAGTGTTACAAATACACATGCAAGACTTGACAAAAAAACAAGACAGCGTCACTTACTTATGCCTATAAATGTGGTCTCACAGGGGAAAATGTAGTATAAAAATGGTCATAAACTCTATCAATATCTTTTCTCTTTCTCTCCGTCTCTCTATTCCTGCTGTGAGAACAACTCCTGTCATCTACCAGATACCCAAAAAATCCAGGTACATTTGTTGTATCTCATGTTTGAGGCTTACAAAAATTACTTTCAGCTCTGCTCAGCTTCTGCATTAACTTACTGCATTTGAAAAACAATGATTTGTGGATAAAATACAATGCACCAGTATTAGGAATCAAGACTTTTTTAAAGAAGGCGGTTTCACATTTTCAAAAATGAGCAGTATTTGAGCAGCATGTATGACAAAAGCCGTCTGATGTGACAGAAGTGACTTTCAATTTGTTGTTCAACAAATTTATTTGTTAATCTTTAGATTATTCTGCTGCAATTTTGCAAACAACTATTTTTTTTCAATTGACAACAACTGAGAAGGAATTTAAATTGCAGACCTATTCAAAACAAATAATGCATTGAACTGTTCCATTATCAACATTCATTGACTGAACAGAAGCCCTTGTATTATATTATACAGAACACTATTGTATAATGTCGCACCATAACTAATATGAAACTTTTTTGTGTGAACTGCAATTATTAATAGTGTTCTTTAAACCTGAAGTCGTTTTGAGTCAAGATATCACAGCAAACACAATCAAAAAGAGTGATGCGTTTATTCTGGAATGATCTCTTGATTTGGATTGATTGACTTAAGAAAACAGATTAATGAACTGACAGCTTTGGATAATTACAAAGTGGCCTAAAACATACTACATGCCATCAAGATATTGTCATGTAATGATTGGCTCTGAGATATAAGTGAATGAAAGTGAAGGAGTCGATCCTTTTTTTTATCCTGAACTTGAACCAAAAACATAGTAGCTGAGTGGGAACTTTAAAAATGGCTCAAACTGATCATCTGTCATTACATCCTGGGATCACAAATCCCAACGCAATGATGTCACCTATTACAAGTTCAGTCCCCTGGATGTGTGTGTGAAGCTAGTAGAAGAGGAAACCTCTTTATTTCCTTTTTCATTTGTTGAATGACACTTACAGGCTTGGCCTTATGCTATGTTTCACTGAACTCATTCAACAGTCTGCCCATGGTCTATAAAATACACATAAAATTCAAAAACATGCAACACACAACATGCAACGCAACCTTTGGTTTGTGGACATATTCACAAACACACACACACACACACACACACACACACACACACACACACACACACACACACACACACACACACACACACACACACACACACACACACACACACACACACACACACACACACACACACACACACACACACACACACACACACACACCTCCGCCCACCCATCAGTCTGTCCATTCGGCTGGCACTAACTCTAACAGGCTTCAGAGAGATTGCAGGCCTGAGCTGTGGGCGTTGGGGAGAGTAGTAATAGAAAAGCAATGACAGTGGTTTCAGCAGCAGAACCCCTGCTCACTCTCTGGTTTTATCACTGTTCTGAGGAAATATAGGTGTTGTCAAAAGCTGATATTTTGACCAATGACACAAAATGGATGTGTGCGGTCTAAAATGTAAACAACTATGATAGTCTATAGACTGTGGCACACAGACACAAAGAAAACCAAAGACAAGCTGAGAGTCGGTTTTGCATTATGCATAGAGATTCTGTTTTCCATTTTACACTGAAACAAGAATTTCGTTGTAAACTCATTCTTCATTCATTCTCTATTTTATTTGATCTTTTTAACCTTTTTTCTTCCGAAGAGAAAAATGCTACCAGGAAACTTCCACGGTAAAGCAAGCTATAACAGGATGTATAAGAAATGTAAAAATACTTACATATGTGTGGGCCTTGAACAGATCTGATGGGGAACTCGTGCAGACCTTGTCACCCTCCAGTCCAATAACCCTTTTACAAATGTTCATATTTGGGTCAAATGGACTCTTTGCAATTACTATATCACCCCTGAAGAGAAAATGATACACAATAATTTATATTGGAACAACTCAGTATGCAGTAATTCACTGAAAATAAAAAATATGTTGTTTTATCTATGATGTGTTTTTTCAGTAAATTGCTACCACTGTATGAGAAACATGCAAAAAAAAAGTGAAAATTGTAAAATGTGTCTTCATATTACAACATTGATTGTTGTTTCCTCTCTTTGCCTACTGCATATGAATCCACTGATTGGTACCCACTTTTGTATTTTGCAAAGCTGACGACTCATCCGCTCAGAGAAGACAATATCATGATTGACAATGGTTGGCTCCATGGATGGACCTGAACACTGAAGCAACAACAAAAACATGATTATTTCTTGTGCATAGATGAGTTAAATCAATTTTAGAAAACCATTTATGGATCATAAACTCTGTAATCTTAATAATACACACCACCACAAATTCTCCGATGTATTCGAAGGCACAATGTGCAATGCAGCCATACTGGACTGTGTAGCCCACAAACCCCAAAGTCTTCCCCAGCACACTGCGGAACATCTCCACCTACAGCACAAAGCACAAGCACACGTTATGGCACAATGTCAGTGTGTACAAAGTTATCATATACTCTATACATAAAGTGATGAGGAAAAGATTCAAAGTGTGATCCATGTATGGTAGGCTTATGTTCTTTGCAGGATTTCTAAAAAACAAAAGCTGTTTGGGGTTTAATTTCCAAAGGTGTGGATAAGGTTGTCACAGTTGGCCTACTGCTAAGATGGCACATTCCCTGGTGTTTCATTCTCAGAGGCTGAGCGGCCAGTTCACACCAGAAAACTGCCCTGAACTTTGATCCTGTGTAGGATGGACCAATCAACACCTTGCGCTCAGGTGATGGACAAACACAGAGGCTGTGACACATCCAGCCAAGCAGCTCAGCACCGTCTGCAGCGAGTCCCTGACACTGTGCTGCCTCCACCACCACCACAATCATTAGAGCAGTTATCAACTTCTGTCAACACCATAGAAACACAAAGACAACCCCCAGCAACCCTCCGTCCGCCCTCAAGCAAACGCACACAAGGAGTACCGGTGTGTCTTCTGAGCAAACATCCCAGCCACACTCAGGTTATTGACTTTTACTAAAGCTGCAACCTGTTGGATGGACAGAAGAAAGTAAGTCAATCTTTACACACTGCCATGCCCGCTGTGTACGCAGGCACACCTGCACACACGCACACCACACACACACACACACACACACACACACACACACACACACACACACACACACACACACACACACACACACACACACACACACACACACACACACACACACACACACACACACACACACACACACGCATGCAAATACACAAACAGATTGAAACTGTATGTTTTTGAAAAAAAGACCAAATACAGCTTTGCTTAGAGGAAAGTCTTTACTTGAATCTTTTTTAGCTCAGGCCACTGTCCAGCCAGTCCACCACAGGGTAAAGAAATCTTTTTCTCCGTCTCCCTTTTTCCTTCTCTCTCTTTCCCTCTTTCTCTCTCCATGTCTTCTCTCCCTCCCAGGGTATTATTAACAAAAGCAAGTAGAGCGGAAACCAAAGCCCCAAATCCTCAGAGCTCTGGGAATGACTTCCCAAAGATGGACACGGATTAGACCCCCAATTTCTCCCTTGCCCCACCACCTCCGCCCCCTCTTTCTCCCCAGGTCCCCAACAGACCGGGTGTCAGGTGGCTCTCCTAGCCCTGCCAAAGGTGTTACCCCTAATCCCATTACCCCCCTCTGCTCTTTTCACACACATACATACAAACACACACACACAATGCTCTCTCATTCATGCCAACTATATTCCACCTATTAAACCCTATACCTATCCTTTCATCCCTAGCATGGTTTGTCTCTTTGGCCCATTCACCATCCTCTCTGATCCAAAAAAGACCAACTACATCCTTTCACCTCCCTGTGTGCTGCAACTCCACTCTTCCCCCCGTGTCCTGATCACCCCTGGCAACCCTCTTCTTTTTGCCGCCACTGTGAATTATGGCGCTCGAGCGGCTGACGGGGGACACATATAAGCTCAGCACAGGGCCGAAATGAAGTGCCCCTTTCCAGGCTTATTCTGCACTGGTCTCTTGCTCTGTTCCACAGGAACTGCAAAGTCAGTCCTCCCACAGCTGGTACTATGACACCTCTGGCCCTATAATTCCTCTGTTGGGAAGCAAGTGGTCTAAAGGTTAATGTGAATCTCTAGGTGTGAGCTAAGGTGACATGTTCAGCTCTATTTGTGTCTTGCCCTCAGCTTCCTCCACCAGCATCTCAGTCATTGTGGTACTGTAATGCACCCTCAGACATGATCTCACATGTGCTCTTCCTTCTGCTAGGCTGGGGATCAGGAATCTTTGCTAGCACTCATTTCGCAAAGCACAGTGGACAGCCTCCCTTACAGCTGCCCTCATATCGCTGTTTCAGATCCCCCCTCCATTCCAACCTGCATTCATCATAGGTAGGGATTAAGGGACTTTGCATAACAAGATCACACGGCCAGTGACTGATATCAAGAGAGTCCATATGCAGCCGCCTGGTTTTCTGAGGCACCCTCTGTCATTGATAGTGTGAGCCTGTGTGTGTGCGCATGTGGTGTGATGTGGTGTGACTGTGCACAGACAAAAGCATTACCTATGTGTTTCATAGAAAGTGTATATTAGCTGCAGTGACTCCTCTGGGATTCAGAAGGAGGTGGACATCCACAGAGACCTCTGATTGGATCTCTATTACCTCTAACTCCCCTGAGCAAAGACTCAGGCAACCAACATTATCTCTTGCCCCTAATACCCAGTGCATGTGTGTGTTGGGGAGCACCCACATTAATTGAATGCTGTATTACAGCTGTAAATTAACTCAAAGTCTCTCTGTTAATCCAGGATTACATACCAGACATGTTCATGAGAAAACAAAGAAAGTCAGCGCAGCCTTCTCTACGGAACCATCTGTGACCACCGACCTCCCATGGCCCAGCGCTAAAGTGGGGCAAAGAGGGGGATCCCAAATGAATAGCTGTGGATGGAAACACCTCATTGTGTGTTTAACTCTGTGATCCTCTTACTGAGGGAGCCCAGCGCACTCAGGGCAGAGGAATCACAAGAAGATGATTTTATTTTTATTTTTTTCAGAGCATAAAGTGCAGCAATAATGGGAATGACTATCACTGTGTCGATCAAGCTGTCAAAAGCATTTTATGTGTACAATTTCAGACACTGCAAAAAATAAAAAAGTGGACGAGGTGTATTTCTGCAGTCTGCATAGACAAGAATGAAGAGGCCTCCTGAGCGTCGCTATGACAGACACATCAACGAGAAAATGGATATAGAGTCTCAAAAGTTGATAAGCATTTGGCAAATTGTTATTGTTCTTTCATATCAACAAATGTGATGCTTCCTCAGGATGAAAACAATGCATTGACCTTGGATATGTTTAACTTTAAAATGTGCAACTTTAGTGTTCATTATCTTATCATACGATTATGGACATGACCTCAATCATTTTTACGTTATCGACACCAATTGTGTTTACATGATTGTTTGTTTGCATAACAATGTCACCAACATTTTAGCCAACATGATGCCAGAATAAACAGCAGGGTTTTCCCTACTATTATCAAACTTGCAAATTTTTGTCAACAGAACCTGAGATTCCAATTTATTTATTGTTCTGGTGGTGTGGTTTATTTTTATTTATTTTAAATATTATATATATTTTGTTCAACCTCCAATTCCAGTGTCTGAATATTCTTAGGAAATGTCAAGTTTGCTGCTCTATGAGTGAGTGTATTTGCAGTCTTATGCTATTACATTATCATTATATCAGTGGCATAAAATGGTCTTAAAATGACAATAATATCATCCGTTGCAAATATGTTTGGAACAATATATCATCCAACAAAGAAGTTATTGTTAAAGGCCTAATTGTCATATAACAAAGAATGGTGGTAACAAGATGAATGGACACATATGACATGTCTGAAAGAATGTGATTTATAGATAAAGATACCATTAACAATGTCATTGATATTTCTATAAAAATACGTTTTTAGATTGTCAAAACCTTCGGCTTCAAATAAGCATGATAAAAATGTCACTCCCATTTTTCTGACCAATGCTATCCTTGCAGTTCCACTGCGTTTTGCAGAGTATCATTAAAATATTTCAGGTGGAAACTCAGTTAATGTAGGAACAGCAAACAAAAGACAATATAGTGAAGGTGAAGTCAATAACAGTACACTGAAATTGATACCTGATTATACAAACATTATTGACGGCATAAGGAAATATTCCAAAAGGCATTACCGCTACTGGTCTCAAGAGGTTTGAACCTGCCACTGGCTGAGTAGTGTTAATTGATAAACATGGCAAGTCTATTAGAACCACAAAGAGAATCACAATCCAAACAGCGCATAAGGGCCTTGCAGCGGACTCCTTACACAACTAAATTAGGAAAACATGGGCTGAGAGAGAGCTGGGCAACAGGGGGGCTAAGAGGCTTACAAGCCCCTTGTCAGATATTCTTTTTCTCCCTGAGGATCCCAGATGGAAGGGAGTCTGGAGGAGCAAGCACCAGAGAGGGGACGAATCCCAGCTCTGATGTCTTCCTCTGGGCAGCAGAAGGCAGAGGAAGGAGGGGTATTAGTCCTGTTGCGCCGAGCTTGATTTGATCTTAATGTGATCTATAAAAAAAAAAAAAAAAGGAGGTTTGGCAACCAGGGGGGTCTGTTTCAACTATCAGTCCAATCAGAGATAATCCTGCTGATTTAGACACAGACACCTGGCTGGATGGAGAGTGACAGATGTACAAGGCCCAGTGATGGAGTACTATGTCTAGCCCCCATCTCTTCTAGGTCTGCCTTCTATCAGAGGCTTAATTGAAGCAACTGATCTCCATATTGCTCTTTTCATTGTTGCTAACGGCAACATAGCCGTGAAACAGCTGAGCGAGGTTACTATTTGAAGAGCTGAGGGTTTAAACCTACAATCAATGGGTCAGCCAGAGCAAATAATAGCCAAGTGATATGAATACAACTGCTATGAATTGAAAGGAAGTGTGGGTTGACAGAGTCCCCAGCCAGTTACAGAGAATGGAAAAATCTGCCGCTAAGCCTTATTGTATTGACCACAAGCGAATGCATGGTGCTGGCCTGGTGCTGAGAGAATTGAGAGATCTTATCTGGTGTTGTATCAGATTCACAAAGGAGTTTGTGTTTTGCACTCGCCTGCCCCGGACAAAGCCTGGTATATCTTAACACTAGCTCATGACAGACACCTCAACCTAAAAGAAAAACCTATGATTTTTGAGAATGTGATTTACTTTCGTTCTAAATTAAAATATATTTTTTCAGTGTCTAGTTTTTTCTTAATATCCTATAAGTCAAGCTTAATATGGCTTGTTGTATTTCATGCCTTAGGAAATCAAAGTAATGCTATTCAAAATATGGGTTGTTGAACAAATGGAAAAGTGCAAGCTTTAGACAAAATTAGCTGCGTACAAAACCAATCCTACTCTTATTGTACTTGTGCCCTTAGAATATGACTTTACTTTAAACGCTAAAAAAAACAAATATGGCACTGTTGATGATAATCTTGCATCCCCCGGACATGAGAAGTGTACTGCCTCTTGCTGTTCCACACTGATGGCAGAATTACACAGGAGAAGCCAAAACAATCTGACCAGGAAAGGTCTGACATGTTATGACTGCTGCCATTATATAGCTCAATCAGATACAGAGACTGATAAAACTGACAAAAACACTACAGGAAAACATGTACATCAGACACATTGTAGAGGGGGGGAAATTATGTTATTTT
This sequence comes from Anoplopoma fimbria, assembly GCF_027596085.1. Classification (NCBI taxonomy): domain Eukaryota; kingdom Metazoa; phylum Chordata; class Actinopteri; order Perciformes; family Anoplopomatidae; genus Anoplopoma; species Anoplopoma fimbria. The sequence goes on from NC_072450.1 coordinate 15,708,138, forward strand.
TGTACAGTTAGGCTGCTGTATTTACACTTCCACAGACTGAATTGTGCTACAGAGGCCAAGGGTTAAATTGGGATTTGAGGCAATAGGAAATAAGGTGACTGTGCAGAGAACATGGAGAAGGTTTACACAGCAATGTACTCCTTCCTCCTGCACGTTTTACTGCTGAAGAAGGCTCTCCTCCGTCTGAGATGCAGGTCAGGCAGTGCATCTTATTTGTCTCATATAGGCTTTCCACAATGCCCAGTGTTGTCAGTCATGATATATTCCCTTGGTCTCCTGTCAGCCCACATAAATCTCAACAGTACTGTCAAAACAGCAGGACTGCCTCTGCTGAGAGCACTTGTAAAGTGAGCAGTTGGGCTATTGCCTCCTCTGGAGCCTTACAGTGTCCTGTGATCTTGTGTTGCCTCTGGCTTCCCTCTGCCTCACAAAGCTTTTTTACAGCTGTCTTAAGGATTACACTGATCACTCATAGGTCAGCCAGTATTAAGAGTGGACATTATACAGTACAAAAGAAACCGGCCTTTCCCCTGCCAGTTTGTCCGATCTGACAGAACATTCAGAGTTCTTGATATATGTGAATTAGGTTTCCATCGTCAGTAGGCCCTTCTGACAGCAGACGTTTTGACTTGTCATATTAGGAAAAGCACAGGTATTATTTAACAATAATGATGGCTCCATTCTATTCATGTGTCCCATGACAGTGAGAAAGTGACCCTGTAACCAAAGCAGCTTAATGAATATCCATCATCCGTTCTAATAGTTACCTGTGCTTTTCCTCATGTGGCGTTTTGAAATGTCTCCCATAAAAAAATGCTATAAGAGTGCTGCATTAAACATTACACATTTTATACCAGTTCAAAGTATTTAAGTTTTTGTTAGAGAAGAGAAGTCACAATGTGATAAAATATTTTCAATTGATTCTTCTGTTGTGTAAAGAATATATATATGTGTGTTTTGTATAACTATATCAAACATTATATAAAATGAAATTACTGCACTTAAATAAGACTTGTTAAACAATGGTAAAATCCACTATATCTTTTTTTGTGTATTTAAAAAAAAAAAAATGCTCTAAATGTATTTTTCCCATTCCAAGAAGATTACAACGGGATCTCAAATGCTCTACTTTAATACTGTTTCAGGAAACCTTACCAGTAACATGATTGCATTTAAAAAGGCAGCAGTTAAAAAGCTGTGAGTAATCATCAGGTTAGCCAAATTGGTATAAGCGGGAATAGTCTATGTTAGCTTTGTCAACTTGAAGTCTAGTGCTCATTAACCTGTGATCATTACTCACAACATTTAAACTAAGAGTGCCATTCAAAAGATGCTGCTGCTCACCACGTCTGTCCACAGCTGTCCTTGAGCTGCAGTGTCTTCCTACTTCATGCGAGGGCCGCGTTCCTCCTCTCACCTTTACACCTGCTGAGTCAAAATTGAATGTGATCAGGGAAGTGACGCACAGGGATTCACATTCACTGTCAGATTAAAATGACTACAGTCCATATAACCAGAAATGCACATACATAGCAATTTAAATACAGCTGATCCCATGCGCAAAGGCACATGAAGCTGCTGTGTATGCACTTATACAACTGCAATCCATGACCCATTTATTACATCACATTACATAACACCTACCATGACCTAAGGATGTAAATTAGAAGATTGACAGATTCATTTATCGTGTTTGTACAAAGGCCATGCCTTCATAGGCAATATAATAGAATAAATAGAATCGAGCTGGCATAACAGATCGATGGAGCTAATGTGATATAGTCTCTTATATTGATAGAAACTGTGGCTAATGTTGCAATATCCCCCTTGGCCATTTGACAGTAATAAACAAAACATTTCTGTTCTTTTACATTTAAAAACAGTGTCATACTGTGGTATCTATTTTTTGCTGTCTTTAATAAAATTGTTTTAATTTATGGAAATATTGTAAATCATATATGCAGATTTAATTTACAATTTTCAATTTTCTTTTGGCAGTTATGGCTGATTTACATAGAGGTGTGAGAAATGTCAATTTTACATGGTGCTGTAAAGTGTGTTAAAACAGATGCGGCTGATTCCTGCTTATTGAACATCATTTTCCCTATTCACATGTGTACTCAATGTTCTCCTCATTTCCATCTACAATAAAAGTCGCTTGACTTGATATACCATGTATCCTTTAACCAGCTTGTTCATCTGCCATGCAATAACTAACTGTTTTAATAGTGGTTAATTATACTCTCGCTGCTGAACAATAGATGAGCTGTAATAGTAAACGGTCTGTAGTAAACGACTGATTCAATAATAAAGTTATGCAATGAACCAACAAGGTCATGGCGGTACTAACCCATTCATTAGGTGACTTTTGTAGGCACAGATTAGCAGCTGGCCACCGCTAAGAAACACATTAACTCACATTGATTCAAACAGGACAAAGATATAACTAGCGAGTTTAGCTGTACTCACCTACTGAGTGATACAATGCTCTGACCATGCATTTACCACAACAAACTCACTTTGACAGCTTCCGCGCGGCCCCGGAACATCCGCTGCCCTCATTGGTCGAGCCCCACCAAAGTCTGATTTGATTGGACGGCGCGCTCCAAAACAGGAACAGACGTCCCCACGTTACAAGCAGTATGGCAGCCCCCATGAGCACTGTGGGTAAACCCTCAGCTGAGCGATCAGCGTTCAATACGACGAGTTTTCAGAAGAAAACGAGGACAAAGTTAATCTCCATACCTGGTACCAGACCATCGGTTCAAAATGGACAACTCTTAGTGTCGACCGGTGTCACGTCGCTCGACTATCTACTCGGTCAGTCTGCTGTTGAGGTTTCACGTTAGCGCCAGCTACACAGGCTAGCACTGTGTCTCAACGTTAGGTTTATTAGATAATAATGTGATTTAATTTCTCAAAGGGGAAATGTATGATTGTTACAGAATATGCAGCTTTGACACTGTCTCAGACAAAGCAATCTGTACGAAACGTATAGAGGTTAACGTTAGCATAATGCAGATTTATATTTCTTTGGTCAGAACCTTTTCATATACTATAATTGTATTTACATTAAAATGTCAATAACCCATGTGAAAGTATTTGCTTGGAGCTGTGTCTATAAGTTAATTTTCAATTAAGCTGATGCCAAAAATGCATGCATTCTTAACTTGGTTTGATTTGAACCAAGGACCAACATAGTCCAAATCAACATTTGATATCCCTGTTTAATCTAAATGCAATACCATGTATCATCATTATGAAATCAAATGTCGAATGAACATGATATGGTTTAGTACAAGGGCCACATAATCAATATCAGAATGATAACAACTCAATGTTGTTGTAATTCAAAACATCAAATTAAACAGCACAAGTTGTGTATCACAACTTTATATAATTGTTATGCTACCAGCTGTAACATATATCTTGCATCTTTGAGTAGCTGGAAGGCCAGAGATTCTCATCAAGTTTATTGGATTTGTACATGTCGCTGTGTCTAATAAGGGCCACTACTTTCTTCTGGTCCAAGCTTGTATATTAGGAGTTCTGACAGCAATGTAACATGCATAAATGGAAACATTGTGTCATGCCTGGTTTCTTGTTTATTTGACCTGTAAAGCATTTTATATGACAGGTCTATTTAATGCTTATTCTCTATAACATAATTGTGAGGCAGCTATGCTAAAATGTGCAGATGTGGCAACAGTGGAGGAGTCATTTTTCATGTTCTATAATCCTAAACCTAATAAGACCTCTGTTGTCTGTGACATAAACTCTCCTGCGCTGGCAAACAGGAGCAAGGTCATGCAAGTCTCACTAACATTGTAAGTTAAATTAAGAAAAAAAACATTGTTCTGTGTTCCTAGAATTTTATAAAGCAGTCAGAATAATCAAAGACTGGCATGAAATGCTCCTAGATTACCAGTTGTCATAGATTTTTAGCAGGCTTAATGAAGCTCTCACCATAAACACTGAAAACAAAGAGAGAGAGAGACTTCTCCTCAGATATCCATTCCACAAATAGGCCTTTTTAAGAGAAGATATTTTGACATGTCAAAAGCACAGGTGTTAACCACAAAATGAATGAGGGCTGAATTCCATTTAGCTGCTTTAGTTTCAAGGTACTGCTATTGTGTTCATTGTCACGTTTTACTAGGACACTTGAATAGAAAGCAGCCTTTGTTACTGTTTTTATTAACACTTTTTTTCCTTATAAGGTAAGTCAAAATGCATGCTGTCAAAAATGTTCTTATAAAGATGAATACACAGCTATGGAGTCTGGATAGTGAATCCTTACTTGACCAAATGGTGGCCTCAAGTAGTTCACATTGATTGAGAGTGAATCAGTGTCTGTAATATGTGACTGATGTTGTAAAAAAAGTGATATTTGAATTATTATTTTTTTGTGTCTCGCAAACAGGTGGCGGCTTAGCAGTTGGAACAGTACTTCTCATAGGTGAGCCTCTGATTTGACAAATTGAGCACTGCTTTAAAGGTCCCCTTAAATTGAATAATTACCTCCATAATGTTATATACATCCTGATGAAACTGGCTAATTGGGCAAGACATAAGACAGCGAGGAATCAGTCATAAGTTCAAACCAATCGACTAACAGTTATTGAGACAAATTATGGTGTGATGAGACAGAAAAGCTTAAAAGCTATGATTATTTAAAATCTGTGATTCATTTATTGGTTAGACTTTTGTGTTTCTCTCATTAATCATTAACTTCATGCTGTATCATTAATATAGCATGAAGTTTCCATTAAGGAGGGTTTTTTTCCCCCAGGAAGTTCAACTACACATTTGATTGTATAACTAATAGCATTATATTACATTAGATACCATAACTATATCCTTTACTTTTGCTTATCAAGTTTTACATTATTGTCAGATGCCTAAGTCTTAAGATATAGCCATTTATAAATGTGAGTAACTTTTAACACACGTTACACAGCCTGTGATGAATATAGTGCATGTGACCCCATGGTAAACAGTACTACAAACAGTTGACTCCTCCTGAACTACATCAAGCCTTTTTGTTCATAGGCTTGAAGAGCAAGTTTGACGTGTTTATCATAGTTCTTTAAGCAATGTTTCAACACCTGAAGCCACCTCCTTTTGTTTGCTCAGACTGAAGGGGAGAAAAAAGTTGCAAGTAATGAACTACTCAGTAGAAGTTGCCTTGGTAAACGTCTGTGTATTGGTGTTCAGAGAGAGACATCATACACAATATGAAATGCTTTAAGCCAGGAATATGATTATTCTATTCTGACTCATTATAGCCTTCAGCTGATACTGCATTAACTCAACAGTGGAATCAATCATATATTATATATTCATGCATAGCCAGAGATTCAATGCATCCCCAAAGCTGAATTGATGCCACAGCTAATGATACTGTCTGTCTGTTCTCTCAGGGTCTTTGTGGTTAGCGTGTCTGCGTCTAACAGGAATGGCAAATAGACTAATGACCCGCAGGTCGCTAGTTAGAATCCCAGGTGTTCACACGTCCACTGTGATCCTTAATTGAAATGCTCATCTGCATATGTGTTTATCGAAGTTTCCAGAAGTACATTCAGAGCAAGTGGGTTTTCGAGGCACATAAATGTCTTCCACTGTATTATTATTGTTATTATCATTCATCATAGTCTAGGCTATGTGCACTGGTAGACAGTGAGGTTAAGGTATTCTTGTTTCCCATTTGAAGCTGTAATTTGTGTGTAGCAAAGGCCTATACCAACTGATGATATTGCTTTGCCCTTTAATTCACCCCCCCAATCGATGCAGGAGTCAGTGATTATACACTAATGCGTTCTTCCCTTCCATTTTGGGAATCAATGTACGGTTGGTTTCATCTGGTAATGAGAGACACAGTAAAGGTGAAATGCGTGCGTGAGCTCTCCTGTTTTTTCTATGAAAGAGTGGTGCGTGTGTGTGTGTGTGTGTGTGTGTGTGTGTGTGCACGCTGTGCTGTCTGTGTGTTTGTTTTGTTGTGTGGGTGGTGTTTGTTTGTGTTTGTTTCAGGCAGTCGTCTCCTACAGTCTGCCCCTTTAGCTGTGATGGCCTGTTTGTGAGACACAGACATAAAATTATCAGACTGGTCGTTGTCTGCCTTTGAAGTGTCTTGAGCTGTCCGTCCTGATTTGTCAACTCGAGGGGGATCAGCGCAGTATGGCTGCTGTCTGAAGATCTCTCATCCCTTGTGTTTTTGTAATAGAAGGAACAAAGCTTTCCGTCTTTTATTATGTTGACCACGTACGGTTTCATTTCATTAGTTTAAGTGAATTTGTTTTCCCTTTTAATGTACCCATAGTAATTACTATTAAATTGTTTTACATGTTTACATTTTTCAAAGATTTAAAGTACACTTTGAACGAGAGTTATCTTAGATTTGAGCATAGTTGTAGTATTTTTTGTGTAGAATACTACAACAAATATTTTGAAAGTAGTTCATCACTATTATATCTCTGTCAAAATAAATTTGCACAATTGTGTAACTAGAAGAGAGGCAGTGACAATGTATGGCAACATTCAATGAAACAAATCCTGAAGTTATTTAATAATAGTGGTAGGTTGTATTAAGTTCCATGGCAATTTGTTCAGTTCAGATCTTTATTGTATTTCCTTTTATTATTTTATTTAGAGGAAATTCTTTTGGCTGCAAGGCAGCATAAAATCATAAAATGTATGAACAATAAAAACATATTAAGACAATTAAGACATACTAATTGAAGTTACTATACATGCAATACAGAATACAATCAAATATTTGTTAAAACAATGAAAAACTGCAACAATTATAAAAAAGGAAATATGTAATAATAACCACAATTTTTCAGCTGTAACTTATATATTAAACACCTAACAGCTTTAAAGAGGTCGAGACATCTGTTTGGAAACTGCAGTTTTTAATCTGTCAATGGTAAACAATCTTAAAAATCCTAGCACTGTGTGCCTAACACAGACAAATTAAATTGTTTAAGAGGAACAAAGGTCACCTTTTGAAGCTTAACAATAGAAATATGTCAGACATATACAGTATATGGGGCTTGACAGATGTTGCTAATTGGCATTTAACGGTAGCCTAATACAACCCACCTTTGTAGTAGAATTTACAACAGTGATTTAGTTACTTTAAAGCTCAAGTACTTTTTAATTTGGTGTCCACATTAAGTTTACCTGCCGCATGCCCTAAATGAATTTGAGCTGCTCAGTAGAAATGATAAAGACCAGAGATTCATACAAGGGGGAAAACACCCTGACCTAGATATTTAGTCTCCTCCCCCTGCGGGGTTGGCAGATATGATGCAGGACACTCACACTCCCTTGTTTGAAGGCAAATGAAACAGAGGCCTTTCCCCTCTTTACCAAACCTTAGTCAGAATCCCCAAAAAAGAAAAAGGAAAAGAAAAAAAATCATGCCATGACTGTCCAGAGTGACTGATCTACCTCAAAGATATGACCGTCCCCCACCCCCTGTTGCTCGTATACCCCGCCACCTCCCACCCCCCACCCCCCTTACCCCCGCCTCAACAGCCTAATGACTCCTGGAGGTTCCATTTGTAAGGCTCCCATAGAAACACAGCCACAATAGGCCCCATCTTGAGAGGGCCCATCTGGGAGTCTTTGTGGGGCCTGCTGAAAGCCACAAAGGCCTGCTGACCTAGAAACCCATCAATAAGAGAACAGGGAGCCCCACCGACAACAAATTGAAGAGCCATGGAATTTCCTGTGCCATCCTAAGTCCGTAGGTGAGGACATAGACCGGGAACGTGGGAGGGGGGAATTCTCCGGATGTTTCGGGATGACACGTCAGGATGTCATTCCCAAGCTGTCAGCTGTATGCCCATTACCTTAAACTGTCACTGCTGCCTTTGTCCTTGTGCCCACTGTTTGTCATTGTATAGAGAGGCCTACGAAATCTTTACAAAATGATGATTGTGACAGGAAGCAGCAGCAGCATGCTGGGTAGAGTTATCTGCCCTGCTAGGGGGGGTCATGGTGATGATGCTTGTGAATTTAGGGTGGGGAATGGCCGGGTGGCCGCTTTGTGTGCACGGAGAAAGGCTACCTTTGGGAAAATGGTTTCAATGTTTGGAATCTCCTGCCTGTCCATTTGATGCTTGAGACACTTATCTAAATGAGATTGTAATGTCACCACCAAGCTGAGAATTACCCTTTCCACTTGTGCTTTAAAGTCTCTCATGTAACTTTTATATGCCTTTTAACCCACTTTATGATAATAAATACCCTGGATGTAGAAACCTAATAACGAAATTATGCCATTGCCAGCAGAATTCACACAAAATGTGGGGAGATTGAACCAGATGTTGGGAAGTGTTTTCAGACAGGCACTATATTATCCTGCTTCTGCCTCCTCTTGTCAGTTGTCCTGACAGCTGGGGTACCTTTGCATTCAGGGGGAGGTGTCAGGTGAGTGCTTAAGACAGGTGCCTCACTCTCTCCACTGCTGTTGCAGATATGATAGGTGGAAGTGGACAGGGACACTGTGAAGACCTTAACAAGAGAGCTGAAGATGTCAGCTCCACTTTGATAGTCAGGTCACACGGTAACACCTATGTTTCTGTGCCATGTCAATTGCTACTGTTCCATACCAAAGGTAGCCCAAATGTGGTCCTTATATCAATTACAGTTAGCGACTGTGATGTGGTCATAAACTTCTGGATCTGTGGTGTCTGAATGAATAGTCAGAACAAGACAAGACCCAATGGTTGATATGTTTTTTGTAGGGAAAATGTTCATCACTAAATCCTTTCCTTGGCTTTTCAGACAGTGTTAGCAGAATGGCACTGATGGACACACTGTGTGTTTCCACTCACACTCAAATCCTGATTGTTCTTGTCTTTTGTTTCTTTTTTAGAGGAGGACCGATATGATAGCTACTCTCGTATGATCTTGAAGTACTTTCTGGCAGAAGGAGTGGTGTGTCGACATGAACTTTTTGTGGCGGCGGCTCAAGATAACCCAGATGACATTTTACAGGTATGAGAGGAGGTGCCGTATTTTGCAAGCCCTTAAGAAGGAAATTAGTTTAACTGCGATGTAGGATTTCTTTTCAAGATGCAATTCTTGACAAACCATCCACAAAGAAGCAAGCATGGCCTCAATATGTCTACATTAACATCATCCCTGTACAACTGCTGTACTGTCAAAAATACATTTTAGAAAAAACTCTTCAGTCATCTGAAGATGTTGGGAGTATTCTGCCTACTTGTAGAAGTATTTTTTCTCGCAATAAATCAATCTACTCTCGCTGTACAGTATTCAGCCTGGGTCACACTGGTCAGACTGTGATTTAGAAGGTCATTAAAGGCGCACAGCTTTCCCCAAGATGTGTCAGGGTCAGCGGGGGTATCTGAGAGGTCGAGGGTGGCATGGTTGTGGCATTGTTGAAACGTTTCCCGATGCATCACTCTGTGAAGAGGACCCTAGTCCCAGAAGCTGACTGCCACCCAGCATACAGGAGGAGGGCCTCTCTCCCACTGATTGATAGTGGGAGGGGTCACAGCCTCACCCTCTCTTTACATATCAAAGGCTTATTAAGAGACGGGGACTCCCAAAGGGGATATATCACATCATTTAGTGTTTTCACAGCTACATTCACGGTATGCTAATGTTTAGATACTCAGGTTGTACTTTATGCATTACGTTAACATGCACACAAAAAACAAGCTTGCTGGAAGACATCAAGTTAAAGCAGGACATTTGAGAACACTTCCTTGCACTTAAAAAGAACATGATTACTTGAATAAGCCAATCAGTCAGATTTCCCACCAGCCAACCATGTTTTTGAACCAAGGAGAAAGATTTGTTGGAATTTTGTTGGAATTTTTTTCACTGGTTGCACAGTGAAAGAACTGATTATTTATCAGTAAGAGATTTTTTCTTATCGTGCGCATCACATTGAATTTCACAATTATTCTGCTGTTCAGCTTTAGAAACTGACCGACTGGCTTATTCCAGTTCCAATTCTAATCAGACTTTGGATCTAACTTAATACAAGGACACACCGTTATAAGAATCATTCATCCCTCCACACTGCTGCTACGATGATACATTTTCTGTGTGAAGACTTTTAGTGCACATGTGCTCTTGTAAGAACACCAGTTCAGTTTTGAACATGGCAATTAAAATCAAGATTCTTTAGCAAAAATCTCCCAGTTTTACCTGGGCTTTCTCAATTGCTTCAACATGACCAGCAAAACCAAGTTTGCTTTTTGTTTACATTCAAGATATCTGGTTACTTTTGACAACTACATTTGAATTCGAAGTGCATTTTCATTATGTGTGACAGTTATTTGATATTAAACAGCAATAAGGATGATTTAAAATGTATCTTGGTCATTTGCAATCAACATATTTTAAGTTATTATATTAATCATATTGTTTTGTGTAGGAACTCCCTGCTCCAATCTTGGACGATGTCGCTATCCACAAACCAGTGGAGCAGCCCAGGCTGTGTTGTGAACCTCAGGACAGTTTGGATGCCATGAAGATAGCCTGGCGCTATCAGAATCTTCCAAAAGTACAGGTAATCAGGTGATCACGCATATTTGGACAACGATATACATTAGAATAAAGGTAACTCTAATAATGTGACATTTATCAAAAGTCCAACAAGTGTCTTTGTTAATGATTGTATGAGAAAGAACAGCACTGGCTCTCTGGTCTTAGAGGTTCGGCAATTGTCTCTACCACTAAATCCATCAGCTTCTAAACTCCTTTGTGGACTGAATGAGGCCTCAGACTCTCCTTTCAGAGCTGGACCAGATTACTCACACTTAGCTGGCAATAGGTAGGCTTTTCACTGGTCCCCAACTCACATATACACACATACACACACGCCTGCACCCCTGCTTAGCCTGGGAAACAAGAGTACTTTGCAGCCTGTGCATTGACATGTCTGCTCGCTCAACCCTATGACCCAGACCTGCGCCTCTGTCTTCCCCAAATCCCTGCCTTTCCCCCTGCTAGGGTCGGCAGCCCTACACTCTTTCTTCCGCTTTGAGGAGAGGTGACCCTCCCCTTCTACTTCTCTGCAGTCTCCCCCCTTCAGTCTATAATCCATATCGCTATGTGGATTAACAGCACACAGTGTATCCCTGGGGATCCTCTCCCTCTTTCTCTCTCCCTGGAAACTTCTTTATATCTGTGTCCTTTCCTCATCTCTCCCCCTTCCCCTGTAAAATCGTCTTTACAAACCACTAGTAAGCCCCACCAGAGGATTTGCATCCCAAATTCACCCCCAGAGTCAACGCTTACTTTCCCCTTACACACACCTCTCCTGGCATTGCCCACTGTGTTACTCTCCCGATGAAGACATCAGATCAAAGGTGAGGCCGTCAGGGCGGGGATGGAACGCTAAGCGGGTTGCCTAGCTCACAAAGAGAAGATGAGCCCCTGACCCCCCTGCCCTGCTGACCCCCTCGTCCCGCCAGGAGAGGGACACACCGGGGGCCCTAATCCAGATTAGGAGTAGATTAAGGGCCCCTCTAACAATGGAATCCCTGGTTTCACTGAGAGAGAAGAGCTAAAACTCTCTCTTTCAGCTGCAGGAAAACATCCGCCTTCCCCTGCGTCCCTGACACATTTGCTTTCACAGCCAGAAGTGGACATTTATGTGAAGAAATGATTAAGAGCGTGGTCGTAGTGGTTATTTAACTTCTCCGCTGCAGGAATGTTGAGGAATGACCCATAAACAATGCAATTGCATTACCATAGTATTGTGAGGCATACTCATTTAACATAATAGAAAGACAAATACGATATTTGTTTTCATGCTTTTTCATTGCTTTATTCCCATCTGAATTGATTTAAATACAAATCATATGTTGGAAGAAATTTAAAGAAAGCAGTAGCGTCAGATAGGGATTCTCTTTAATTAAGGGTCTTTAGTGCTCGTATGCTTTAACATGAGTTTGACTTGTTGATCTCCTCAGAGTGCCCTTGCATCCTCATCCCGGTTCGGCCACTACTATGATGTCTCCAAGACGATGGAGCCAGAAATTCGCCAGGCAGCCAAGTGCCACCGCTTCTACCTTCCAGAACATCCCACCCAGTCATCACCCACCCACAGGTAAAACGACAAGACATCATTCCCAGAACGCATGGAAACCAATGAGACACCATCTGCAGAACACAGGCACACAAACACGACATCATCCACAAAAACACAGTTACACAAATTAGACATCTTCCACAGAACACAGGTAAGCAAACATGGCATCGTTCACAGAATACAGGTGAACCAACAATGGAGACAGACTAACGTAATTTAAAGAGCACATACTTTAGAAGCCCCGCAGCCAGCATGTGCAATAGAGAAAAGTCAAGCTGAGAGGGGGAAACCAGCTCCCTAGTATCATGTAGAACCCTTTAGTTTGAGATACTCATTTATAAGAATTTAATATACTGTAGGGCTGCAACCAAATATTGTTTTAATTACAAATTAATATTTTTATGTTTCTGGATTCATTGTTTTTTCTACAAACGGTCAGAATAGTTTAAATTCATGACAGGAGAAACAAGAGCCCAATTTAATAAATTCAGATGTTTTGTTTTGTGTGCCAAACAGTCCACAAAACAAAGCTGGAATTGGTGAATCTGGGATTTTTCTGATTAAAAGATGGATTCAATTCATTAAATCATTTTCTGTAGATCAGCTGATCAATCAATTAACAGTTTAAGCTCTAATAAAGTACAGTACAGTATACAATCTTAATTTTGTTAGTAAATAGTTGCTGAGATTTATTAAATTGCTTAAAATCTGTAAAAATATTGATCATTACTGCTGAAGTCCAAGCAACTACAATTTTAATAATATAATTTAAATGAAATTTAACAAAATGTGAGTTTCCTTGATTAAAAAAAATAAAATAAAAAACTTTAAACAGTTAAACAATTCAGTTAAAAAGCAGCTTGGTTCATCCTCTTTTCCGAGTAGCTGGCCATTGGCCTAAGACATTCAGCCTCTTGGAAAGGTTGTGTATGTCTATTCAAATAAGGGTCTTGTTTGCTCAGCGTCTGTTTGATTTCTCCTGCGTTGAGTGTATTTCGGGTTCAGAGGTCACACAGGCTCTTTACTCAGAGAGTGCTGTTGAACACACAAGGGCACACGAAGGCACACTCACACACACTGAGTAAATACAGCAATCTGGAGCACAGAGGATGTGGAGGAGGCTTTATAGAATGCCTCTTCTTTATTTCAGCAAACAGGGACTGTTTAACAGAGCACCCATGCAAACACATTAAATGTTGTGGATATACAGGTTTAAAGTATACATTTTCCCAAGTGTGCAACATGAGGCTGACAGCATTCACGTTTTAACTAAATATCAGTTCAGGACGTAACAATGCCTTTTGATAGGATACAAACAAAATAATAAAATATCCTCTCCGCTGATGTTTGCACTGTTGTGTGTCAGTGTAGTGAGTAAGAGTGACATGGTGGAACTGTTGTGCTGCTATGGTGTCTGAATGGGTTTATAGATCTTACAGACATTTTGACAGCAGGAAACTACACCTGCACCACACCATTGTGCCCCCAGCCCCGCCCCAATACTGACACACATACATAAATGCGCGCACACACACACATACACACACTTAGCATATTACACACGCACATGTACCACACAAACTCCTAAGCAGGCTACTCCCCCTTGCACGTGTCCACAGCCCCATGTTGATACCCTAGCTGTTAAATTGCTCCGTTTCACTTGAAGGCATAATTGGCACAAATTGCTCTCTAGGTGATACAGATCCTGTTGTTTAAGACCAAGCATCCCCCTGCTCTCCTCCTTTCTTTCCTCGCTGAAAGAGGAACACCGAAATAAAGAAGCTTCCCTGTGTATGATCCTAATTAGCTGACGCACTAGCCCCCGTGGTTAAGCACCTAGACCTTTTTGGTACCTGAATGAGGGGTGCTCAGTAGGGGTAGCTAAAAAACAATGCCGTCCCACACAATGGCTGCCAACCAGAGGCAGCCTCCTGCTCAACTGCATGTCAAACCATCCCAGCCCCCTACCTCAGATCAGGGGCATGGGCAGAGAGGCCAAGGAGGGTAGGTGTCCCTCTTTCAACAAACCAGCTCTATCATTAGCCCCAGCGGGGTCAGGAGGCACCATTGTTGGACTGAATAACTGAAATAGAGTACATAGATGTACTTGGCGCAAGTGTAATCAACACGAGTATGTATTATTGTTCTTTATGTAGGGCTATTGGTGTGTGACCAATCTATGTGTATCAGCTTTTGTAGCCTGCAGGTGAAATTGACAACTGGCATAGTAGCCCACTGTGACTCACCACAGAGTGGTCATTACAATGGCAGGGCTTTCTTAAGTCGAGAGACTTGTGTAAAATGATGGGGTTAACATTCCTATTGGCCGTCCTGTAAACACATGATGGGCTCAGCAGTTTCCCATCCCTTGACTGTTTCTAAATGCTGCTCTGATGGTACTGGATGTCCTTTGTCAATAGTGCACATCTTACCCCTGATTAAACTCCAAAATGCTGTTCCCTGTTAATTCTAGATATCAGCCCATTAATTCCCCCTCCCCTTCTCACTTATCGTCTTTTGTTGTGTGTCTGTTTGTGCATATGCACGTCTCATCTGTCTGTTTGTCTGTCTGTCTCGGCACAATCAGATCCTCGGGGAGCTGACAGAGAACCAGTCATGTTGTAATTTAATCAACCAAATAAATTAATTGGATCTCTTGATATGGATCATCTGTCTGCTTCAGTGGCTCCAGAAAAGCACAGTCAGGAGGAACATGCTGCAGTCATATAGGATTAAGCTACTGTGGTGAAAGGCTTGGCCCAGTTTTATCAAAATGGTTTCAATTACATTTTACACGTCCTAAGTAACCCTTTTTGTGTTTTCTTTCTGGTTGTCTTCTCCACTTTGTTCACCCTCTCCTCTGTCCTGTGCTCTTCTCAGTCCCATGCTTGAGTCCTACTCTGCGTTGCTGAAGTCACTTCAAGAGGTCATAAACAGGCAGGGCTTTGACGTAGCAGCCCCAATGGTAAGAAGTGAATGAACTGCCATTCCACCAAAAATCCTTTCCAATTTCCAAATATACACCTTTTTAATCAGCTCCTATTGTTTGTGGATTTGGTTTTTTTTTCTGTTCTCTGATAAAAAACATTGGCGAAATGCAATAGGCCTTCAGCAGGCTGCAACTATCAGTGATTCAACACAGGTGTGCATTTGTTTCTGTTCATTCACAAAATGTCATTCAAGGGGAATTCTTTAACTTACAGCTGCTAACATGTTTGTGTGTTGCAAATGTCTCTGACTATTGTGCATTTAAATTATTATGAGTGATGTTCATCAGAGGAGCATTTTAAAGATACAGATAATAGATCTGCATCTGTGACCCCGAGCTCTTCTGTCACATTTCAAACACCACTTCTCTTGAGTCTGTTTTCCTCTCTTTCACCTGCTCTGGTTGGCCTCACCTGTGTGTCCCATCTGTGTGTGTCTTACCTTTGACATACATCTTTTTAATAATCACCAGTGCTTCACAGAACGCCAGAAACATCCATGGCCCCGTCTGTTTCCCACAGGACAAACTTCTCACTGTGATGTGCCTGTATACATATATATGTATATATACAGTATGAATGTGTGTGTGTGTGCCTACTCGCCTCCCACGCCTTATTCACCTACTTTCAGTGACCCCTCTGCTCGTCACCTGGAGCCACCTCTCCCCCTGTCACTCACACACAGGATTTACCTCCAGTACCCCCCACCCTCCCTCCCCGAGCGCTGTCACTCACGCCGGATTAACTGCTGACATCATTAAAGCAGTGTGGCCGCCTGACATGCTGTTGGCACAGTCCAGGAATGCAGACTGGCACTGAGCGACATGGGCACTGGCACAAGAATGCTCAGTATGGGTGATAGTCAGTGTTTTAATTTATTTTAGTTTATTTGTTAATCCGCCATCATGGATTGATAACAAGATACAGAATTCATATAAACTGTGTTATGTTAATATCAGATTAGAACAAGGATCAATCTCCTAGACCATATTTTTATGGAGTCTTTTGAGATGGCTGGGACAGGAGTGGCAGCAGGACTGTGAGTCTCGACAGGGATTGGCTTGTGATTAGGTTGTGGTCCCAGGCTGGCTATAGTCTATATGGCTGGCCTCTGGTCCTTGGCTGGACTCAACTGGCACTGTTCCCTGATTTTTCTATAGGCTAAACTATAGGAGTTAAGTTTGGCCTCTCCTCTTTATGCCACAGCAACAGTCGTGTTACCAAAGACCCCCCTGCTGGGCTGCAGACATAGAAATAGAATTCTAATTCTGTGGCCCCCAAGACCTGTGTAGGCAAAGCGTGTTAAACAAAGAAAGGGCATAACTAATAACGACAAAGGCACACACACACACACACACACACACACACACACACACACACACACACACACACACACACACACACACACACACACACACACACACACACACACAGCACTAAGTATAGTAAGGTATAAAGATGCAGCACTGATGTTGAATGGTGTAGAGAAGGATGAATGTAGAGTTCGGTGTGAGAGTCCTCCTTATGGAAACTATGAGCCAACTGTTAAAAACTCCCAGAAACAATGGGGTTTATTTTTCTTAGATGCCTGTGATTCTGGTCCAGGTCCAAACGAAGCTTAGGTCATACTGTTGGGAGAGGAAGGGATGGGGAGTGGGGTAGAGGAGATTCTGGGAGGGTTGAGATAATAGAGTGGGAGGGATAAAAGAGAGGAGAAGTTTGGAAAAAAAAGGGAAAAGTGAGCTGATTTTAGGCCAAAGCTTCGCTTTCACCTCAGTCATCAGGAGCCATACTGAAGAAACCCCCAAATAAAAGGCAATTGTAGTAAAGGTTAAAAACCTCTCACAGTTTGGACAGGCGCCTCCATTCTCTCAGTTGCAGTGATATATTTCCCACCACTGTTTGGCCACTTTTTCTCCGTCTTCGCGAGAGTGGGTTACTGTTGATCTCTTGTTGTGGGGTGGGGGTTTCAAGGGAAGGCACTCCACCCTTACCCAGGCCCCCTTGGCTGCAGAGCATCGCTGTTGTGCCAAGAATGTGCTGGGGTTTCTGGGTGGCGGCCATATTGGAAGCCTGTCTGACAGGTCCATTGTGCGTGTGTCAGATGGCCTCTGTGATTGGGCAGTTGTGTCCAGTCACGTTTGGGCACTGTGTTCCGATCGTCTGTGCTGGTGAGCAGACTGTCCAGTCGCTCTCTCCCAGAGTTTGGGAATACTACCCATAACAGCACCTTTCCAAAATAATGCAAAAGCAGCAGCCTTTTGTTCTTAAGATGTAATGGGAGAGCTTTAAATCGAATAAAACTGTATTCCTGCATTAGTATGTGTGTTTACTTGTGTAGCAAATTAGATATTTGTATGACTTTTTACACATTTTTTGTATTCCTGAACACTTCTTTTTGCTTGTTTTTTTTTTTCTTATAGTCAAAGTCGCGTAACATCCTGCGAATTGGGCTTCCCTCTCTTGGCTCGGCTCTGTGGGGCGATGACCTGAGTTGCCATGACAACCCTAGAAATGGCCACGCCCTCAGTACCTTTCTCTATGGACTGCGTGCTTTGCTGAGGTCATCACTATCAGTTGCAGTAGTTACTGTGCCTTCACATCTCATCCAGGTAAGACAACTTTGGACACATGGGAACAACTTTTCACAGCACGGTTCATAAGCATCAGCATGCACTTAGAATACAACATATCTGGTTAGCCACCTTAACCCTGCTATATAACTGATATATCCACTATTTATGCTAGTTTTAATTAGTTCAGACCAGTTTGTCCTGTAAGAATCCCATGATATACAAGCTTAACAAGTCATAACTGCAGAAAGTTCTGCTTTATTCTCTTCTTCACCTTTCTGTCTTTGCTCCTCGGTTGTGTCCAAACCGCCTACCTTTAATTGCCACCAGAGGGATAAATAACATGCTAAAGTTGAATCGACTTGAGATTACATATTATAGACACTTATATAAATATGATTTTCTGTGCGTGGGTTGATGTTTGGCCCATGTGCTTTTTCTTTGTCTTTCTCATTAATGGGGAACAAAGTTTGACGTCTTTTGTAGTGGGGCCTCCTCTTGACCCTGTGGTCCAGTGTCACCCTGGTATGACTCAGGCCTGCGCTGGGGCCTCTTCCTCACGCATCGCTCCACCAACAGAACCAGTCGAGTGCACACTTCATTCAAAGGCCTCTAAGTTTGTTTGTTTGGGCTTTTAATTACTTGAAGCTGTACACAATGAGAGTGTGTGCCTGTGTATGCATTTTATTCTCTTACAAAATATCCCTCCTTGTAGTTGTGTGTATCTCTGGCTGTGTTTGTGCGGGGGGGTGTGTGTGTGAGTGTTTGGGGGGTATGAGTCCGCGTGCATGCGTCTGTGTACAGTCTGGCCTCTCAGTGTGAAGGTGGAGTCATCTGCTGAAGCATATGGCGAACCACAGCCCTCCCCCAGACAGTCGACCATAGACGCACACTCTACAGAATAGCCATCTGAGACTTTCTGCTCAAATGTTTTATCTCGCCTTCACTTAAATCACCTCGCTTCCTTATAGTCCCCATCCTTAAGAATATGGACGCTGCATTGTGTCTGATCCTTTACACAAAGATATAGGTTGATACTTAACTTTCCGAACAGCTGTGTTTCCTCAACATGCTCTGGCTCCAAGCCTATATGCTCAGTGCACAGCGGCCTTGGCCTAGTCAAAAAAGGTAGAGTGGCTAACTAGCAGATGTCAGCTGTGGTGGGAGCGGTCCCCCTGTCCCTCTCTGGCCTGGACTCCCACCCTTAATCTGTCCCCTCCCCCTTCTCCACCCTGGGGAGTGAATTGAATGAGCGAGGGATGAAGAGTAGAGGGGGGAAAATTTGGACTGAATCAGGTGTTGGATGACTTAGCCAACACGGAGGTAATGAGAGGCTGTTGAAGATGGGCATCTATGAAATTACCTAATGATTAGTTAAATCACACTTGGTGGTGTTGTCGTAAAAAAATTATTCTAACTGATCAGCTGAGGTCACCAAGGTTTGCAGGCTGCTCATTTTGAGTTAATAACAGTGGGCATGGTATGGTAGGAATTGATATGTTTGCAAAGCTTCATTCTGCCAGTGCCTTTGCCTAGATAATTAGCTTAGTTAACGGAGTGTGGCCTTTGGAAGACTGTCTAGACTAGTAGCAGGGCTAGCTGGCTGAGACCACACTGGACTCTCTATCTATTATTAAGCAGCTTGGGAAGTTGAGCAACTCACTGAAAGCCTCCTCAAAGCAGCCCAGTGCCACTGTCCATCTGAAACATTAATTAGGCTTGTCCTAGCCTGGTCCTCCTCCATCACACTATCTCCTGCCATCACCCCCATCCCCACCAGTAAACACACACAAACACAAAATACACAGACTTTCCTAAAATGCATCCATACACACCTCACCTGCTGCTCAGGCGAAGTGGTGTCCTGACCTATGCAAATGTTTAGTCAGTTGGAGTTGTTTAGTACTGGGGTGGGGTTACAAAACCTGCAGGTTCTTTTTAGTAACCATCGATTTTCCCCTGAAATTTTCCATAAATATTTACTTATTCAATTTACCTTTACATTTGGTCATTTAATTTTAGGGCAGCAACTAATAATTATTTACATTATCAATTAATTTGCTGACTTTTTTCTTAATTAATCATTTAGTTTATAAAATATCAGAAAGTCGTGAAAAACAGTGATGACAACTTCCCAGAGCCATAAACTCAGTCCAGACTTAAATATATTTAATTTGTCATAATCACATATGACAAAGAAAAGCAGCAAACCCTCTCATATGTAAAGCTTGAAGGATCGATAGAATGATTCATATGTCATAAAATATTTTATATTTAAGATTTTGTCAATGCAACACAACTGTGCAAGATGCAGTAACAAAACTTTACAGGTGTTTAGTTGGGATTAAAATTAAGATTGAGTTTGAAGATGGCGGTGGTCCAAGCAAGGATGCTAAAGTAAGAGGGTAGGAAGTGGGGCAGAGGTAATTGGCCTCCCAGCGTTACGCCCCTAGCTCAATTTGGTGTTGAGGCTGGTGTGATCCCATCACATATAATGTAATCTCTCATATAATCATCATGATAACTACAACTCTCATATCAGTAAAAAAATTTGAATGGAGAAACTGTCCGTGTCTCCAGTTGAAATCACATTTTTTGAGAAAGTCCTGCTTCCATTTCTAGCCTTGGAAATGATGTATATTTATTTAGTCTCATATATAGACTCTACTCTCCCAAGACTTTAGGCAGAGGGAAAAGCATCTTCCTCCATCAGAGTGATGTATTGAATTTGGGGTAGATTCTGCTTACACCATACACACATTTTCACACAAGCAAACACAAATACAGAGAGCCATACAGCCAAACAAAACCCATTCACCCTAACAACTGTGACAAAATTGGGGTTCCTCAGAAGCTAGTTACATGAAGGGACTGTGGTTTACCCAGTCAAGTTAAGATACTGCAGAGTAAATGAACGTGAGGCTCTTCCTATGACTTGTCAGTGACGGTCAGCTGAGGTTCAAGGTATTTAAAGGCTTACACTTATGGAATCTGAGCTAATTTAGCCGGCATAGACTTTCATTGCAGAACTGAAGTGACTCTTGCTTTAGTCCCATATCAATTATAAATAAGAAAAAAGTTACCTCTTAAAACTCAAGGAGCTATGGAGCATGTACATGCCTTACTGACATCCTTCTGCCCTTTTGCCACTGAACTGAGCAGTTCTGTGTGGACACTTTGGATTCCTCTGACTTTGAAACTTTTGAGTCTTTGCCAAGGAGCCTCATCTTTGTATTTCAGTAAGCACAGAAGAATTAGTATGGCCTAAACGAGTTAGCACATGTAAAGTTTTAGCAGCTCCTCTCTCTCGCACTGACATTATTGGCCATACGGTGCCATTAGTGTTTTTAATAATTTGTTGTAGCCAAACTGTTACGATGGCTTTATTGAGGCATTTGAGTGACCTCAGATACCCCGTAAGTGCTGGCGGTCCTGTGTGGTGGGATATGCATACTTTAAAAGTAGGACAAAAATGAAAAGGAAGAAGAAAGAGTGGGGAAAAGACATGAAGGCATGAAAACTGCATTAGTCGGTGGCAGCCAACACAGAGAGAAGGATGTGAATGATTCAAGAGGCAAAGGGATTAATAATGCAGGACTCCCTCTTTCCCTCCATCCCAGTGTCCCTCTCGCTCCCCCTCCTCTCTCTTTACCCTCCTCCACCCTTTTGTATATTCCTCCTTCATTCTTTCTATCTACTGTATTCGCCCCTGATGTGTCCTCTTTGTTGTCAAATCACCGACCTTACCAGTAGGGGGAGCTCTCCTCATCAAGCCTTTGCTGCTTTCTCCCACTTCCCCTCTATCCTCCCCTGCCATGTGCAGGTTTGAGAGTGTGCACCAACTGTGAACTTTTGCGTAAAAAATGTTGTTTGATGAAGCAAAGATAATTTCGGTGTGTTTCGATTTGACTTTTCCCACGTCACTTTTGTATATGTATGCCTGATGTAAGGTGTAAATGCATTTGACTGCACCCCCAAACATCACCTGTGTCACCCCTATCAGGGCTCTTTCCCCTCTATACCTCATCACCCCAACCTAAGCCATGGGCAGAAATGACCTGGCCACGGGACATGATGACCTAATTTAATTGCAACACTGATGGCCCGTCAGGTGGCTTTTAATTACCTGCTCATGTCTCTCTCTCTCTCTCTCTCTCTCTCTCTCTCTCTCTCTCTCTCTCCCTCTCTCTCTCTCCCTCCCTCTCTCGACCCTACAGGACAGAGCTCTAATGGGCAGCATAACCAGGCTATGTGACAATGCCATAGCCCTGGAATCATTCAAAGGCTCTGAGAGAGAGACCAACCCACTCTACAAAGATTACCATGGTAAGCACACACACACACACACACACACACACACACACACACACACACACACACACACACACACACACACACACACACACACACACACACACACACTCGCTTATCTTTCTGTCTCTTTTCCATCAAACACACACACGTACACACAAGCAGTGCATTAAGGCTGGGCTGTGGATGGAGGCAGGGCAGCCCCCTTGCAGGCCAGGCTGTCAGTGCGTGTTAGTGTGCTGCTGCTCAATCAGACGTGCTCCTCAGTAGACAGGCCGGGGGGATTCAGCTGCCACGCTGTACCCCCTCTCCCTCGCACCCTCACCCCCTTCCATCCCTGCCTCCCCCCCCTCCAGCAGAGCCTCTCTCCCTCTCGCCTCGCCCCCTCTCCATCCCCAGTCCCATACCCCTGAGGCTCTGGAGCAGAGCAGACCAACACTGGGGAATCGATATTCTCACCATCACTCTCTCTTCCTCTCTGCCTGTATCTCTCCATCCCTCACTCAATGTCTCCATGGCCAGCATGCTCTGCTAATAAATGGAGGGCAAGGCTTTCAGTATGAAAGAGGACACTGGTATGGGACGATTTGAGGGATGGAAACGAAGAAAGGAAGGGGGCAACATAGTTTGTCCCTGCTCTCTCGGTCCTCACCATCACTTTTCCTTTACGGTCTCACCATTCCCCTCTTTCTCTTTTCTTTGCTTCCCTCTTTTTTATTGCACTCTTCGCGCATAAAGGTCAGTTTAAGCGAGTGGAGTATTTTTAGCCGTGCCTCTCGAACTCTTCGACTCACTCTTGCGCTTTTCCTCTAATTTCCCCCCTCCCTCCGATCCTCGGGTTAGACAGCCCCGGTTGTGACAGATGAAGGGATGAGGAGTAAAAATATTCAATGGCAGATTTTGGTTTCATCCAACAGCATGTTTTATTTAGATAACACATCCCTCAGTGATCGCATTCCTCTGCTTTGTAAAGGCAGGTGGCATGTAAACCCATTCAACTTATGGACGTTGTATCGCATTTTTTTAAACTAATTTTGTAGTACAAAAATGTACAAAAAAACAATTAATACTATTTGAATTTCTTGTTCAAGAATATATTTGCCATCTGTTTAACCAGCCAGAGAAATTGTGGTTGGGTTATGAAATACATTTATGTGCATGATTGTTTTGATGTGTGTTCATGAGTGCAAACGCATCTGGTACGAGTGTGAGAGTGCGTGCGGATGCGTGTGCGTGCGTGTTTGCGGCAGCAGTTCAGGGCTGCTCAAAGCATGCTGGGAAGCCTGTCACTGCAAATCAGGCAAGGGGAAATCACCCAAGTGCACAGAGGAGAGAACCCACCATCCCCCACTTTCTCTGTCTGTCTCCCTTTCTCCATTTCTCCCTCGATCTCTTCTTCTCTCTCTCTCACGCTCGTTTAACCATACCCACTTCTACAGTACTTTCCAATTTTATGAAAATATAACTTTGTGGCGACAGGAAAAGAGAAACAAAGAGTAAAATAATACGCCACAGCTTCCCTCTATCCTTTGCAGGAATCCCTAACTTGTATGTTCGCTGTCGGTCCTCATTGCTCTAATGTGTCGTTTAATTGGCAAATTAAAAAAATACAGTACAGCCATGCTCCAGTCTGTAAAGAAAAAAGATGAGAGTAGGAAAGGCGACATTGAAATGTTTATAGATATGTGATAACAAGTATTTTTTTGGGTGGATTTGTCTTACACTTTTAGTGATGCAATACCACCATGATTCTGGTTTCTGGTCAGCAGAGTTCACTTAATCTAACTATGATGAAGATGTAGATGTCTGAAAAACACAGTTTGTCAATTATTGTCCTACTCATTCAATCAATTCCCCCAAGTAAACAAGCTCAGTAAACATTAAATCAAATATGGAAAAAATATAACATTGATTTTTGCGCAACATTTTCAAACCGTCAGACTCCAGCAATATGGAATCGGCAGGTAGATTCTGGAAAAAAACTAATTTTAAGATGCTGACTGTCACGCTTGTTTTTAATAAAAACAACCTTTTTGAAGGTATCAAGAAAAAAAAGTGTTTTTGTGACTCCCTTCAGGTGTCATTATACATTTCAAGTTATATGAAATGTATAAATATTAGGATTTTCTAGAATTTGTCAAATTTAAATAGAAATTGCCTGATATGGGTAAAGTAACAAACGAATCCTCCATGTATGAAATCTGCATTAGAAAACTTTGGACAGAGAAAGAAATTACCCTGATCGTCTGTAAGTTGCACTACTTTTAACAAGATTTTACCCTTTAAAAATGAAGAACACAACTTTGTCTAGATTGTATTTTATTGCCAGAGTTTAACGTAAAACATGTACACAGTGGATATGCACACTGAAATATCTTGCTTGTACTTTTACTCCAGTTTGTATGCACTGTTCAGCCTATTTAGTTCTAATCTGCTGTCACTGTCCTTCACAGGCCTGCTGCATGTACGCCAAGTACCTCACCTGAACTGTCTGGCGAGTAAACTCCCCGACCACAAGGACCTGGCCTTTAAGCTCAAGAGAAAGCAGTTCACCATTGAGGTAAGTTGTCAAGGTTACTCAGCATAGCAAGAGTGTCTTTACAAACAAAACATACTGTTAAGGGTTCTACCCTCTTGTCAGAATCAGATTTTTTTTGTTTTATTTTGTTGCCCCAATTTTATTCCTCTAATGTGTTTTTGTATCTTGTCATGTAACCATTAACATAAAACAAGAGCTGAAATTCTGTTAGTAATTATTTATTGAGAAAGCCATTACGTTTGTTCCCATTCATCATGTTTGTAGCAGTGCTGAAATTAAGTGCTGATGATAATGAGAAGTCTCTCACGTTAGTTCTGCCAGCCTGTATCTACTATTGGGTGTCAAAATCAAAGGTGAAGCTATTGACTGTTGTTGCCACACTCTAGTGTGGTGTTAGGAGGCAACAGAGTGAGAAAAATCTCTTTCTATATTCATGAATATGCAATGACAAAATACTTGGGGAGTAAAGTTAAAAGTATAGTTCACATTATAAACTGAAGAAGTACGGAGTAATCATTGGTCAAGATATTAACGCATGAACATGTCCCCAACCAGCCATGACAAACAAAAACGAAGCAACCGTAACTAACATGGTTGCACAATCATATATGTTTGGTTGGTGCTGCTTGCTCTGTCTGGCAGGTCGCTGTTCATTCATTCAACTGGCAACAGCCGTGACCTGTTGAGAAAAAGCCTACAGTACCTCATGGTGTAGCCTATGAGATCATCGGAATGGCAGTGTGATCAAAGGGAGTTTTAGTTAGAAAAAAATGGTTCATAATTCATATTTTGACTCCTCTAAAACATGACCAGAAGAACTTCAGGAGTAGGTCAAATGAGACTATGTGATAGTCTTACAAACACTGCTTGCATGCTGAAGCAGGAAGAGACAGAGGGTACCTGTTGATAAAGGCTAATAAGTATGCTACGGAAATTTTACACGGAAGTCAGATAAACAAAGTCTTTCAGTCACCAATTCAAAGCTCACTTGAAGAGAAAAGACACATGGCGGTTGGTCCTCTGAGATACTTTTTAAGGACGCAGGTGTTAAAATCATGTGGCTCCTCAAAAATAAGAAACTCTGATAAAAAAACTGCTGTCAACTATTTTAGCAGCGATAAGGTGGTCACGCTCTTAAAATCTTTGAGATGATGTTGCATGCCTTATTCAAAACTGGTGCTTTATTAATGATATACTTTTCTACCCGGTTTATCTGCTCCATCAGGTGTTGAAGTGGCCAATCTTTCAATTTGCTGTGTCATTTTTGAGGTTTTATATATTCCTATTATTCACAAATGCCCGTCATTAAAATGAACAAGAGCACTGCTGACTCCAGCTGCATCACTGACAGCTGATGGCCTTTGTGTTGCCTCTGTAAGGGCTGAAACTCGTTTTGGAGACCCCTGAGAAGAAGGTGGTGAAGGTGCTTAGGTAAAAGATAAACACCCTCAACACCCCTGGCAGAGCACAGCTGCTGTAGAGTGAGATTGAGCTGGTGTGCATAGCAGGGCTCAAAATGGCCATTTAGATAGGTTTCCTTCATCAAGGTCTGTACGCTGCAGACATTCTCATCACAGTGACACTTTCATATGTTTGTGCAATCAAATTGTCCCATTACTTTTGTGTCTCCGGTTACCTTTTGATGGTGTTGGACAGACCTATAGCAATAGTTTCATCCATAACTTCCACAGTCTCTAAAAAACCTTTTCTCACTGTACTGTTTGGCAATATGTACCAGCAACAAACAATGTCTCCCACTTACTCCCTGTACACCTGGTACTTGCAGTTCAACAGCTCATTCTGAATCGTTCTAGAGGTTCCTTTTGAAAACTGGCTTAGCGTCATAGTGCCTCCGGAGCTGTGAGTTGCCCTCACACATTGTTTCAAATATTCCTCGGAAAATCTCAGGTTTGAGAGTGTCCGCATGTAGAGCCATTTCACATTTCCCACACAGTTTAATACGGGTCACACAGCATCTCAACTTGCTGGCTGTGCTGCTCAATTCCCTGTTTGTGTGAACTGTCAATTTGGGTAGCAATGATTGCTCTGCCGGTATAGAATATGGGGCGTATACACAGCACCGGATTCCATTTCTTCATTCATATTGATCCATGATTTTTATCCTCTTTCTGTTCCTCTCAGAGACGCATCCATTTTGCATGTGTCACATCATCGCTCTCACTCAGAGCAATCAATCTGTCACTGAACTACCACTCTGGAGACAAATTAAGAGGCCCTCCTCTTAGCTCAGGCTCTTGATTGGTCCTCATTACATTATCATTACCTTATCACACCCTCTGGTCCTCGGCTCTTAGTGAGTCCTATTGTCTCAGACAGGAGGTGAGGGGGGAGGAGAGGAATGCCAACCCCCACCCCGACACCCAAACCTACTCCACATCCTACGTTCAACCCCTTCTCATTTTCTGCCAGCTCTTACCATCCTTCTTACCCTTTCTCATGTCTGCATTGGCCCGCTCCCCCTCCTTTCTCTGACCCCCTGAATAGGCCACTCCAGTATAGATTTATATGGTCTGTAAAAGTCAAGGTGGTTATCCTCAATGGTCTTTTAATTAGGCCTCTGTATTGGGCAGACCAGGGGGCAGAGGCCTAGAGCATCCCTGTAGCTCTGTGGGGCCTGGATACTGTGTCATATATCCCAGCAGCACATTGTAAAGCCCACACTTTGTCTGCCTTCCTTGTTTAAGGAGCTTTATTGGAGTTTTTTTGTTGAATGGTAACCATACTCCAGTATTGCCCCCGTGCACAAAGTGTTTAAAGAGTGATAACCAAAGCTCAAAATTCCAAAATGGCTGCGTTTGTTGACACAAGAACGCATCTAATATGAAATGTCAGTCAGAATCCTTGGCCATCACATTTTTATGTGTCAGGGAATTTCCCAGAGAACATTGTATCGTATCACCAGTCATGCATCAAATCAATCAAAACACACATTGTTATACCCTTTTATGTTCTAGTGTTGGCTTCTCTGGCACTTTGATTGGCTGTCATTAATTTGTGCATCACCTTGGATGGAGATGTCACAAAGGTATGAGTGCGTGTTAGCTCTGCGTACCTTGTTACAGAGGTTGGTTGATATCAGTATACCTGTGTATATCTTTCCATGCAGGACTAGCACTGTGCTCTATGGGGCTCATCTTATACTTTGTATGACCTGTTGGTCAACTGCCTCGGTGGGCCACTGATTGACACGTGAGATGGTGATTGGATTCTAAGCCCAGTGTCTGATGTGTGACAGCTCACACCGTCCCTGCTAATCACCTCATTTACTCACGCTAAAGGACTCCTCTGCCTGAGGCCACATATTACAGCATTGTCTTACCAAGTTTTGGTGCTCACGGTTTGTTTTTCTTCCACATATCTATCGTGGTAATGATAAATCACTGCTCCTGCTACTATACATTTCTTTCAACTTTTGACTGGTTTTGACTTTTTGACTGTATTTTAAAGGCAGCGAATTCAGCCTCACTCTGTGTTTCATCTATTTGGATTAGTATGTGATATGGTGAGTGACAGGTTATTGACAGCGCTAGCGTCTCACCAGTTGGGTCAGGCAGATACATGTCATCCCAACTGTGCATGGAGTCATGCTGGTAACTAATTTCCTAACTGTTGGTTGACTCACACGTCTATCACCTAGCGCCTCAGGAACTCCGGCACACAGGGTTTTCTCAATACATTTATGTTTTTGTGCTGAGTTATAATTAATTATACATTTTTCCTAATTTGTTGGTTTTTAGTAGCATACATGAATTTGCAGCCCCGCACTCAGCCCCATCATAGAGGTTCTATTGGTTTTATTGATAAGGTTACCATGAAAACGGTTGACGTTTCCAAGAGTTCAAACTGCAGTTGATGAGTAGTTATTAGCCATGACGCCTGAAGCCAGAATTAACCCATGGCCCTGTCTGAGCAGGTAGGGGAGTGTTAGGTGTTTAGACCAGATTAACACATACTCAAACATTGCCTACCCCCACACGCATATTTACATGCTTGCAATGACACAAGCACATACTTATTGAGAAACGCATACACGAAGGTGACACGCAATGTGTGAGAGAATTCTTTCTCACTCAGACACAGGCTTCTTTCAATACTTTCACAATGCAAGATGCTTTGAGGATGAAGCTCTGAAGAACGCAGATGGTACGCAATTACAATCTCCTTACCTTTGTTTGACCCTTTAAACTGACAGGCAATGTGCCTGTGGGGTTCTGGGGTGCCAGAGGCAGGTCACAGGGTCAAATACAGTATAAGACGGGTATTTATGTCAAATTAGTCTTCTCCTAGACAGGCTATTTAGAGGTGTCCCTGACTGGCTCTGTCACTTGGATGGCTGTGTAGGAGGTTGTGTGCAGGTATTTGCTACAAGCAAAACTTTGTAGTCTTAGGAACTTTCTGTTTAATGTGAATGTGAATGTTTTTTCGAAAAGCTTCTTGCTAAAAAGTTGATCTTGGCTCAACTTTTTCGGAAACTAAGCACAACCTCATCTGTCAAGTTGCTGCATTGGCCAATCAAATACATGCTAGAACACCTTCTTGGCGGGTTACTTTGTAGAATGAACAATGTATTAATACTGTAATCCTGGAAATCACGCAATAAAGGACAAAATAATTGCTATCATGGGTCGTGAAAACCATTCAGAGTATTAGAAACTGCTGTGCAGTGTTTTAGCATCTGATAGGCCTTAAAACTCATCTTCCACTCAGACCGGACTTCATGAATTATATGTCATCATCTCAAAACTACCTGAAACAGCACATGCCCACCTTCACAGCCCCCGGTCTATTTTAATGCAGGCTTTGGTCCTAACATCCAAAATAGCAAACAAACACAGATGCCTCATGTCAGCCAAAGTCTGGCGTTAAAGGTAAATAAATGATAATTTAATGGATACGGTACTAGGTTGACAATAGACTGTATTTTTAACTTTCACAAACAAACTCTATGGTCATACAAACATATCAGATTATCAAATGACCTTCTATCCCACATGACATGAACTTGACATTAGCCAGCTGAGTATTGTTTTAAGCCGAGGGGAAGCAGAAAAGGGGGATAAAGAGGATGATGGTGCTGAGTAGGAGAAGACTTAAAGAGAAGAGGAAGCCAAACTGAAAGAGTCCGAGGGAGGTGTATAGAGTAGGTTAATGTTTCTTGGCATGTCCTCAAAACGTCTTTAAGACAACGCCTGTGTCTGCTCCCTGTTGAAGCCTGTGGGTGCCGAGGGAAGGGTGTTAATGGACCTATGTGAGGAGCAGAGCGAAGGCTTGGAGAGGAGGGGGAGGCATAAGCGGAGAGGAGCAGTTAAGTGATTCTCAGGTCAGGTCTAATTAAAATGAGGGCTTTTCCTCAGAGGCACCAAACCGTCTTATTGAGAGAGAAATAAAAAGGGAGGGAAAGAAAGAATTGTTGAATGCAGAATGAGTTAGACAGAGACCCAGTCCTCAGGGCTTGTTTGTGTATTTGCTTATATGTTTGTTTGTAGTCCATGCCTGGTCGTATATCTTCTTCCCCATGTCTTAAATAATGCTCGGGTACTAAAGACCAGAGAATAGCCGATGTTGAAAAGAACTTAATATTTACTTCCATTAGCGGATCACAATGACTATTTGCAGACTGAGTAAACTAAATACAAACAATAGGCTTATTGGATGTCCTGAACCTATTAGTTGCATGCAAAAAAATCCTTATGTTCTTCATACATCTGCCAGTGATTGGTGCTCCTGCCTTGGGAATCAAGATCAGATGGGAATGGACCTTTTGGAATAATATTCCAATTGAATAATTTATACTTCCTCCCTTGGTGCACACCAGCCTCTGTCGCAATTTGGAATGAGGTGTGCTTATGGTTTGTGCGTGTATGAGAAAGAGAGTGACGGAGAGCCTGGTGAAGGCCAGTCAGTGGCACGCGATCGGACCCCTCAGCCGAACAATATTCACAACATACATCAGATTTGCATTTATTATTTAACAGGGATTTTATCTATTCTGCAAATGTGCATGTGTGTTTGAAAAGGCCCAGCTTGTAAGGTCTCAGTGCTGAGTCTTAGGGTGTGTGGGGGGGTGAAAACATGTGCATGTTTTTTGTGTTTGACTGTTTGTTGTGGTACCTGCGAGATGGGACCCTCAAGTGATTCAAGTTTGCTGCATTGGCGCATGAACTTCTTAAATATTGATCTTTGTTTAAGCTTTCGATTGAGAAAACCAAACTTACTCTACTAATGCCAAATCGTATAAAGGTTCCACTGAGTTTTATGGCTGGAAATGCAAATTTGGCAGTGGCATAGGGGCTCTAATGGGAAGTCGAGGTATAGAGGATGTGCTTGACTTGCCAAGGTTCAGAAATCATTATAAGGACACTGGCTGAATCAGTCGTAAACAAAAAAAAAATGAATCCTCAAATGCCTAGGGAAAAAAGTAGCCGCAGTTGGGTTTGCTGTAGTCGAGTCAAAGTGCAATAAGAGAATATCTGGGGCTTTGCCAAATGTGCTGCCCTCTATACTATATCAACACAATGCCGAAACATTTCTTACAAACATGGAGTATTAAAGGAAAACAAAACAGGGCATATGTGCTCCTCCTGCCAGACTGAGTAAGAGTGTGGTCTGCCTGAACTCGCCCTGGAAGTGAAGCTGTTTCATCAGTGAGCAGTGAACCCTTAACATGGTCCGTGCACCACTCAGCCCCCATCAGACTAGACTGGCCACATTGGACTCAGACCTGATTAAAGTAGCCCTAGTTGTCTTCAGCTCCCATTAGAGAGAGAAAGGGAAAGCGGCTGTAACTTGCATGCCACCCCACATCCATGGGGTCTTGTGGTACTATAGGGTACGTGTAAGTGTGTTCGGAAAGGGCTCGCCATTAGCATAATGGTAGTGACTGGGGAACCTTAGGCCCCCTGGAGCTTATAAACTGGGTCTTCACTGTATCCTTGGCTTCTGAATCTTTTTAGTGTTATCTCCTAATTTTGCCTTAGGTCCATGTTCTTTTCATATTTATTTTTTCAAAACAACACATTTTTTTATTTTATTTAAAAGACTGTAAAAGTTGTAAAGTTTTTGCAAAGAAACTACAGTTTTTCCTCACAGTCAAGCATCATTCATTGTTTACTTTTGTTCTTTGGTTGTGTAAACATAAAACTTAGACTTGTTTGTTAATAGAAACTAAAAACCATATAATGCAGCAACCAAAATAAATATATCTTGAGTGTTTCCTTTAATAGACATTCAAATACTGAGTCACTCTGCATATTAGACTACACAGAAGTGGGCATGTCGTTTGAAATCATGCATACGTTTTTAAAAAGCTACATGTTGGTATTTTAAACCCTCAGTGCTCAATAATCCAGACATTCGGTGCTATAAACATCTCCAATCTAAAATGGCACTGAAACACTGTTTACATCATTGCTGAGACTTGAATAAATGGCTGTGGAAGGCAGAAGTTGTCCTGTTTTGGTTGGCTGGTGTCATTTTAAACCAGCCAAAATGAAAAAGTCCCCTCACTTCTGTTAGTCCACAGAGAAAGTTCAGATTGCCACAATGGGCACAAACAGCTCCATGGTCGGAGTGGTTCAAAGGTGGAATGTTGATCCGGAGCAGGAGCATCCAACTCAGGAAGGCTCTCTGCTTGGGTCCTAAAAATAACTTTCCCACACTCACTGCTCAGTGTCCTGGGGGGGTCAGGAGGAGGAGTGTGTGTATGCATTTCACTGTGTGTCTGCTCAGTGTTTATGTATGTTATGCTGCATTTGAAAACACAAATGTGTTTAAACAGTGTCTTCTTTCTCTCCACTATTTGGTGAAGAGGGGAGTTAAATGGTCATACTTGTTACATATTCAGAGATATGACCAGAAAAGATTCTCTGTTTAGGGAGGGTAAAACCAATTTCGTTGCATTCGCCATTTTTTAAAATGACTTATTATTGACAATCTTTTTATGTTGTGTAAAATAGGTAAAGCTAAATGTGGTCAAAGGCTCATTGATCATGTTGATTCCGTAGCTTCTGCATTTAAAATTACCACTTTATTCAGTGCAGTCAGCTAAAATCATGAACATACGTCTGTGAAGGTTGACAATCAAATGTCAAGACTTTTTAAAAGCTTTTTTTTTTTTTTTTTTTGGTTCTTACTACAGGGACTTCCACATGAGGAGACATTCTTATTTTGAGGAGTCTATCATTTCCAGACTCCTCCCAACAGAATATGTGTGCTTACTTGATTGCATAAGAAAAAGTTAAAGTCAGTGAAGCCAGACCAGTTGGACAGTGGTCAAGCATTTTTCTAGAAGCTTTTTTCTGTCAGCAATCCCTCAATGAGTCTTTGCTTGAAAAAAACAAATTGGGTGTCTTGATCCTCTTTCTTTCTCTTTATCTCCAAGCACACCATAAAGGCATTTGTTTCAGCTAATCACGGGAGCTACTTAACCCCTGCTACTGTGAATATGGTCGTATTTAAAAAGGATTCACCCAACAGTCAACACAGAGTTGTTTAAAGTGGTGTTGGCCATTGAGAGAAGTCGGCCGGCCACTGAATGTAGCAGCGCTCATGAATTTTATGAGGGCAAGTGTCCCTGTCCTTCAGAGTTCACAGGTGGCTATTGAAAGGCCTGGCCAGATGATGGAGGATAGTGAGGACGCACATAGAGCCCTGAATAGACTTTAATTACACTCAGCGGTTGAGTCAGAGGGCCATTTGAAGGACAAGCCTGCACTTCAAAAGGCAAGTTAGAGGGCAAGGTGATGGCGCCTTATCGAACTGTTTGCGTTAATTCTCCCATCTGAGAATTAAGGTGCATGTTTGAGTCAGTGGTCTTGCGTTTATGCAGCAAAAATAAAACAATTTTCTCTGTGTGTGTGTGTGTGTGTGTGTGTGTGTGTGTGTGTGTGTGTGTGTGTGTGTGTGTGTGTGTGTGTGTGTGTGTGTGTGTGTGTGTGTGTGTGTGTGTGTGTGTGTGTGTGTGTGTGTGTGTGTGTGTGCTACCCAACACACAAACGTGAATGTGTGAAGGTGGGGGAGGCACTGGGTGGGAGAATACTCCAGTGTGTGGCTTAACCAAACTTTCCTTTTGTCCCTAACAATGATGAGTGATGATGAGTGACAGGGGTGTTAGGAGTGGGATCTGGGGAACAGAATGCTCCTAAGCAGCACTCACCCAAACTCACACAAAAGGCAGCAAAAGGTCAAATCTGAAGCAAGCTTCTTATCCACTGGCATATAATATTGCACCATGTTCTGTCGCACAATAAGCAAAAAACACATCTGTTTGCTGTGTTAACGCTGACTTGACAATATTATTTATTATGCAGTTCCACTATTATTCTTTACATCAGTTTGAAAAGGACTTTGCAGTCTGTTTGAAGTATATAAATTATGCCAGATATTGATTATCAAAAGCAGCTCTGCTAGCAGTCTTATCACTTTGAGCCCCTGAGATACCTCTTGCCTTTTCTTTGCCCTCATTTTAAATTTTAATAACAACAAGGTTTGCCTTGAGATACTCTCTCTCTCTCTCTCTTTCTCTTTGTCTCTCTGCATTACCTCCTTTTCTTGACCCAGCCTAACTGCATATCAGTGTATCTCCTTACTCTAAAGCACGTAAGAAATCATGCACAGTTGTCCTTTTGTTACGCAAAATCCATACATTCTGCCTACACAGCCAAACTCTACACACAGAAACCCCTCCCTTTACCCCCACACACACATTGTGCCCCACCGCTAGCTAGGGATGAGGAGGAATTGCGTGCAAGTGTTTCCCAGGAGGCAGTTGTAGACTGAGGGTTCTGAGGCCCGCGGATGGCTTTAGATGGCGGTTAGTGAGGAACCAGTATTTTTTTTTCTTCTTCTTTTGCCTGCTCTCCTCCTCCCCCACCCCCTTTTCTGAGCTCATGCAGTGATCGTAATAGGGGGTGACAGCTCACCTCTCCCTAGCGTGCCTACGGTCCTCGGAGCGTTAGACCCCCCCCGCATAACCCCACCTACACCCCCAAGTCCCGGAAGGCCACAAAGGTTACTCCATATGTTAGTCTGAAGAATCTTATCATCCTTTTTTTTTTTACTAAGACAAGTATATTTTATGTCAAGTCTAGAGAGATTTTTATGAATGAAATCAAATTGTCTATATTTCTGCTTGATCCCCTCATCATAAATGGAGTATGGAGTCTTTCTCATTGTTTTACTTTTTTTGCTCTGTCATCCTCTGCCTCCTGTTCTTCTGTGTGAGTTGCGACTCAGTGGTGTGAAAAGATCCGGGGCCTGGAGTTTCACATCTATTAAAGGCTTCATGTTTGGAGAGGGAAGTGATCTGATGGCCTGGTGTTGTACGCTCACTTACACAGACTGTTTGTATGGGGACGATGTGTACGCTTGCTTCATCGCCCACCACGAATTTGTGTGTGTGTGCATGCCTATGTGTGTTCTTGTGTGCCTGTTTTTAGCATGCATTTAATCATGACAGTGTATCTTTACATGCCTTTGCAATTTCATAACAATAGTTTTGTTTTAAGTCACTGAAACACTGTTTCATGACTTTACTCATGAAAATTGCACACCTCGGCTTAATTTCTAGTTCAAAAGTTTGAATAAATGTTGTTTGTTTGCTTTGCTGGAGGTATCATGGGAATATTATATGTCTCTGTTGAAGACAACAAATTTTTCATTTCTTGAGTGACTTAATTTACTCATATCAGAAAAAACCTGCTTACCTCAACAAGAGGAAAGATCCCAATGAGTGTCCCTCTCCAGATGAATCTCCTAGGACATGAAAGTTAACAGCCTCCTTTGATGCACATCTTTAAAAACCCATTCAGCAGTCATCCTTTGAGCTTTCTGCATCAACAGAAGTCTTACAAGGAGACCGGAGATGTAATGCACAAAATTATAATTAAATCAGCACACTGAATTTCTTGCACCCCTCAACAGATTACACATCTTGGTGTTTGTGTGTGCCTTTGAATCCTGTGTGTGCCTTTGAATCCTTAATGCATGTGCAAGTCTCGGATAACGGGCTGGTGAAATTGTATTTTGAGTAGTGTGTGTATTGAGAGGAGGGTTCGCGTGCTCAGATGGGCGAGGAATAGCGCACAAAAGCACATGTAGTGGTGAGTGTTAGCAAGGTCACTCTGTGTACAGAAAGAAAGAAGTGCTTTCCCATCTCAAACTCACTCCCTCTCTCCCACTCACTCTGTTTCTTTTGTCGGACTCCCTCTACTCCTCTTTTTTTAATCATAGTGAGCTTTTTAAGAGTGTTTCTCTCTCTCTCTACATTGAGAGGCTTTATTTAAGCTTAACAGCCTTCACATTCACCCTTTTCACCTCATTTGCTACCAGACACAAAGTCAGCTTGGCATTTTATAAGTTGGTGCCTGTTTTAAGATGCTGTAATCATGATGAAAAATCCTGCTAAACTCAATTCCCTCCACACACTCCTTGAAAAAAAAGAGATAGGCAAGCTCATTTGGATGGTCGTACAGAAGTACTCAAACACAGCAGCGCTGTTGTGGGAATCAATCTGCGAGGTTAGAATATGCGAGATAAGTGCCATGGGGTGTGTGTGTGTTTGTGTGTGTGCAGCTCCTCGGCATCCTCTCCAAACACCCTGCAGGCTAAAGTGGAATCCCAGCCACGCCCCAAATATCACCCCATGTGATGTTTGGGGACGCATCGGACACCTACTCTGGACACGCACACGTCTTTTTTTAAAAACACATGAGCTTTCTATCTTTTCTCAATGTGGTGTGCAAGAGAATTACCACTTCTGGCCTTAATGGCAGCCTACATAACAGAGAGGAAGCACTGGCCTGGTGTAATCTGACTTGTCTTAATTACAGGCAGTATCCAGTAATAGGCTGCTCCCATAGATATCAGCCATTAGAGCAGTGTCTCTGACGGGAGAGGCCTGATTGGCTACGAGGTGGGTGATAAAGGGGCCATGCCTCATTTACCTCCAATTTTTTGTTCACACATCCCTGTATTAAAGTCAAGCGTGAAGATGGCAAAGGACTGTGTTAAACTGATTTATGTGCTCTCCTATGTGGTGGTGGCTAATCTGCTCGTCCTGATTGCATTGTCAGCAATCACTGCTGCTCTACAAGTAAATGGTTTCACTGGACCGAAGTTGTTCCAGCGAAGTTTTGATGCTGCTTTCTTTTTCTTTTTTTTTTTGTTATCAAATGGTTCCATTTCTGGACTCATTAAAATTGATATCAGTAGAGCATTGCGACATATATAATATTTTTCCGCTGTGAGCTTATAAAAGGACCCTGCCCAGGCTTTAGGCATTTCTGTGTGGTTTCACTTCCAAAACCTCAAACCAGCAGCTCTTGTCTGCTAATTGAACCAAACCACAACAGCAGTCCTCAAGTAGACTTGACAAAGTTGAAAGAGAAGTTCTTTCAGCAGACCTTTACAGTTTACTCTCAGCTGTCTGCACTCGTGTGTCATTCTTCTCTCCCCACAAGTATGCGCACGCCCTTTGACCGACTAGTCGTGTGCTTGCCTTGAGGTTGAGCTTGTATGCTATGCTGTACATTGCTGTAGACGATGACCAGAAGGATATTGATGATACCTCCCAATCCTTCCATCTCACCCATTTACTTTGCCTTTGTTAGCACCAGAGCAGCATGTGATCTGCTGACATGATATGTTTGAGTAATTCCACAGACAGTTTCACCATCCATATCAAATGCCATAAAACAAAGTCAAACCATTAAAGATAATATACCCATTATTAGTATGGAAATTAGAATTAGAATGGCATAGAGTACTGAAAGCTTGTCACTTGAGTGACAGTTAAAGACACTCCTGGTTCAGTGCACTGTATTTAAGATATGTTTGATGTTTTTCAAACTCCATATTTGGCACATTATCCTCGGGTGGCAGCTCACACCTTGTTGGTATTTAAGACAGATTTCATAGGATATTACCGGATTGTGATGGCGGTTGCATTTAAGGGTGCAGCTCCCTCATAACAGGGAGGTGTCGTCGGCTGACAGATCACTGTCTGGATGAGAGAGCACAGCAGCATCCCACCTCATTACCGTAGCAACACACTAACCGAGGGACCGACACACTGCTCGCTGTGATTAAGATGTAAATTTCTTCTAATTGGAATGTAAATTCATACATTTATATGAAGACGTCAGCTGTCAAATTGCAATATTGTGTCCTTTTTTCTCCCTGTCCCCTGTTCCCCAGGCAGGGACTAGGTGCCTGTAATCTGTATCGTACTCCCACAGCCCATCCTGGGATTTGCCGTTTGTTTAATGTCGGGCCCATTGTCTTGCATCCAGCCCGTCATTGTAATGCTTCCCATTCATGTTTCTGTGTTTTGTTGCAGTCTGATTTGCTCTCGCTACCTGTGTTTGTTCCTCCATGCATGGATGAGCCGCCAGGGCTTCGGGGACGGGGAGGGACTTTGAGTCGGGGCCGGGGTCATTGGGTGGCCGTATTTTGTGTGTGCATCGATTACTTCTGCTGAATGTTCCTCAATGCAAATAAGTCTGCCACTTTGAGAGGAAGCACATGTATCTGAAGTAATTAATTTTACCCTTGAATGCCAGCTGTGGTGTTTGTGTGACGTGTTCCAAATAGAGCTTTCTCACCAAAAAGGTGTTAATTTAGGGATTTGGCAGATGAAGTAAATGTGTTGGCCAATGTATATGGCCCATATAACTGGGATGTGTCGCGTTTGTTCTGCTAATTCTGAGATTGTGCCAATCATGTTAGATTACGTTGTGATATGGCACATTGAGACCCAATCACTTTTAAATTGACTCGATACAAAAATGTTCCCACTCAAAT
This sequence comes from Anoplopoma fimbria, assembly GCF_027596085.1. Taxonomy (NCBI): domain Eukaryota; kingdom Metazoa; phylum Chordata; class Actinopteri; order Perciformes; family Anoplopomatidae; genus Anoplopoma; species Anoplopoma fimbria. The sequence goes on from NC_072450.1 coordinate 15,746,454, forward strand.
TACACAGAAAGTTCAAGTTATATGGTAGTGTGTATATGATAAACTAAATATTCTAATCTTATTTAGAGGGGTTCTCTGGAGAGGATGAATGACATGCTTTTGCAATGTGGGTTGAAGGTGAAATTATTATTTAAAATGATTATTTAGTTAATCAAACTCAGACTTGCAAGTATTTAAATTACTATAAAAGCTTTTAAAGTTGCCTTTTTATGTGTATATTTCCCACACCACAGTTTTAAACATCCTCTACTCACTGGGAGAAGACAGAACTAAGATATTAGTATAATAATAATAATAATAATAATAATAATAATAATAATAATAATCAATCCTTTATTAGTCCCACAATGGGGAAATTATTTCTCTGCATTTAACCCATCCCGGAGGAGCAGTGGGCTGCAATGAAGCGCCCGGGGAGCAACTTGGGGTTAGGTGTCTTGCTCAAGGACACCTCGGCATGTTGCCGGTAGAGGGGTTTGAACCACCAACCTTGTGGTTACGGGACAAGCCGCCCCCGTATAGTACGTATTTATATGAAGGATGTTTTATTTATATGCATTCTGACAGTTTAAACACTTATGACTTCAGATTGAATACTAATCCTAATTTCACATGACAACCTTCACCAATACCTGTCTCAACAGGTCATGCTCCTGAACTGATCAGCATGTACAAAAGGATAATAACAAGATGTCACACCTGGCATACAGAAACAAACAAAATGTCATTTTCATGACTAAGCAGAAGCAACACACTTTGATAATGTCTTTCTATAGAAATATCTCCCATCTTTCCTTATTAGCACCACAAATGATATTTACATTAGACCACCAGTGACGTAAAAGTCACATGTATAGTAAAACTTGTATGTCTTGAAATATGATCTATCAGATTTACTGGGTTTTCAGGCTGCAGAAACCACACAAAAGGCTGCCTTGGTCAAGGTGTGCTACTTCAAGCACAAATGGACCGAGGAACATTAACACAATGCCACTCAATTTAATCCTCCGTCTCCGCAAATCAGGTGTAAAGAGTTGAATAACACCATTTGCGTTACAAAATAATTTAACGAAAATGTTTTCTTGCACATGTTTGATTGGCCACCACAGTGTATTGATAGATTTCGTTGCATTTTGTTGTGGCAAAAGCTGAACTTGTTGGAACTTATTTGCTTCGGTGTCCTCTGCATCGGCACACTTGTGTAGGTGCCCTGGTAAAATATAAATCAATAAGAATCCAGTGCATTATCGCAAGTCGTGGTAATGTGTCACAGGCTAAACATTGTAGCAAAAAGATGAAGACTTTGTACAACATAGCCCATACTTGTTCAAAATATGAAGGATTTATTATATTTTGAAAGGTCTCAAAACTACAAAATATATTTTTATTTACAAACCACAAACAGGAACTTGATCATGAATGAGTAAAATCATTACCATTTGTTATGTAAAGGACGTGCCAGATCCTGCCCACAGGACATGTTTTGATGAATAAAAACAAGAGCAGGCCAATTTCGTACTTTTTTGTATGTTTATGGACTGATCATCCGACATCTCTGGGTGTGTACTCGATGATCCTGCATATCTCCTGTGCATTCCTTCAGGCACAGGTAGCGTGTGAAATCTCACAGGTCACGCAAACCTTTTCATGAAGGAGTTTTCAGGTGCAGGAATTGCGGTGGCATTTGCTCCAATTCTCACACACGTTCTAAGAAAGTGTTAGTGACTATATGTAGAAATGTGGTGTGCCTACAGACCTTAATCAAATAAATAGAAAAAGACCTTAACGACAATGATGTTTTCACAGTATATCCGTGTGTGTGTGTGTGAAAGGGGCTGCACGGCTTGAAAACAGCATGTGTAGGTGTTGTAAGGTGCAGAAAATTAGAAACACTAGAGCTCCCAGGAGGAACATCTAGGCTACATCAAGCAGGGAGGAAGAGGGGAGAAAGGGAGAATGGACCCTTCTATTTTTGGGTCCAGCTGCAGGTCAAACTAGCTGAACCTGTGTGGAAAAACACAGTGGTTACTTAAAGGCCAGTTAGACTTTGCATGCATTGCCTTTTGTGTCGTATGTGACAGAGCCTGGGATTCCCACGCAGTCTGATTCCAGCTGAGGGTTGATCCGTGCACCAGGAATCCTGACAATGCTGCTACAGCATGTCAACATCACTCCACCCATCTGTAGCACCAAAAGTGCCCTCCCTCATTTGGCCCTCTATCAGGAAGGAATCCTAATAAACCTGCTCCTTTCACTTCTATTCAATCCATCACCTCATGTTTATCACACCAAATCGACAGCATGGAAAACTGACATGTTCCCAGCCGTTGTTTCTGTTAACCAGGAATTTGCCTCTGGTCAGGTGAACCGGTCGGCCTTGGTCACATGGGTTTATTTTTCAAGTTTGGGATGGGCTGATACATCCTGGGGTCTGTAGAGAAATCTATCAGGGTTTACATCCTGATGCATCCCTCTTACATCACCCTCCGTGATTTACAGTTCCTCCCATCAACTGACATGACTTCAGGCGTCTGAGGAGGAAGTGAATCTTCTCTTTGCCTTTGGGTGCCGTTGGGAAGGTGATTAACCTACTTTACAAGTTGATCCTTGATTGAGATTTAGAATTGAATGCAAGACTGTTATTCATCTGAATCATTTTTAAGGAATTAATAATGATGATAATATTACTTACAGCCGATCACCTGCTCCTATAGTCTTCTGGCTCTTTTGCCACACAAGCAACCAGGCTTGGCTCACCAGAGTCACAGCACAGCACATACAAGAGGAGAGGTAGGGAAGAACTGGGGGAGAGAGAGAGAGAGACCATTGTGTCCCCCAGGTATGACAGAGTCACTCATGCATGAGGATCCCACATGGAGGGAGGTGGGAGAGTGGGAGAGAGGGAGGGGGCAAGAAGGAACTCTTGGCTTCCTCTCCTCGTCTGTGCCCCCCTTCCCTGAAAACACATCTGTCTTCTTTTCTCTGCCACACACCTTTTCTGCATCCTTCGCTCACCTTCTCACTCCAGTAACAGAGACTCTTCACTGCTAACAGCTTAAAAAGGTTTTTTTTATATATATATTTGGAGTTCAGGAAGTGTCACTTGTCCACATTTCATGCCACCTGCCATATTTTGTGAGACTTTCTTAGGATAAAGTTTTTTTTTTTAAAGTTCGGTCTCTTTTAAGCCAATGTCCTCTGGCCTTCGGACACATGGCTGTTACTGTTACCCCGAGCGGTCCGTCTTACATGCAAATAAGTGTCAGCTCTACAGTGTTCACCATTTGAGTCCGTGGCAGAGTTATCTCATGGCTGCATGCATTAAAACAATCCAACTTTGCCCCTCCCCCGCCACAACAATCATTTGCGAATGTGTTGGGTGAAATTTAGCAAGAAATTATCATTTTCTGAATCACTTCACTCCGCTTGCTCGGTGTTTGTTTCATTCTTTCTCTTTCTCCGTCTCGTCTTTGAGCTCTCAAAAAGACTTGGAGCCCCCTGCATGTCCTTCTTTTTGCTCCTTTTCTCTGTACTTTTTTTCATCATTATCCAACAGCACTTTTCTGTGCGTGCAAATGCTTTCTGAACGGCGTCCTTTCTTCCCTTTCAGGCTGGATGTCATTGTTGCTGCCTGTGGGCTGGGTGTATTTATTTAGGGGTAATTGGTGTGTGGATGAGTGAGGTAATGAGGTGCATCCACACTTGGCTGCTCCCCTCCCTGAGAGCCGGAGACAGACGTAGCCTAGCTGGGCTCCGGCTTGAGCTGTACCACACTGCTGTTTCCTCCACACAGGCCAGAATGGCTCTTTCATACCCAGGTGGACAAACACAATCACTGGGGCTGATACCTTAATGAGGCGTCTGCTGTTTGAAGTGTGCTTGTGTGTGTGTGTGTGTGTGTGTGTGTGTGTGTGTGTGTGTGTGTGTGTGTGTGTGTGTGTGTGTGTGTGTGTGTGTGTGTGTGTGTGTGTGTGTGTGTGCGCGTGCGCGTGCATGAGTACATATCCTGTGTGTGTTCATGTGCTTGTATTTTTGGGTGGAGAGTGAAAAAAAACAGCTTTTGGTTGTTGGCCTGTCTCTGTCTTCAGTCCTTGTTTGTCTTGCGGCTTGTGTTTGTATAAGTGATTTTCCCTGTGTGTTTGTAAGTGCATGTATATCAGGCTGAGTGGGTGTTCAATGGAGCTCAAGGAGGACCTTTTGGCTCTCATAGCCCCCTGCCAACCTCAAACTGCCCCTGATGTCCTGCAGAGTTACCTAATGATTTCACTTACACCTCCCTTATCTGTCTGGCCCGTGTGGCAACAACCGTCTGACGCTTCAGCCTTTACATGCCATTTGCTGCCTCATATCCTGTGAAATTCAATTGCACAGCTCCAACTGTAGCCAGAGTAGAGGGATCCCCCCCCCCCCTCTCTCTCTCTCTCTCTCCTCCCTTACACTCTTTCTGCCATGTCCCATATTTGTAAAGACAAGCATAAACAGTTCTACCATCAAACCACATTTTTTCCATATCATCTTACAGCGACGTTGCATTTTCATGTTTTAGCACCCTAAAGTTGGCACTTCATTTCCCTGCAGTGTGTTGATGACAGACTTTTTGAATGAGATGTAGAAGTTTTGTACTGGGAAGCTTGGATGTTCGAGCCTGCCCACAGGTGTTCGGCAGATAATATTATGCATAGATTGTTTTGTTGTTATCAGGGTAATTGGTGTAGACCTGCCAGCCTTTGATAGACACACAATTACTGTATGTGATGCATAAGTGGACTCATTTTAGGGGCAGGATTTTGAGTTGCTAATGGTGCATTATTCAGCTTTTGGTCTGTCCCCAAAAGTGCCGGGCCAAATCAAACACGCCGCTCCAGGGTAATTGAGGCCCACTCCGCACCCCCTGCAGTGAGCAAGGCAGAACTGTAATCCCCTGACAACTCTGACTTGGCCCCAATCTGGCAGGCCGCCCATTTCCCAGCAAAACGCCTAACTTGACATCGGGGGAGAATGAAGAAGCTGATAGTCACATTTGGAACGCTTACCAATTTTGTTATTCTTTTCATCTCAACAGCTCTCTGTAGCCGTCTCTGTTCTTACCCTTACTTTGTTTTATTTTAAACTCTACTTCATAGACGTAATTACACTCTATCCGTCAAACTAATATTCTCACCCATTAGTCTCCTCGAGCTTTTGTGGTTTTATGATCAAAGGTTTTTGGCAAATAAATCCAACCACCCTAACCACAGAAATGCTTCCATTTGTCTTTTAAAACAGTTGCCAGAGACTCTATCACAAAATGAAAGTCTTGGTAATAACATCACATTTTGAGCTAAGTGAACTTGGACTGAAAATCAGCTATTGTCTTTATTTTGTCTGATGCAGTTTTGTGAAATTAGGAAAGGAATGTCATCTTTATTTTGATTGATAGTCACTTTATCAACCAACTTGCTATTGCAGCTTGCTACCTCCAGATAAACCTTTGCTTTGATATTGATTATTCCTCCATTTCAAATCAACTCTAAAACATCTTCATTGAAAATTAATGTATATAAAAAAGTGTCAGTAGTACAAAATTAGATTTGTGTGGCTAAATTGGAGAGTAAAACACAAAAATGAGGTTGTTGCGAAAGAGACGTTTATTAACAAACCTGGACTATGACATTTACAAAATAGTCCACAGACATTTGATATTAAATATCATGTTTCATAAAAGACCTTGTGATAAAAAGTCTATATTCTTCATCATGTTGTAACACGTCTTTTATGAATGGAGCGTTCAGTCTCCTTTTACTAATGTGTCCATATTGAAGATTCAAATCTGTATCTGTAAATGCTGTTCATCATAATGCCACTGTTTGTTTTCTTCTTGAGTTAAACAAGTTTTCATATTTTTAATGTGTTATGTTTCTTGTCATTGTTTTAAAATCCAGACATTGTCTGCAGTGCCACCTCTTATAGCGGTCATCTGCAGAGAGGATATCACATGCATTTAGCACTGTCTCTCTGATTTTTAACTTGAGCATGCATCCTCCCCAGGCCCTGGCTCACTGTTTTAATGGCTTTAGTAATGCTTCACAATTAACACTCAGCCAGCGCTCTAGGTTAACAAATGGCTGGTGTGTTTCAGGCTAAATTACAAAACACAAAACAAGAATTTCCCATCACCCACAGTGCTTCTAGGACCTAGAGGTTACGGGGGAAATGGAAGGTGGTGAATTTTTTGACAGGGCAGCCGAGGTGATGTCTTATTCCCTCTGACATCTTAAACACCCTAAAGGTGGCTTTGCCAACAGTCTACCCAGGAAGCACCTCACCTAGCTGTGGCTAAATTTACACAACCACCTGCCCACAGGGAGCATACTGGTGAGGGGAGCAGAGGTGGAGCTGGGGTGAGGATGGAGGACAAATAGGGGAAGAGAGAAGGAGGGGGTTGGAGACCGAGGTGTTTCTGATTGTCAAAGGTCAAGTTTCACGTAATTTGCTATTTGAATGAAGAATATTCAAGTGAGAGTTTTTATTCAGGAAGTTTCAGCATTTCTCTTTGGTATTCTGACCCTTGGCTTGGCTGTTCTCTGTTATTCTGCAAGTTTTTGCATGAGAGTGGAGACAGAGAATAGGTCAGATTTGAGTTTTCCAGAGTGCTTTAGGAGTACAGTAGATTAGTGGAACGAAGCCTTCATTCCCCTGCGATTCCTGTTCAACTCCACTGAGAGCACATCAGCTGTTTTCACATTTATTATTCCGCTGTGACCCTTATTTCATAGCATTTATTTTTTACTCCTAGGCATTTTCATTTTACAGAATGCAAGAAGTTGGAAAGTGTTAGTTGACAAGCACATCTGTGGTCTGCAGTTGCACTAATAGTTACTTCTTAGCTGTGTCTAGCTAAATGTCTAAAAGTTCCCTAGCTACTATTGTTTATTACCGTAGAGATCATATTGTCACAATTGTTTTAGTTTAAGACCCAGATTGACTAGATACTGAACCAATTATAAATTGTCAATTCTTTTTTTGATACTGTCACATTATTGACACATTTTAATTAAAAGGCAAAGCCTCTTTCCTTTTAAAACTATATATTCCTGCTTTTTATGAATTCAAAGGCTGCATATATTGAAGCTCTCAAGACGGACAGTCCAATAGAATGGTAACAATTCTAGATGCTCCCCAGTGGCAGAGTTCAGGCTGTTTGCCTGTGGGCTGATGTGGAGTGAATGGCCTTAGAGGCTCTAGGCTGGTCTATGTGTGGCCCGGCTGGTCCAAGTCAGCAGTAATGACTGGCTTTGGCCAGCATGCCTGTTAATGTGAATGGGGTTACTCTGGGCAACACCTTTTCAGCTGGGTCCTATGAAGTCCCCAGTATGGTGGTCTTTGTCCACACAAGGGCTGTCCTCTCAGCAAAAAGGGCTCCTTTTTTGTGAGGACTATCAACTGGTGATGGATTATACCCACCCCCTTTATTCATCCGGGCAGACTAACAGACACGGATGCATGAAAACATACACACACTCTCACACATGCATGCAGCCACAAAGACATCACAAGTGTAACAAACACATCAGCATATTATCTTACACAAGTGTTTCCAAAATGGTTAAGATCGCACATACAGACGCACACATCTTACTTTGGTATACTCACAACAGGTCAACATCCAATGCTTTCACGCTGTTCATTTACATTCCCCTTCACTTCACATTGACAGGAACATCAAATTTCTTCCGGATACATTTTTTCTTCCAGTCTTGACTAAAAGAGACAGTGTAGTTACTTATTTTTCTTTAACTTCTGTTTAATATTTATTTTTTACTTTTTCTCGTCTTTCTTTCTGAGTGCTGATGCAGAAATCCTCATCAGCTTCATGAATACTGGTACATGCATACAAGTTGCCTGTGTCATCCATATGTTCGGTTGGATAGTTCCTGAGGATTTCAAGTCGTTGAACTTGAGTCCATGACTGCACCTCTCTTCTACTCTGTGATCATTCTCCTTTATTTAGGAGTTAAGTGATACCAAGCTGGTAGAAAATAGTTTTTTTGCTTTGTGCTTAAAATAAGATAAGATAATCCTTTATTAGTCCCACAGCGGGGAAGTTTGTAGGATTACAGCAGCACAGTGGATAGTGCAAAAGAACATCAAGAGAAATTTGTAGAAAAATTAGTTTAGAACAAGTTTAATAAATAGTAAACATACAGTAAAGGTATAGTAAATAAGTAAGAAATGTAAAAAAAAAAAAAATATGATAGAACCGGACTAAATGGTTGTTAATATTGCACAGTGGATTGCACAGATTATTTATATTGCACAGCGGATACATAAATAAATAAATGAATGAGGAACTCTCAGTACGGGTCGTGTGCCTTACAGCGCAGGACCAGTACAAGTAGGCAGATGTTTGGAGAGGAGGTTCTCAGACTTGTGGTGGAAGCTTTAACATCCTCATGTTGGTCATAGAAATATTTCAAATGACAGATAAAATGTTGTTATCTTCTGCCTTCTGTCATAGTATGAGACAGAAGACCATCCTGGTCTTTTGCTAGCACAACAGACCATTCCTCACTGAGTGTGAGCACTCCCACCCCTCCCAAGGGGTCAGCCACTTACCCAGGATGACACAGTAACCTCTAGACGACCTTTCGCTTTGCCAAATGTCATGCTTGTAAACTGCCTGAACTCCATCACGGTGCAAAAGAGGAGACAACGGGAGAAATGGGTTGTTCTGTTGGAAGGCAGGCTGGGTTCAGGAAACCCTGTTAGTACTGGCTGGCTTTGTGTTGTAAAAACCTCTGTGTGACACATGCATAAGCAAGTGGCAGTGTGTGTCTGTCTGTCTGCTTTTGTACATGGGTGTATGCACTTGTAGACTGAGTGCAACACAGAAAAACGAATAAATAATACATGACGTCCTTGGTAAAGCTCTGGCTTTTATTTTTTGGTGACTAAAGCAGTACCAGATCCAGTTAGGACATTTTGGGAAATACGCTCATTCACTTACCATCTTGCCGTTACAGTGAGGTTGCCAGGCAACCAGCGGAGACTCAAGGAAGTCATTGCTACCATCCAAGAGTTACTTTTGCACAATACCCCTAAAAAAAAAAAGTTTTTTGTTTTTTTCTCCATTTTGTTTTTTAAAATAAAAACAAACAAGGTATAAAGTCAGGTAGTTGCCTTAAGAGTTTGGTAGGCGGATTTTGGTCCCCTCAAACATAGCTAGGCTAGCTTTTCCCCGGTTTCCAGTCTTTATGCTAAGCTAAGGCTGCTTGATCAAGCTTCCTATTGAAGGACAGATATCGAGAGTGGTAATGATCCTCTCACCTAAACCTGCATGTAAGCAAATAAGCTTCTGTCCTAAAATGTCAGACTATACCTTTAAACCATTGCTGACATTATCCAAGTATATTTTGTCAGTTGATTTTCCAAACTGTTTTGTATTGTTTAATGATAATTTTATTAAAAACCTAAATTGTCAAAGTGGCCTGAACTTGATAATAATGAAGAAGTGGTCCCTATCGCCTATAGACAATTTAATCTCTATTCACTATTTAAGCTTTAACCTTGTGCTGTTTTTAAGCTTCAAAAAATGGATGTTCAGATATTTTCTCCCAAGTGCGATTATTATAGCAGGGCATCTGTGTAGAACCTGCTTTTACCAAAAGTGTCAGTGGTGTTTTAACCTGAGGACGTTTGTATCAGAGTCATGGTTTGAGGCGCAAAATGTGTGTTTGAGGGGTGGAGGGCACAAGAGGTCCCCCAGATATGCTGTCATAACTCATGCAGCCGCGCTCTTTGCTATGGGCCTATCCGTAGTGAAGGCAGCACTTAGACATGTTTGTACTCTATGCCCTACATCCCCCTGCCTTTCTCCCCAGGCACCATGTCACTCCAGGGGTGGACCAGCACTCCCTGACTGTGCCCAAGTCCATAACACCAACTAACCCCCCCTTACTCCCCCACCACCACTGGGGTCAATGTGCCCTCGCCCCCTCACCCTACAACGCCCACGGTCCATACCAACACTGCCCTCCAAAAGAGAAACAAAACCAAACTGAAAAGAGACAAAATGGCCCCACGCTGCTTCCCCTGTCAAAGCTCTTGACAGGCCCGCACAGAGGCCCCCAGAGGAGGGTTCAGTTAAAGATGATGACGACGGAGATAACAAGTCAAGTTGTTGTGTTACAGCGCAGTTACACTTTGGCCCTTGATTGTCCATTTGGTTATTCAGAAGCATCGCAGAGCGAACTGATTCCAATGCATGTCATGTTTAGTAACATGACAGATACTATCAAATGCTGTTTTACATCAGCCTGTGGAGCGTGAAGGGTAAGTGAGGAGCTAAGAGAACAGTAATAAACATTCCATTAGGTATTAAAAAACCTTGAAATATTGTCAGCTAATCAATTTCCTGCTCGGACACGCTTGCTTCTAATGAAATTCAGTCAGTTATTAGTCCCTTCCCATTCTTCCAGTGTTTGGGAATATAATTACACTCAAAATGCTTACTCATCCTTCTGCCTGCCTGCTGCCTACTCTGTCAGATGCATTAGCCGTGAAGCAGAAGAGATGAGGAGCCTGTGTCTGTATCTGTCTATCTGTCAGTCCGCCTGACTGTCTGTATGCCTGCCTCTCAGATTATCCCGGATCAGGCAGCAGGTGACATGGCGCGCAGGTGACCATCACCCAATTACCAAAAAGAAACCCGAGATGAGCTTCAGTGTAGTTTACATTTGTTTCTTTCTTCTCCTGTCACACCTATACCCTTTTTATGACGCTTTTACTCACTTAAAATGTACTTTTACATTAGTTGCATCTCGAGAGGACAGAGTAGAGTTAGAAAATGTACCCTTCCTTACATGTCATGTCAAATTTTATTTGGTTGAATCAGTTTTAATTCCTTATTCAGCAGTATGCACTACTAATAGTCGCTTGTATTGCTGCAGGGAGAACGTTCAAAATGCCCTGACAAAAAAATAAACGTATGGACATTTATTTGACAAAAGAATACTCACCTGATGTATGATGAATGAAATAAAATCTGTTAAACAACAAAAAATGACAAGGTCCAAGGGATAAAAACTTCCCTAGTCAACAGGTTATTCTTAGGGCAAGGTCAGGGATCGAGTTGCACTCTTTGTTACAACAAAAGAAGAGGAAGGAAGAGCTTCTTCTCAGCTTTTGTTAGGTGCAGGTGGGCTAGAATTACCAAAGTGATGGGATTTATGCAGGGTTGTTTCTGCTTTATAGCTGGTAAGGAAGTGGAAGTTTTCTGTGAAATGCACAGCCTGAATGTGCTGATAGTTTGCTTCCCCAATAGAAAAGGACATCACTTCATTATGTGGGTTTTGGTATGCTGAAGTTAAAACCTATAGGAAATGTTCTATAGCTTCAGCAAATTATGTCCCAAACAATGCAGTGTAACTTTAGAGGTGCGAGGGATTACGGCACTGGGAGGTGATTTAGCTTGGTTTAGTGACTGGATAGACAAGCAGGTCTGGGAAATTTCTGCCTATTTCGTTCTGCTACCATTTTGACCCTTGGCTGGTTGTAGAAATGGGACTGGAAATGGAGGACATTGACCTGGTGTCATGGACAGACGTACACATTAGTTTACAGTGGATGCACTGCAGCTGTGCTGCTCAGGGAAATGGAATTGGCAAAAGGTATCACCTCTAATGTGACCACTACCATGAATACTGGACCTGTGGTATATAAATCCATTCAAACTTTATTTTAAAAAAAATATCGGTGTTCTGCATCAACACGATTACTTGAATTTTTTATTCATGCATTCTCAGCATATAGCCGGATTGCTTTGTCGACATTTCCTCTGTGATTGTTATGACTTCAGCTTAGTGTGATACAATGTTCGGTTTTCTCATTTCACTGACTTAATAGAGCTTACAACGAACAGGACCAAATTACAACAATGATTGGGTTAAGTAGGTGTTTATGGTAAATATCGTGTCACTTCCATGAGCATGTTCCAACATCGGCTAATCTGATTGGAACAGCCAGACCGGTCGTCATGCGCTCCAACAAGGTGTTAGGTTTCCCATAGTTTTAAGCTGTACAGTGACACGGGCCATTTGAAAGTGTGGCTCAAAGTCTATGGAAGAAATGACTCGTTAAATTAGCACCTAATACTCCAGTCATTAGCAAGCCGTTACCAGCAGTGGAATGCCTTTGATGCTGCTGCTTTGTGTGAGTAGGTCCTGTTTAAGCTCCAGTTGGAAATATCGGTCTGTTTCGATCTTCGTGTATAATGCACTTACATAACTTTGTTAAACTCATAACTAAAATTAACATGAAAGAAAATGATTTGGTGCTATATTCTGAGATATAGAACAACAATGCGACATTCACAAACAACCATCGATTTATGTGGAGATTGTGAGCAACTGGTTGAAAGCTGCATTAAATGAAGCGCCATATTCCTTAAGAACCGGGTCTTTGGGGTGTTTAGTAAGCTGAGTGGAATTGTCCATTGTGGGGTGATATTAGTAACCCTCTTAGGCAAAGCTAGTCTGTGGGCCGGCCCTGAGGGCTCATTTCAAGTGCTTAGCGCTCGTTTGGAGCTTTGTCACCCCTCACCCTGTTGCCAGCATGGCCCCAGCCCCTCTGGCTGTGGAGCGGAGCTGAACCACAGACCTTTACCCCCGCCCGCCACTAGGGATGGAACACTAACATCACAACTCTAACACACACACACATACTCGCACTAACATTATGGCGCACATCCATTTTTTTTACAACACCCCCCCAGCTCCACCAATGCACCACAGCCAATGGTCGATTTTCCCGCCGTCTACTCCCATCCAACACCCCCGTCTCTTTTTTTTTTTCCTCTTTCTCCACCCTCGTGAAGGTTGCCAGGCAGCAGAGAAAGACTTCACACACACATACACCCCACTATGCCTCTGAGGGTTTTCCGGATGTCCTTGTTTACATCATGGAGTGTGCAGGTCGTGGGGAAGCAGACTCAGAGCCTCCCTGGTTATGTCTGTCTAAGTCCTACACTGACCTCCAGTTATTTGGTGTCAACGCAAATGTTCACGGCAGCCCCTCGGTTGGCTACCATCACATATTTGGGTGCAAATTAAAAAAATATGGGTGAAAATGAATTAAAATATTTGTATTGGATTTATCCTCAATGAGTTAACTTGCATTGACATTGATATGAAAGTAGTTTATTTGGAGTGGGGAACTGAATATAAAGTATGTTTTCGTGGCCCTGATAATCAATACTAGTTATCAGCTCTGATATTGGCTGCACTGATGTGCAGGATGGTTGCCACCTGTTACTAGGCTCCCTTTTCCGTGTTTCAAACCGATCGATTGGTTTTGTCTGCTCCTCCCTCCAACTTTGATGTTAGCATTGATTGTTCTCATCTGCCCCTGAACTCAAAGGTTAGAGGAGCCGAGCCGCACTTCTGGATTGCTTTGACCTTCGCTCTGCACATGCTCAGTGGGTTTTAGAGCTCCGAGCCAAGCAGACACGGTGTAGCCAGGCCCATGGGTGCGTGACAGCAAGACAACGGTGTGATGTCTTTTTATTTTTTGTTTTACTCACCCACTGAGGGTGATGTATATGTGATTGATTTTTCTCCTACCCCTCTCTCTACCATGTTTCCGCTGCAGTGCACTAAGCAGGACTGAGTCCAGGCTTGATCAATGCATTGTTTTTCTTTTTCAATCACACTTGAGTGAGCTGAAGACACGAAAGGTTACACAGGTGAGGTTTGGCAGGGGTGGAAGCTGGAGCTTCTGGAGGCCCCCTCAAGGCCAATATATGGGTTTGCATGGATGTTTGTGTGTGTGTGTGTATGAGAGAGGGGGAGGGAGTAAGAGAGAGAGAGTTATACAGAGAGAAGTTTAACTAATTTGTCACGTGTCTTTCTACCAACTTCATCATTCTTCTTGTGGTGTCACAAGAGTTAGTTTATGCTCATTAAGTATCTCTTGTCTTTTCTCGCAGTGGTATTTTCCGTCTGTGCCTCTTTAAGTCCTGTGTAACCTTACCTGTACCATTTTACATTAAATTATAGGTCTTTCACAGTGTCTCAGGGCTCACCTGCCCCAGATAATCTGCAGGGCAGCATGAACACTTCTCCTCTTGTTTCCTCTACTTGCTTGCCAAAGGTCTTCTGACACACACAAAGGCAATGTGTTGAATAGAAAAGAGACCACTTGATGCAGATCTGACCTCTTAGCCACAGCACAAGGCTTCCTATCAGACATGAACATCAGGGAAATTATCAGTTCGGACTAAGACGTTTGAATGCTCCTAAAAAAAAAAACTGTATTAGTCTAAGGGAGGAAGTAGTCTATCCTAGAGGGGTAAAGAGCAGTGCGTAGTCCTGAATTATCTCTTAGTGATGACGCTGTTAAACCCTGTACCCAAACACCTAGTCATTAAGAAAAAGATAAGTATCTGTGGGAGTGGAAGGGCTCTCCGAAAGCTGCATGTCTTGAGGGGGGAAAGGATGTGGCAGGCGGGGACGTTTTAGAGGGCTGGGGTTGGGTGGGAGAGCAGTCTTTGACCAGTGGGTGTCAAGTGTCATGGCAGATTCTTTCAGGGGCAAATTACAGGGTTTAACTCCTCTTGTACCCGGGATGCCTGCATTCTGATTTAACTTCCTCGATAGACACTCGAGCAACGTGCTACTCAACACCATTGTTAGGCGCACACTTGACTCTGGAGATACTTCACCTCCTCTCACGCTCTCGGCACCTCTTCAAGACTTTGTTCATGGAGTGCCACTCGGGGCCTTTCCTGCGGCTTCTTGAGAGAGCAGAGCAGTGTAGCCCCTCTTAAGGTTTATAGTAGTTAGCATGTTGGTGTAAGGGGGCTTTACATGAGTGGCCCTCATTAACCTCTTAGCGTCTTTGTGCTTTGAGTTGGCACAGGGCTGCTCCATAGATAAGCTTTACTGTGAAACAGCTAAAAGACTTGATCCTAATGACTCTGGTGTTAGCTGAACATAATCAGCTGTGTTGCGAATGCAGCAAATCAACTGTGCAAACACATCCAGATTTCGCATGCACATTTGCTTCTAAACACACCTCACCTCATAAATGCATGCTGTTGCGTCCTACACAACTTCTCGAAACAGCCCAACCTCACACACTCTCACACACAGGCATATTCCCTGTGAGCTGTAACAGACCTAAAGCTCTCTGAAGCATTTAGCAGCACGCTAGCAGGTTTACTCCTCGATGCCAGTGCTGAGGTGAGTGCTGAAGCATCTAATGCAATTTCAACCCAACATGGCTCTCTGTGAATAAACATCACTGAAGTGTACCATCTACTGTCTGTTGTTCCACTGTAGTGCTTTCTTTTCTCTCCATACGAGGTGATCTAATACTCTGCCCCCCTCCCTCCCTCTCTGTTCCTCTTTCTCTCTTCCTCTCTCTCTCTTCCTCTCTGTTTCTCTCGGACTTCTGCAGAGACTACATTTGCCTCCAGACTTGTCTGAGACGGTGAGTCGTGTGAGCAGGGGGGAGCTGGCAGGAGCGACCACGGTGGCTTCAGCCTGTGGCTCTGGCAGTTCCGGCAACAAACACCTGGACTTCTAGGGCTCCCACACAGTCGCCAGGGGCAACCAACACCTGGAACGCCGCGGCGTTGTCCTCTTTACCATGGTGACCAGGCTGTTCCCTCGCCCACGTAATGTCAACCTCAATAACCCTGCAAGCCATTACCACCTGCCAACTGTCCCAGCCAGGGGTGAAGATCTAAACATCAACTATATTTCAAATCTTTTTTTATATAAATGTACAGTACACTTTTTCGTTTAACTTATATTATTGGCCAAGGTTGTATACCAACAGTTTGCCTTTTTCCCCACTGTAAGTTGCAGATTGTGAGCCCTATGATATTTTTGGGAAATGTTTTATGAAGGTATGATTGGCCGGGTGACTAGTACTCAACCCAATTAAAATAAATAAATCAAGCTTCATCATGCATTTTAGTGCATGCGAGTCTCTCTGTGGTGCCCAACTGGCTAGCTAATGGCCGCCTCTCTTCACTGCGCTCATACTGGGGTTACTGCGCTGTTAGCACTGTTAGCTGTTAGCACTGTTAGCTGCTAGCCGCAGACTCAGCCATCTTGATGTTTAGAGCCTGTGGAGGCGACAGATATGCTCTGAATTCCGTATTGAGCACTCCTGACTAGATCCTCCGTGTACAATAGTATTTTATTCTTGGAAAATGCAATAAAATGTGCTTTTGTTTGGTTAAATAAAATAAAAATAAATACACTATACACAACATATGCTTTTTATTGATGTTTTTTTTTTTACATTTGTGTCTCAACACCAGCTCTGAAGCGAACGTCTACCATCTTTGAGGCTGCGAGAGGACGTTTAGTGAGTGTGTTATGAGTGACTGATCTCTGGTTCGCCTCACTAGTTTCAGGTTCGAATAGGGATGCTTCCATCTGACCCTGAGACTGTGCTAGTGAGCGACGTCTACCTCCAGTAAGCTGGAGAGCTGAGCAGGAATGTGGGCAGAGGGTAGGAGAGCTGGATTTGGGCGCAGGCTTCACACCTCATCAGGCATGTTTGCTGGATGAGCTGCTTTGCCATGACAAGTCCAAAAGAACAAATTAGGTCAAATGGTGACATGGAGAAACAGAGAAAAAAAACCAACATGAAAAATTAAATGTTTCATTTTTGTTTTCCTCAGTCTGCTGCTGATGCCAGTTTGAATAATTTTGCCTGTGAAAACTGGCAGTATTGGTTACCATCTGCAACACGTGTTGGGAGAGGATAGTGTTACCTGACAGTTTCATGCATGAGTGGAGTGCTCTTATATATGAGAGAGAGAGAGCTGACATACATAGGTCACTTATACAGGTGAACAAAAGCTAGAGTTGTCAAGATGAAAACTGTTTTTCATGTTACTGTTATGGAGGAGCTGACATATTCAGGATACACTTTTATTAAAATAGAATAATTTCATTTAGGCATTTGTTGATGTTGACATATTACTGCTATGTCTGGTTTTTAACACTTGGACAATGGTGTTGATACACTCAGTTCAAAGTGCATTATTTTCTAAGTTTTAAGAACAGCAAAGATCTATAATGTAAATTTCTTCGATGCACGTTGTAAAGAATGAGGGTTCTCACATTTGTATGTACATTTAGAATTTAGTGAGTTGATGCTAGTTTCGGTAGTCGCTAGTACTCACTTTCAACCAATGTCGTCGTTCATTTTTAATCCTTCTTTCATCTTGCTCAAATCTACCATGTTAATACCATGTTATTGGGTTATTCGTTTTATAACAAATCATAAAGTATCTCAACTGGGGAAAAAAATGTCAATTTAACATTGAAGGTATTTTCTCTTATTTGTTCCCATTGATTTTAATGTAATCCACAACAATAGCACATAAGATATACACTCATTTTACAGGACCTATTTCTTGAAAGCCTCGCTCGGCCTTAAGCAAAGACTTAAAGCTATGGGACCGAGTGTAGAGAATGTGCTTTTATAATTGTGTCTTTTGGCAGCTGCTGCTCACGTCCTATCAGTTCCTTACCAAAGCCATAGTTGGTTTACTAAAGAAGTTTAAGCTGCGGTCTCATGTGTCCTATTATTGAATGGCAATCACATTGCAGCACTATTCAAGTACACAATGTGGGACAGTTCATTTTTACCACACTGGATATATCTCTGCCAATATTGGTTTAATAAAGCAGACCCATCTTTGTCATGCCATATCTGTCAAATACAAAAGACAAAAGCTAGACTATAATGTATTGTATTTACAATGATGAAGGAAATGTCCATTCATGTTTGCATAAAGCCCACACTCACACACAGAGAGAGTGTCAGCTTCTGTTCGCTGCTGTAGGAATTCAGATTTCCAGGTCAGAAATGTTGTCTCATTAAAAAATAGATCAAAGAGCACAAAGTTCTCAGGAACTTTTCCAGAAACGTATTTTGTTAAACTTGTTTTTCCGAGTGAGAATTACATTCAAACCTTTTTATCCCAAAGCTGTGTATTATTTAGACTTCCACTAATTGCAGTCTTTCTTGCATTTTCAATCTCTCTCTCATTCTCTCTGTGTAATAATTAATGTTCCTCCTCTGCCTGTTCTCCCGTTCCCTCCCTGGGCTCTCAAAACAGTTTTCATCCGTCTGTGTGTTAAACTCAGTGTGATAAAAAAAAAAAAAAAAAAAGAATCCTCTTAAAAAAGCTGATTAACCTCCAATCCTCGAAGTTCTGATTGGACTATTAAATATTGAGTGGGTTGTTTAAATTCAATTAATCAGTTTAGCAAGATATTTGGTGCTGCTACATGCTGTGTGAATGTTACCTGACCTCACTCTCTCCTGGACATGCTTTCCTTTTAGATGCTCTCTCTCTCTCTCTCTCACACACACACACTAACACACCCCTCAAACACACACACACACACACACACACACACACACACACACACACACACACACACACACACACACACACACACACACACACACACACACACACACACACACACAGACACAACCCCCCTGCTGAGGCAGCAAGTGAAGCAAAATAACTCACTCTGCCACACAATCGCTCCTTTGCCTCGCTCTAGGCACTGACTGCTTTATTCCATGACTTTTTTCCCCCCCTTCTCTTCCCTGCTCCCTCCTCTTCATTGGCTCTGTATTTTTTTTTTTTTTTTTTTTTTTCTTCATACCATCGTAACTCTACTACAACAAGAGCCAGTGATGGTGAATTGCTTGACCTTTCTCATTGTGCAGCGGTGTTGTGCTGTGTGGTCTGTGTCGACTTGGTTCAGCCCATACATCAAGAGAGGTTTGTTATTTTGGACACCTTTGTTTGGTGGGAATTAGAAGTGTTGTGTGTGTATTACAAGCTTGTGTATTGGTATTTATCAGCATTTATATTTGTCTGAATATGCAGCTATGATGCATTATGTCAAAATGTGTGACTCTTTTTTGACACTGTATGAGAGACAGCATTGAACAGGCAAAAAGGTTTTCTTTAAGACACAATTTTACTGTACAAAATGTTTTATAGTTTTCACAAAATACATTTAGAAAGCTCCATTTTAAATAAAATTAAATTGAAATATTTAAGAGACAGCGTGTAGACGTTTTATCTCAGAAGCATTGCTCAGACGTAAACCCAGTGTGTCCATGTTCTACGTACACACTTAAAATAAAATGCAAAACTCAAAAGAGCATGACAGATGATGCTAGAAAAACCCTCCCATGGTCTTCAATTATAAATAAGGACTGCGGGGTTCGACTGCAGTCTTACGAACTCGAAGCCAATGTAATCGAACAGAACGTGTTTACAAAATGTTGCAACACAAGACTAATATCTTTAAAAAAAACATTGTGTACTAGATGAAATACAAAGGCTTTGGTCTGTTTTACAATCAACAATGATTAAATCTGATATGTACTTGTAAACAACTGCCAAACACTTAAGTTCAAAACTCTGTCAAGCAATGTTTAATCATAATTATAGGAATTAAATATTTCTAGTAGCACAATTTTTTTTGACCATAGGACACTATAATACAACTATACCTAAGAGACAAATTGTACCTGACCCTAAAGAAATGTATTTCATGATGCATGGAACATTTATAGAATATTCTCGGGGATATAAATGAAATCAACTTTTATTGGAGAAATCTTTCTGGAAGATTTCTAGGGAAGACAAGTACTTTACATTTTGACATAAACAAACTGGATTATATCGAAGACGCAGTCTACCATTTACAGACTACAGGATTTCTTTTACACCTGTTTTCCACATTTAATGTTCCTCGTGGTAATCTAGATTCAATCCAACCACCAAAGCAAGAAGTCCAAGTTGTGCCGCATGTCGAGCCGTCTCTGCAGAACTCTGAGCTGTTGATAGTGATCCGTGTTTAATAAGCCGGCAAACGCAGGCCCATGTCAGAGGAGCCAAGTCCACAGTCTCAGTGGTTGGATCGAGTTTGAGTTTCCTCTGCTAAATATCCATTCGTAAGAAATAAGACCAATAAATAGTTGTTTTTTTTTGACACAGTAAGAGTCTTCCCTCCAGCTTTTCGTCTTTAATGATATGCAACAGCGTCCAGAGACCATGCAAAGGCTGGTAGAAAGTCTCGATATAAGCAGATCAAAAGATAGTCATGGCAGAATCTCTCGGGTTCTCTTCTCTCAAACAAACGCAAGACCAACATGGTTTTCTAGCAGTCCATCTATCAGTACTTGATCTTGGTTTTTCATATTAACATACAAATGGCCATTTACTAACACACCAGAGAAAAAAGGAAACAATGACTGAAGTTGGAAATAGAAAAAAAAAAAAAAAAACAGATAGGTTTTTGTTCCATAAAAATTTAACAGCGGGCACTTTACAGAGGTCCATTTTTTTTCTCGTCTTTCCATCTTTGTTCTCTCTTCCAAGTCCTCGTTTGAATGTGCCTAGAGCTACAGAACAGCACACAGTCCCACTGGAAAAACAAAGCCCAGACGTCCCAAGGCTCTCCCAGAGTCTCTCTCTCTTTCTTTCCTCCTCTCCTCTCCTGTCCTTTGCTTCTTCACAACCCTCTCTCGCCTTCTTTACTCTTCTGTGCCGTGTATGTGTGAGGAGCACTGCCGGAGGGCGATGGTGGAGTGGGTGGTTACAGGGTGAAGTAGCTCTTCTCTCTACTGTAGTCTTGACCAGTACTGAGACATGTCAGGCTCGTTCCCTGGGACTTGGACAGGGACAGAAACTCCAGGAGAGATGAGTCCTGCAGAGACAAAAAGAGAAGATGTCAGTAAAGAGAGAAAAAAAAGAAAGAAGAAGAATCCCCAGAATTCAACAAGCTACATAAGATGAGTTGATGCACCATGCACAGTTAGTGTGACAGCTAACACTAGTCAGGCTCATAGCACAGAGCATTGTGCTCTAAACGCTTGCAAATAGGTAGCAGTGGAGCTGCAGCGAGTCACAATGCTCTGCACATGGTTGCACAGTAAAAGGCTTGCAAGCTCAATAAATTGAGGCTTTGGCAATGGCATTTAAACAGAGAAAGTAGAACAGCAAGTGAATCAAATTAATTAGCAATTTAGCACAGAGGAAATGTGGTTATGCATGATTAACTCTTCATGACTATAACCGGTATATATGGCTCTCGGTAAAAGCATCCTAATGAGGTGGAACTAAACTATGGGCAAGTGTATTGGGATTGACATGATGGCGTAGAGCCACGAAGCAATGAAATGAGCTTCATGCAACCGCAGAAGGAAAATGATATGGAAAGTAGAGATATTGATCAGTGTAAAAGCATGAAGTTTCTCCAATAGACGGAAAGGAAAAGGAAAGCTGCTGCAACAGATCATGAATAAAAGACGGCTACAGTACCCCCTTATTTACAGGAAAGGTGGCAGATGTTTCAAAGAATGCACTGCTTGTTATGATTGCATGTTGGTAAACAATGAACTGTCTGCCTACCTGTTGAGGTGGTACCAGAAGTGGTCATTGATTGGCTGTTCATATGTGCCTGCATATGAGGGGGCGTGTATGTGTCGTAGCTCCGCCCATTCACAGGCGGACTGGTAGGCAGCATGCAGGAATAAGAGGAGGTCTGGCTGGGCTATAGATGGTGGGAGAGAATGTTACATTAGCTTAGCCAACCATAGTTGTAGTCTGGAATACTGTAAAGCAGATTTGGCTTGATATAATATAATATAATTTAATTTATACTTTTTGGTTTCTCTAAGAAAACTATCATTTAAGTTTTTTTTGTTGTTGTTTGTTTGGCCAGGAAACACAATTTAAATTACTCATGGTGTGTTTGATTCCACTCTTACAATCACATCAATCATCATAAAATATCACATGATAGGTATATCTTTAAACATGATCGACTATTGAGGCATTATGGTCTTTTACTTACTTGCATAGGTAGATTGTTTGACATGGTGAAGCTTGGCATGGGGGGCAGCGCGCTGTAGGTGTTTGCCAGAGAAGAGTCCGGTCTACCCAGCATTGACCCCGAGGTGAAGGACACTGTGAATCAAAGTGAAAATGGGTTGGTTTTTTTAAAACACAGTCCTCCAACGTGATAGATAGACCGTCTCACGAGCGCCAAGCAGTGCGTGCGTGAGGTGACGCCTTATTTGACAGGCTGATGGGCCCAAACGCATACTGTACAGCGCGTGTCTGCCCTCGTGCCTGATTCGGTAATTACGCAGATATAAGTCAGCTGAGAAGTTTTGCTCAACCATCCATCTAAAGGAAACCACCGGTGCTTCTTCAAGTGAACTAGAGCGCACAGCCTCCGAGGCCTCTTTTCCCTTTTTATATTAATCTGCAGGCTGTCGAATAATAATATTTAGTCATATTTAACATGGATCCTGTCTGACCCGAACCCATCGACGTTTAAATGAACTTTTTACGCACATTATAACAGTACAAATGTGACTATTAAAGCATGCAGCATAATAGTTCAAACATTCTACTTTAATATCAGAGTGTAATAGTATTTGAAGGGATGGGGGGGATCCTGTGAGCATCACCCCGGCTGTGGTGGACCTACCCGGTGTGGTGGGTTGTGGGATGGCTTGGTAGACGCTGGTGCTGAAGCTGCTGCTGATGGGGATGTGACTGGAGGAGTTGTTGGCCTGGCGGCGCTGGTTCCGCAGCTTCTCCTCTCGCCTCCACTTCGCTCTTCTGTTTGAGAACCATACCTGCAACCAAAGCTGCCGGTTAGTTTGACTTTCCTTATCGTTAGTTATGTCAACTTTCACACATCCGTTGTAAAAAAAAAAAATAATAATAATAAAAAAATTAAAAAAAAAAGTTATGATAACTCACTTGTATTCTTGCTTCTGGCAGGTCGATTTTCGCTGCTAGTCTCTCTCGCGCGAAAACATCTGGATAATGAGTTCTTTCAAATTCTGTAATGTCAAAAAGTGAACAACAAAATTGTTAGTAAATAAGATATTAGTTGAGACATTAGATCCAAACCTATGGACTATAAGCTGTGTCATGTTTGATAATAAAACCTTAAGACGTCGCTATCCTAACATATACATGCAGGTAAACAGGAACGTTTTTATTAATTTTGGACAAATAATGAAAAAATAGAAATGGCTGGATGTAAATGTTTCAATGATCCACTGAGTGCTCGACCTTTTTCCAGTGCTTCAATCTGCTCCTGTGTGAAGGACGTGCGGTTTCTCTGTAGCTTCCTCTTGAGCTGCAGTCGCATCTGTGTCTCCTCTGAATCCTCCCCATTCGAGCTGATGGAGTTTGTGTTTTCTCCTGCGCCGTCTTGTTGTTGGCAGCCATCTGCAAAAAAGAAAAAAAGAAGAAAAAAAGAAAAAAAAATACATTTAATGGAAATATACATTTAATTAGGCTAATTGAATAATTTATTCTCGGGTCTCTTGTTGTATCGGCCTGCAGCTAATTGTATAGACCGCGGTGCAACATCATTAATTAAAGCCTCTAACATGGTTGATTAAATTCAAAAAATCAGAGGAATTATTGCAGTTGCTTCTTAATGTTGCCAGATTACAGACGACTGCCTGCTTGAAAATGAACAATATGGAGAGAAGAGAAAAAAGAAAAGAAAAAAAAAAGGCTTCATGGTTAAACTGTTTATAAAATATTGTGGGAAAAACAGGCTGGCGAGGGAAAGGCTCCGCGTACTTATCGCCTCCCAACAATGGCGTGTGTTCTCAAAAGGTTAAGAGAAATGTGACAAGATGTGGCGAGCCTCTTTTCAGGGCCTATGAAATGTATTAAAACCCCAAACTCTCTAGCCCTCCTTTTTTTTTTTTTTTTTTTTTTAGGGCAGAGCAGTGCCTCAATGGCCGTTCCCATATGGGCGTTGGTATAGCCATTGAGGTGACCACCAACTTTTGAATGGGAGAAGACGCTTTTCAGAATGATACAATGCCTTCAGGAGTAAGGGAAACCATTAAACTATGGACACAGTCAGGGACGAGCAGTGAGCCCTCGGTGGGTGTAATATATGGGAGGGGGGCTATTGGAGGAGATGACAAAAGGATCCTCTCTCTCTGGAGGCGCACAAGCTATAGTACTTTGGCATTGTGCGCACGAGGATCCCAGTCAACAGAGCTTTGAGTCCAGTGTGTTAACCCTTATCCACTACCATCATTAATCACGTCCCCCGGCCAGCTACACGCCAGTCAGGATTCCTGTCCTCAATTGGAAACAAATGAGTGAGGAGAGAGCATGCAACCCCCTGAACAACCAAAATAAGGCCAATCTATTCACTGCCCCTTCAGATGCAGGGCGAGGCTTATCGACTAATGTCTGTCTTGTTGTTGGACATCATTATCACACCGAGAAGTTAATGCGAAAGTAAGCAGGGGTGCGTTGATAAGAGAGCGGTTTATGTAATATCTCATATGTCTGTCTGGAGCCGTGGGTTGAACTCACGCAGGAGAATTCGGCCTTTTTGGATGCAGATTGTTGTTTGTTTATAACCAGATTAGCATGGGTAGTTTTAGAGAGTGTTGCCTTGCTCATGGGCACGGGGTTGGAACAGGTGCACCGATATGAAGCCATGCAGCCTCTTTGCCCTCTAAAAGCAAACATGTGGGTTCCGTGGACACCCAACAGTTGTAGTTAAGGAGTGTAAACCTTATTGTGTCTTGCAACGGTTAGATCATAAAAAGAATACAGAGAAAAAAAACAAAAAAACATTTCCATCATGCGAGTTCAAGCAAGTTGCAGGTTTGCTCACAAGCACTTTTTTTGCATGCTTGCTGTAGGCCTGAAAAACATATTTAGTGAGTGTAAATGTGAAAGTCTTGGTTCACTGGAGAAAAACCTGACAATTTCCCTCGCTACAAACAGACAAAAGTATTCTTCTATAGGCCAATAGTTTGTATCCACCCTATTTGTTTCTTCACTCTGGATAATCCATAAAAAAAGGAGTGAATGTGCAGCTATTATCCGTCTGCCAGACCCACTGACGCTAGGACGGGATTTGTTTTCTTTATAAAAGCGCTGGGAAATAAACTCATTCTTTAGTATTACGATGTCTTAGCCAGTCAGGCGGAAAAGCAGCAAAAAAAAGAGATACCGAACCAATTGCGGCACCTTTCAGCTGCTGAGACCGGATCAAAACACTCTTGAGAAACCGCTTAGAACTGAAAGAGAAAGTGAGAGACTAAATCCTATAGACGGGGTTTAGAGCCATATAGCCCGAGAATGAGAATGAGAAAGAGATAAAAGACAAAATCGGTGAGGAGTTTGTATTCGGTCCTCTTGGATAGAGTTGTCTTCTGTTGGGGTCCTGTCACTCTCATGTAACATTATAGCCGCTGACTCGGCTGCCGGATGGAAAACATATTTTCGTTTCCCTGAGACAACATGCTTTGTTAGATAGTCATTGAATTAAAAAGATAGATTAAAAAAAAAACTTGTTATTATTACTATTATTATTGTTATTATTTTGGACATTATTGTTATTGTAATTATTGTTATTATTATTGTTATTAATATCATTATCGTTCTTTTAATTGTTAATATTATTAATAAGACTAACTTTTAAAAAAATGATTTCCTGTGGTGTCATAATAATTATGAATTATCATCTTTATTAAAAATGATTCATAATTGATGTAACTATGTGCTATGACTGGATGTACCAACAGAAAAAAACTAAATAAGTAGGATACTACTGTTGTGTATGATAATAAAAACAATTATATTAAGCTTAATATGAATAATAATATTGGTATTATATTACAAAATAAAGTAATCATTCCGCTGTTGACATGATCATTTCCGCTTTGCTGCTTGTTAATAACAGCCCCACGTGTCTAAGTGGTCATCACACAAATGCAAATTATTAATTGCAAACCACTGAATTTCAGCACTTTATTTGTTCCCAATTCTGATGCATAAAAAATGAGACGCAATGCTTTATCGTCAAAGTTGTTTTTTTTTACGAGTTAAGAATAAAAAAAGGAGCAAAGTGGGAGTAAACGGGTGGTGTTTCTCAGAAGGACATGGACCCAGTGTTTGGCCTGCAGTTGTCCGAAAGGAAACCCTCTGAAGTGGAACATTTGCACAGCAGCCTTACCATCTCCACACTCCTGCATGTTGCCATAATGAGAGACAAAGCCCTCTTTAATGAGCAATTACACGTAGTGCGGACCGTTCCCATAACCAATCATTGCGTGTGAAGGAAAAACATTCCTTTGTACTAATATCCCCGCACACAGCTCCCCGGCTCTGCCTCCCCATCAGGAGGGGAGGAACACGCAGACTGTTGGGTGGACACCTCTGCTGAAAGGACAGGCCGCTGTCACGCACATCCATGTCTGGGACAGTGGAGGCATTCAAACCGCATGCATGGCCTATGGCTTCCTCTAATCGACTAGTCTTAATTGGGGGTCTTGTTCGGGGCATCAAAGCATTGCAGATACAATACCTTCCCTCCGACCGGAACCACTGCAATAGTGAGCTGTAAAACTATTCATATTCAAACGTGATCAGTGATGGTGACCTCTGTGGAGTTCACATGAATCATAATGCAATCCATCTTCGAACACTATATGCAAGACAAATATATATATATATTATTTTTTTTTAATGTAACTGTGCCGCCCGGCTGTATCCGTCTCCACCATGCATGCGTCACGGTGTCTTTAATACCACTGTGTGATAATGAGGCTCACCTTGGCTGGGCTGCCCTGGCACTGATGTCCCGGGGTACCAGCCGGGCCGGGTCCCCCAAGTTCCTGTCTGACCGTTGAGCATCCTCAGCTTGTCATACATGCCATCTGCGCCCATCTGTTGCTTTTCACTAGCCAGGTTGCGGAGGACTCTGTTTATCGATGACACCTGAATGACAAATTACATATGATTAAAGTCAAAGATTAGACGGAGCACCGTATCAGTGTTTGGTGTTTTTTTTTTTCCCTACATGCAGGTAGAAACACACACTTTATCATCGTAATAAACGTGCACAGGGAGATGTTCCTGCAAAAGCGCACAAATGGACAGCGAGCTGCTTGTAATTGACTGTATGTTTGGGTGATCACACATGCAGTAATGCGCGCCCCACACTTGGTATTTAATAAGACTGAATGGTTGGTTGCTCATCTCCTTTTCCTCCACTGCATGAAGGAAAAAAAAAAAAAAAAAAAAGTAATTTCATGTGGCAAATTAAATCATGCACATAACTTACAGTCAGCACACTTACACTGGGTATATTGTCGTTGGTGCAGACCCCCTCCGACAGCAGTCTGTCACGGATCTCCCACGCGAAGATAGACGGACACTCCCGCTTGTACTGAGCGATTTTCGCGACCACCTCCGGAGTGGCAACCCTGGGCTTGCTGCCGCCTATTGCTCTCGGTCTTATGGAGCCAGTTTCATAATACCGGCCCAGGATCTTGCTCACACAGCCGTTGGATACCTGTATAGAAAACAAAAGACACAATTCACATACATTATTTACGACTAATAACGGAATTTCTAAGATGGCGTCAAATAATTATCACCTTTTCACTGTCCAGCACTTGGACTTCATCATGGGTCTATAAACACAAAAAATATGCCTTCAATGGTATATATGGCATTAGATGTATTCTTTATAAGAAGCAGGCAGGTTACTTTCCTTTTCTGTCGGCCGGATTACATTTCCAGTAAACGGAATGATGTAACTAGTAAATCATGTTTCTGATTTAAAAACAATCTTAAATTGACAACATTTAGGCAACGGGAAAAACATTCCGTTATGTCTTTCATATTTAGGCTTAATTGTTAAATTCTTAAAAAAAAAAAAAATCTGTTTTCAAAACAAAATTTTGTATGAAACCTGTTTTTTTTTTTGTTTTTTTTCTGTTCAAAAAGGAGTGTGGTTGTCACCTGCAGTATCCTGGAGATGTCGCAGGGTCGAGCACCACTGTGAGCGAGTTCAACTATTTTCTGCCTGGTGGAATCCGGCAGCGGTCTACCATTAACAAACACACCACCAAGCTGGTTTACGCCACTGTGACCTACATGGAGACAAAGGCATCGCGGTCATCACATCGTCAAATGAACTCTAATTAAAACACATGTGATGAAGCAAATGAGTTTCATTTAATGGAGAGGAGAATGAGGATAAGCGCTCAGGATTGCAGAGTTAAAGATGAAACACTGAAGACAGCATACATAAGTAAAGACGATTGTTAACAGTTCACTTCAAAAATGTATTGTCATCCGATTGAATAAAGTGTTTAAAATCGAAGTGCACTAATCAAATGATACTTTTAATAAACTTTAAACCCGCTCGGTACATCCCCCCCTATGAAAACCGTCTTTGCGCAGTTTATCAGTAACACATGCAGAACATGGACCAAACTAAAATTAGCTCACATCAACCAAAACATCTCAAAAGCTTTTCATTTTTTTTTTCAATAATAAATTAACATCCCAGTCGGTGTTTTGCCCCGAGGAAACTCAACCAACCTTTTATCAAACCGGCAAACATCGCTATTAAAAACCAGTCGCACCGTTCTCCATCCCTCATGTACAGCTGCGCATCAGCAACACCAGCACCTCTCTCACAAACTAACCTCAAAATAATAAACAGCAGCACTGACAATCGCAGAAAATACTAGACTTGACATAATGTGTTAAATTAGCTTTCATTCAAAGGCATCGCGTTCTGGAAAGTGACTTTAAATCGACATGTTACTTTCTACGATAGTCCCTTAAAAACACACAAGAATTACAGGCAACACATAGGAATGTAGCTCTAAAATAGCATTTTTAAGATTGGTCATTGTCTTAAAAAAGGTTGCTTTTTTTGAAATTTATTCCTAAATGATGCTATGGTATTTCTCTAAAGCACAAAATAAGCCGGCAAACCTGAAGCCAGATGGGGAGCTGCCTCCCCGGAGTGCCTGAGCTGCTCTCTGGGTCTCCTTCCCCTGCGCTGCCGCCCGGTGCATTGACTCCGGGAGCAGAGGCTCCTTAGCAATAAATAAGCTCCAAATATAGAAGAGGGGGAAAATATGATGAGCCTGCCTGACATTTGTCTTTAAAATAAAGCTAGCTGCACGTCAAGTTTGAGCTTAATTTCTGGAAATAGGCGGAAGTCGCCTCGGATCATGCATGGGAGGCTAATTGAAAAGATCAGTTGGAGCACTTGTGGCAGGCATGTCACTTTATGACACCGCTCTGCTTTTGAAAATCGCATCGTCACGACAAATAGTAGCATGATAAAACGACCCTTTCTGTCTGCATTTGGATATCACTCAGACAAAATTGGACGCTACTCGTTTACCCTCCGAGGGAGACTTCGTTTTAAGGTGGCCAGGGGCTACGCGCGGTCACGGACGCGAGGGCGCGCCTGGATTCTTAACATATTAAAAGTGACAGTCAGTTCTTTCTCCTCTCCTCTCCTCCTCCTCCCCCTTGGTTGTATTTGACAACAAATGCTCACAGCCACTGCATTCCTGTTGTGTGCAATCGGTAGGCGTATTTACTCTGAAATATGTCGCAGGACTCTGCTTTAAACCGCAGACTTAATTGTATATAAATGATCAAAAGGGGGGGTCTGTCTATAGCTGGAGTGGGAATAACCCTGTTTAAATGAGTTACATATCCCCTTTGGCCGCTATGTGTAATAATCTTCCAACGTGGATCTGATTGATAGTAAATCCATTATCATCCCTCCTGCTCTTTGGTAATTCCAGGATTAAGTGGAATTAATAGACTTCTTATGGTGAAAGTGGCCTATACCCGCATTTAGCAGTCCTGCTCTGCGGGTTCTCCAGAGCTGCTCTGCCACCTCTGATTTATAGCTATCACATAAATCCTCTGGATCGATAAAACCGTCAGATAAGGACATCACATAAAAAAAAAATAAAAAAAATCAAACTCTCCCAGGGTTAAGTCTTAATCATGGCACAATTCCCTCAAGTGCCCAGAGTCGATCTCGCCCGCTGGCGCTGATTATGCGCCTTGTATTCTATTGCAAGTCGACTAATAGGAAAACATATGGTGTCAATTTGGACGCTCCCCACCATATACACCCAGGAGTTATTAGCACAAAAGCCACCGAGGCCGTCGCGACCTTTAGACAACCCAAAGGGCCCAATGATATCTGCTCGGCAATTCGCACCAGACATCACACGCCAAGCCAGGGGAGCATCCCATTATCATCAATCCGCTGCAAAGCAGGAGCACTGGGTATTGTACATGGCTTTGATAAGGCCCCATCATCTCGATAATTAAAACACTGGCAAGCAAAAAAAAAATAATAATAAATAAATTAAACAAATAATAGCTGTAGCTCTAAAATAAGACGTTAATGCCAGCAGTTTGTAAAAATATTTAGGTTTTTTTTCCCATCACATGTCACTTTAATCACACCTCCCCTCACATCAAACAATCCAACTGTCATTGTGTCCAACATTGGATTCAAACATTTATTTTTTTCATTACTAATGCGCACAGATTACAGCACAGACACGTCATCAAGGTATATGGAGAATAATAAAATAAAATCATCGCACACACCTTCATCACAGATGTCATACACCTCTTGTCCAGCAGCAAGAGAGAAAATGTTTCATGTTTATCCTTTTTTGTTTCAACACACACTAGGAACAAGACAGATATTCAACTCATTTGGGCCACTTTAAACACAGAGGCCTATAAGAAACTTAATGTACCATGTTTTTTTTTTTTTTTATATATATTAGCACCCACGACAATATGTTGTTAATATTTTTATCTTTCGCTGTGAGTTCAGCCTGCACCTAACAGTAAGGCCTGGGGTTATAATATGAGCATTTTTTTTTCCTTTCTAGTTCATGCCGTCTGTCCGTGAAGAATATGGACTAATCTACATAAGACATTATTGCTATTCCTCATGTTTCATGCAGGGCTCTTCTCTACGCAGCTAATCTCGTATGCAGCCTGGCAGCCAGCTCTAACGCTAATGCAGACGGCTGTGCAATTATTTAATACCAACTCAAGCAGAAACAAAAATGTCCCTCTCAACCCAACCCCCCTCTATTTCCCCCCTTCTCTCTCTGTCTCTGGAGCAGGACGACGTGTGATTAACTTGTTCAATAATAACTTCTCTACCTATCATTGCAAAAAAAATAAATTAACAGCAATGAAACGGCCATCAAATAACTGAGAATATTTCGCCCCCTGCACCTCAGAGTCATGCAAATGTTATGCCTGCACGTACATTTCCTTTCCTTTAAAGTGTTCTTTAAGTTATTGCGCATAATGTCAGTGGGTGTTGCTTCCATGCAACCACATTAGAAAATGCGGTTGTAATCAAAACTTTGAAAAAAACAAAAAATAAATATGAAAAACAACTTACTGTTCTGCATCATTGAGGCAACGCCAGACTCCCACGTGGCTTGGCTGTGGTATTCTACGCGTCACAAGGAAAAGACAAAACTGGTTAGCATCATGGACACATCTTCCTTTCACTGTCAAATTATTTGCAACATTTTTATTTTTTATTTTTTTTATAAATTTACTTTCTCATCTCATCTTTCGATTAGAATGTGTGCGGGTCTTTGTGCTTAAAACATTATTGATGCATAAAGAATTTTCACATCCTCAGTGTATGTATGTATTTTAATTAAACTTGCCTGGAAACAGAGTTGACTGTCCACTTTATAACAATTTAGTCAATCACTGCCGTTTTCACTACTTAATGTCTCCCTAAAGGACAAAGCAAAACAACACATTAGCACAGCCACAGCTATACTGATGTACTTACTGTATCTTTTTTTTTTTTTTTTTTTGTGCCCTACATTTACAATTAACCTCAATGTTGTTGCCAAGCAAATAAAAAAAATAAAAAAAATAAATGATGCGGGACAAAACTATTTGAACATCTCTGTGAGGACTATTTCAGACAGCACTTGTCAAAAAAAAATAAATTAAATTGAGCCTTTAACTTTTACAGCACTTTTTTTTTTATTTCCTCCTTGTCTTATGAATACAAACTTGATATTCCTCCTTTGGTGGAGTCTATATCATGGAAACTGTACAGTGACACACGTTGTCTACCTCGCCTCACTGCTCTGCAAAAGTCCAGACCAGGAGGGGGTACAAAGCTGGTGTACAAAGCCTGCTGGACTCGTAACAATGCACCCCCTTTCCTGCCTCGTATGCCTCAAACCCGGGGCAAAAACTCGGCCTCCGCGACTAGAAACACACAGCTTCCCCACTAAACACACCAACAAGTTCAGATTAATACAAAGAGCCGGAGGCATGCATCCACCCCCTCTGGGACCACACACTCACACACACACACACACACACACACACACACACACACACACACACACACACACACACACACACACACACACACACACACACACACACACACACACACACACACACACACACTCTCTCTCTCTCTCACACACACACTACACACACACACACACACACACACACACACACACACACACACACACACACACACACACACACACACACACACACACACACACACACACACATACACACGACCGTGACCCCGGTGCCGCCAGTGCGTGAATGTGGGGTTTTTGTTGGCTTTTCTAGAAGGAAAAATTTTAAAAAAGTAATTTCTTGTTGCAAAATATTTGGTGGTTATTTTGTGCTGCTGGTGCGGGTTGTAAAGCGGGTTTAGAGACACAACAGCGCAGTAGGGCGCTCAATTGGAAAAGACAAATGCATTAAAGAAGCTATTGACTGGGCGACAGATAAAAAGGGGGCCAGGGAGGGAGAAGTCTGAAGTTTGGGGTTTTCTCCCTCCGAGCGAAGTTGTGTTGTGTGCTGAGCAAAGTGGCCTGATAGCGACGTCTAGAACAGACTGTGCTAGTTTGCGGGATGCACGCAGGGGCCGCCATTTCATTTACATTGCAGCTTTCTTTCATGTTTCACAAATAGGCTGCATTAATCAAACTCAGATTCCATCACACTGGGCAACTTAGCAAGAGTTGGCCTGTTTAGCATAACTTAAAATGACCAAAAACAACCACTTACTAATGCAGATATAATTATTGTTGTTGGCCTGATGTAATGTCAAAGTTAAAGTGGAGTAGTAATAATTTTAAAAAAAAAAAAAAAAAAAAAAAAAATCAGTCAGACCAGCCTGGAAACGCTCTGTAGTCAGTAGCTTTTAGCCTGGAAAGGTCCACTGGTTAATCATTTATTTAGGGTCGAAAGCTCAAACGTTGTTGTTCCCGAGGTTAACTACGGTCTAATCTGCATTTCTTTTCCTTTAGTAATCCGTAACAACAATGTCTTAATTCAACATGCTTATTCTGGCCGCAGGAATAGTGCATGTGGGCCTGGACTACAATGGCCCCGGCGCAAGTAGCAGGCTGACAGAGAATATATAGGTGATATTTAATACATTACTTGAAAAAAAAAAATGTGTTACATGTTACAAATATATTCAATTAGTTTCTACTACCCATATCGCACAGGTGTAATCTATAAACAGGTTTAATCTCAACGCAGAGGATTAACAATGTAAGTGTATGTCAACATATTATTAAGCCCCATTATTAAGGCCTGATTTGTTCCTTCCATCAGTATTTTACATTTTCTATTATAGGCGTATTTTAAGGCTGGATTATGCAGAATTTATCTTAGAAATTACAAAATAAAGATGCTAATTACAGTAAATTAGTACGCATTTTCTTAATTCTACTTATTTGTCTGTTTTGACAAAATAGTTTAAAAGCAGCTATTTGTATCCAAATGTTGTGTTGCATTATAATTATTGAAATGATTTAAAACGTGATTTACTATTATAGGCTGAAAGGCCTGTCAAATATGGTGTCTGACTACTTTAAATACTACACAGCCCAACTGCTAAAATGCAAAAGTAGTTTAACTCGCTGTCATTAAGGGAACCAGCTTAGAAAAAAAGGGGAAAGCTGTACACAAACACGCCTAAACGGACCTCCCTCCCCAAGAGCTTCATGGAGCTTTTTTTTTTTTTTTTTTTTTTTTTTGAAGGCGCTTGGGTGACTCGCCTGCATGAATCAATCTGACACCTTTCCTCAACGGGTCATTGCTCCCCATTCTCCACGATGATCACTGTCCTGGCCCAACGTGACTTTTTACTCTTTACTGTCATAAATAAGCGGTAAGCTATCCGTAGGCCTAAACACACCAACAAAATCGAGCAGATAAAACAGACAGAGGCGCTAAAGTCCAGTCAGAAAACAGGCTGCACAGTCCAAACGACCCACAAGCTCACCACTGAACCTCAATCTACTGCCGAGAATTAATGACCTACAATAATAATAATAATAATAATAATAATAATGATAATACTAATATCAATAATAATATTAATTATGATAACAATAATAGTTCAAATAATAATACATCAAAATGAATTATAATATAACACATAATAACAATAATAATTCCATAATTGAACAGCACAGACACACTTTAAGTCTTGATCTCACCTTTTTGGGGCATCCTGCGTCGTTTTCAAAGTCCTTGGTAAACTAAAGGCTACAGCCTAGTTCTCCACACCACAGAACGAGCAAAAAAATAAATTAAAAAAAAAAAAAAAAAAAAAAAAAAGCCGACCAGGATCAGTCTCTCTCGGGGAAGTTTAGAAGAGGGAAAAATTAGTTTCCAGTGGTCTTCGGCGGAGATGGAGGGGATATCCCTGCGAAGGGGACAGAGATTGACAGTGAACTCAGATGTCAGGACGCACGGAGTTTGGCGAGGATGTGCGCTGGCGTGTGAGAGAGCGAATGAGAGAGTCAGAAAGAGAGAGAGTGGGGAAGAGAGAAAGAGAGAGAGAGAGGGGGGGGGAGGGAGGAGGGAGGAGGGAAGGAGGAGGGAGGGAGGGAGAAATCGTGGTGGTGGTGGTGGAAGGAGGTGGGGGTAAGAGAATGAACACACCTATGCTGATTGGTGATGGAACAAGTGTATTAATGTAGGCCTGTGTGTCCCGGCTCTGCTGTGCTCTCCTCTCCTCTCCTCTCCTCTCTCTCCTCTCCTCTCCTCTCCTCTCCTCTCCTCTCCTCTCCTCTCCTCTGCTCTCCTCTCCTCTCCTCTCCTCTCCTCTCCTCTCCTCTCCTCTCCTCTCCTCTCCCTAGCTCTCCTCTCCTCTCCTCTCCTCTCCCTCTCCTCTCTCTCCTCTCCTCTCCTCTCCTCTCCTCTCCTCTCCTCTCCTCTCCTCTCCTCCCTCCGCCGCTCTTCACTGGCCCATTAGCGCGACCCGACCTCTGTCATCATCCCCCATATAAACACTTCCCCCTGCACCACAGCCAAAGCGGGAAACGGGGCCGAGCCACAGTGCGAGAGGGGGAGAGAGGAGAGACACAGAGAGACACAGAGAGAGAGAGAGAGAGAGAGAGAGAGAGAGAGAGTCTCGTCTTCCAAACCCACTAATCAGCCCACGCATGCAAATACCCTGCGCTCACTTGCTGAATATTGCCCTATTGCAAAGCAACGGCCTCTGGGAATGCCCATTGGTCGGGAGGCTCTATTCTTCCAGGCTGAATTGGGTCCGCGCAATGGGAATCTGAGGCATGTTCAGCTCCAACCAGAGGCTGACTAGTGCTGCGAGGGGGGGGGGGGGGGCAGCAGCAGCACACGTGAGCTCATAACACTACATGAGAATTGCAAAGAGCTGCAGCTTACTTTTTTTTTTTATTTTTTATGAAGCAGCCGATGCTGTACATATGAGATTCATGTTTATTTAGATGCATGTTATTATGAGATTATGTTGAAAAGTTGGGATAGCCTACATGGGACGTTTTTTTTTTTTTTTTTTTTTGTGGGGGGGGGTTTAGGAAGTATTTATATATTTAAAGCAAAAAAAAAGACTTCAGTCGCCTTAACACATGACTTGATTGTTGATTGAAGGCCTAAAACAAATCTCTGGTGCTGCAGTGGAAATTACAGCTGACATGGGAGCATATTTACTTTTAAAAGCCACGACCTCCCCTTCACTAAAGACCATCACAAATGTCCACCACGTGCTTTTGTTGATTCTTTTGGGTATCACCTTCCTCATGAATAGCCTTACCCCTCCTGTCAACAACAAGAAGACCATGCGTAAAGAGCGCAGCCTTTAGGGCCAAGCTCCGCTGCTTTTTATGGACACATTTTTGCAAGGCACGGCGACGTCACTCCTCCGACCTGACAGCAAATAGCACGCGTAAATAAAGTAAAGCAAATGACTGTGCAGCCATGGCCACGCGCTCCCAAACTGCGCCGGTTGAATGGCTGGCTATTAACGCACACCTCAACGCACCCAAAAGCAACCCCTCTGCGCCCGTGTTTGAGCATACACCCGGAGCTTTGGGCAGCACCAGTCCCAGCACGGAGGAGCCCCGTCGCTAACTCCAAAAGGAGGAAACCCGAAGGGAATAGAATGAGGGTTGTATGGACGTGGAAGCCAAACTAAAGCAGAAGGGGGGGGGGGGGTGCATGAAAGGGCAAAGGGAGAGAAAGAGGGAGGGAGAGGAGAGAGAGAGAGAGAGAGATAAGGCATAAGCAGGGGGGGGAGATCATTTTTTTGGGGGGGGGGATGGAGGCCATGCAATGAAGTCATGGAGACCTACACTTGACTTTCTTTGACATGTGAAAAAGTAGGAGAAGTCAGAGCTCATCAATAAAACACTTCGGAGGTGAAAGAGGGCTCCCTAACAACCATCGCATTCCTGACTATGGGTTCAATGAGTAGACAAACGACGCTGCCAGAGAGAGAGAGAGAGAGAGAGAGAGGAGGCAGGGAGGGAGGGAGGGGAGAGAGAGAGAGAGAGAGAGAGAGAGAGTGGGACTGCCCGGGCTTGAATGGGGCCCTCAGTGGGCCGGCGAGATAATGAGCTGAGAGGACCGGCTCAAACTGTCACCGAGGGTCCCGCGGTGAGGAACAACACTTTGGCCAATACTCCTTCATCAAACAACCCGTAAACTAAACGAGCACATTCATCTGTTTCTCCTTCCTGCATTGTTTCTACTCACTTAGACTGGTGGCTCAGCCTATAGGCCTACCGTGAATGGCCGCAGCTTATATCAGCTAAGGGGGGTTCCCAAACATTTTCACGTCAAGGACCCCCCCTATTAGACATGCATTAGACCACAAACAAGCCCCCACCCTCCCCACACCCGATAGGAGTTTGTGCAATGAGGGAACCTCGGGTTGGTTATGATTTGACTGTAAAAAACTGAAGAGACACATGCTGAAGGTGGAGCTTAACTTTTAAAACGGACGTTGTTATTCAGAATGAACTTTTGCCTCATTTTTTCTGTGGCGAGAATGCCCATGACCTAAAGTTGGAGACATTCAGTAACAATAAAAAGTACAACAGGAAGTTGATTGCAACACCTGCAGTGTTCACTGGAGTATGCGTTTGGGACAGCTGCGTCAGATCTGTGGCACCAAAACAGCCGTACAGCCGTTGTTGTGAGTCACGAGTAACGTAAGCATTTTCCAATTTGGACACTTTAGCTGAGCTGAATTGTGTAACACAATGCTGATAAACATGGAACATCCCGTACGGTTAAATGTTAAAATGTGATCTCAATTGCAACAATAACAAAAAGAAAAAAAAGAAAACCCAGCCTCGCTCCCTGTGTGAGAATGCTTGTGGTTATAATGTACCTTTGTAGTGCAAATGTTATCGCCACTCACTTGTCTCAGACTGCAGCTGTCAAAAATTCCCACCACTAACCGGCCCTCGCTGAAAAGACAGATTCCCCGATGAGTGTGTCAAGTAGTTTTTCTTTGGAAACAATACCTCCAGTAGGTTATTGATTTCTTTGGTTAAGCTGTAAATCCGCTCTGAGAGCTAATTCGTTGTCTCCAATCTCGAGAATTTTTTTTTTTTTCTTCACAACCTTCACTCGCATGTCAAGTAAGCTTTCATCTTTGTCAGCAACACAACCCTGAACACAAAAAATATCTCCCTATCTCTCTCTCTTTCTCTCTCTCTCTCTATATATATATATAAATATATATGTGTGTGTATTTTGTAATACAACTCAGGATGCTGTGGAAGTCAGAAAAAAAAACGGGATAGGTTGATGTTGGGAAAGCAATTAGCCCAATTCGGATTAGCAGCAACTAATGCCACAGGCCTTGAAAAGAAAGCCTAATCTGGTCGCTATTTTCCCCTGAGGCAATTCGGTATGTGTACCTATCTAGAAACTTTTAAATACAAAAAAGAAAGAAAGAGAGAAAGAAAGAAAAAAAACATAAGGGGAAAGAACTGCAGTGAAAAACAGTGACATTTTTTTGGGGGGGACAGGGAGAGAAATGAAGTGCAGGGTAAACCCCCTAATTTGGTTCTTATTTAGGATTACAATTTACCCTTTACAGGCTGATGCACATTTATCAGATTTAAATTAATCATGTGTAAAACTGCTGGGAATATGCCTGGTACTTCCAATTAGTTTTTTTTGTGTTTTTTTTAAAACCTGTTGTTATATTTCTTAACATATCAATACTTGTTTGCCTTTGTGATGATCCCCCACTGGAGGTCATAGTTCACTCACCTTTATATAGCGGGACATCTGGGGAGGTCTATTAGAAAATGTTTCAATATTGTAACAAGATTGCGCCTAATAAGTAAAAGATGGCTGAGATGAACCCATCGGATTTATTTAGATTTTAAAAGGAAAATGTGAGCATTGAGCCATATATTTAAAAAAAAAAAAAAAATGTTTCCTGTATTTTTTAGTAAAAAAGGAAAGTGTGAGTTCCTTCAGAAATAACAGAACCAAACCCTGTTTTTTTGTTTTTTTTCCAGGATACCGTTGGGCACATTATAAATCCTGCTTTAACTGTTATTACCTCCTACAAATCCCAACTCTACCTGCGGTTAATTAGAAGTGATCATTTAAGGCCTCATATTTTAATACATCTGCTTTATGCACTGTTATAATAATGTAGCAAATAATTAAATCCATAAATATACAATTTATCACAATATTTATTATTTTTACTATTTTGTTAACATTATCTATACTATTGTTGATGGAAGGATATTATTAAATATTAGCAGGTCCTGCTATTTATACGCCATCCCATGAGATCAATATGCTCTGATTAAATTGCCTAGTAGGAAATAACATGAAGGACTATGATGTTAGTATTAAAAAAGAGGTGTAAAAAACTGATGATGAAAACAACCCCTTTTAAAAATAAAAAGGAACACATTTTTTTAATTTATTTTTTTACTTGTGTTGTTGATGTTTTAATCTCAATGATCACTACTAATGTCGACCTGAATTTCTAAGATGTATTCTTGTTGAGTGACCTGTCATTCACCAACCAGCCTCGGATTGTCACATTTTCTCTCTCTAAAGAGATTCATGAGGACATCGCTGGTTTATTTGCATAAATTATTTGCACTTTTACAATGTGCAGCTCTGTTTTTAATCAAGAATAATTAAAGATACACTTGCTTGTTTGACTTCTGCGCAGTTCTTTAATTAATCTGCTATTTGTAAAGAGTGCTGCACATGGAGCGCGTCCCGGTACAGATACTATTAATGTCGAGTTTTTTCTCAGCACATTAGGTAAATAACACCATCAGAAAACAATAGATATCTCGCAGATGGTCCTTTTTCTTCTTTTTCAAATGAATAAAAGGCATCAGCTTTTTGTCCCATCACAATAAAGGTCATCATTAGGTAACTTTGAACTGAATTATGGTGCTTCTTGGGGAGGATGGGTTGATGGATAAGTACATTTTTACAAATGTAGTTTTTATTTAACTAAATGATAGTGCAGGATCTTTGAAGTTTATGGAGAGACAAGGAGAGGATCGAGGATTTCTCATGCAGCCCAGAGAAGGTGAACAGTCCACAGAAGCCCTCTCCTGGCAAAAGGCTGAAGGCTGGATAAACACCGGGCTAATGGTGTCACAGCGCTGCTCGGGAAGCATGACAGACAGAAACACTGGACCCAAACATACGAGAGCCAAAGTCTCCCAGCTACTGTTTGGAAATCTGATTATATCATCTTTTTTATGTAAGAAATAATAATGTTAATAAAAATAAAAAAACATCCTAAACATCTTAAGCTCATCTTATTAGAGGTATGATGAAATAGTATGAAAAAATATAATAAATAAAAAAAAAAAAAAAAAAAAAGCACAGGCCCTTTTATAAACCGAAACTGAAATGACACATTATTAATGTAATTTCCCCTACATGCTTAGCTGTGCTTTGAAACTCTACACCTTTTTTTTTTTTTTTTTTTTCTACAAATCGCATTACATTTTTTTACATGACTAATAACTTATTTATCTCAATATTTAAGCCAAATATAAAGTTGTTTCTCAAAAACAAGCACGTAGATCGGAGCGCAGTAAACAAACCACATGTCCCGCTGATGGACAGCCTCATCTCCACCGCTGATGGGTCGGCAGAGCTGAAGAGATCTCCATACACATTACATTTACTGCACAGGTCGAAGGCTTTCATCTCCCCCGGCGTAAACTCACAATAATTCAGTGTAGATCGCTGATTACACGTGTGTGTGTGTGTGTGTGTGTGAGAGAGAGAGAGAGAGAGTGATGACAACAAAAATCTCGCTGTGCTAAACTTTAAGCGGCTGTCCACACCTCCTGTAGGCTAGACGAACTAATCAATCTGCTGTATGCAAGTTTCTGCTTTGATTTTTCTCTCCACCTTTTAAAGTCGGAGGAGATCAGACCCGTTTTCATTGTTTAAACATTGGAATTTAGAAAAGCGTCGCGGCTTTAAATATTAAAAAAAGAAGTGTTGTTCGTCCAAACTCACCGGCTGAAGCAGCAGCTGTGTGGTGCCGGTATCCTGTGCGTATAAAGTCGCCTCTTGCCTCCCCGGATCTCTCCTCCGCGTCGGAGCGACAGAAAGTTATAGGTCCCGATTCAAATCTATCTACCTTTGGATCCGTCGTGGAGTTGAAATGTCAATGAGAGTGGGGGGAAAAAATCTGCGGCTCTTAGCAGCAACTTTCCCTTCAGCATCAGCCTCAAGTTGGCAGTGATTGGCTGGAGCGACGGGTCGACGTCATACCCTGGACAGGACACGGAGCACAGAATGGGGAAGTGTACAAGGTAGAGAGTATAGACATGTGGAGCACACCGGCCTGTTTACTGTCCGAGTGTGTGCTGTGTTCAGGGACCGACAGCATACACATCACCCTGTAGTGGCCACGTCCTGTTTCATCCTTTGATTTCATCTTATTTGACTTTACTTTCAATTTATTCAACACCATCCATTGTTGTGCCAAATTAAAGGACGGCTTCACGCGAAACTAAACAAGGTGTTACTCCAGTGGTTTTAAAAACATGTTTTAAGTATTTTATGTCATACATGTAGAAAGGTTCTATAAGCTTACCCTGACACTGAAAAACAGGAAAATACAATTTGCATTCTATGCAAACAACATGCAACATGCACTGGACTTGGATGCTTCAGTCTGGTATTCTTTTAAAGTTTAACATGAGAGTTTTTTTTGCAAGATATCTTATAAAACTTTAAATGTATGAAAACTTAAGCCTCACCACAGTGGATTTTGAAAGCTGAATTCCCCCCCTTAACAGCTGCTGCTTTTAACAGTTAGACTACTGAGGAGACAAGAGTCTGCTGACGATAATGGTAAGACATGAGCAAGTGGATTGTTGTTGTTCTTGCTGATGTTATGATTATAAAATCTGAGAATGCTCGATATGCAACAGGTGTTAGCAGAACAGGTGCAGTCCAGTCCTATATGAAAAATAATTCCTTTCTCACTGTTCCTAATGATGTATTTTGGGAAGTGCGCTGAAATACATTTTCAAAACTCTTGTCATTAACCTGGTCGAGCTCTTTTTCCCCCCCAATGGTGGGAAATTGTAAACCATAAACATGAATTATGTTGGAGACAATTCCAGCGTTTCATCCTTCCGCTGAAAGCTTGTTATTTCTACAGCCCTATAAAGTTGTCGTAATGGGGGCTTTAGCTCTCCTTTTACTAAGGCGGGCTAAAAGCCTCCAATCCTATTTCACAGCCTCGGATGTTTGTGTCAATTTGAACAAGACGGTGAGTAAATGGGCAACCGCGCCGCCGATCTGTCTCTCAGGAAGAGACCGGGGGCAGCGCAGGTACGGGCCAGTCAGGACTGGCTGTGTTTGGGCCATTATTTGGAGGAACAGCCATTAAGAGGCCTTGATACTGTGCAACGCAGCAGGGTGCTC
Source organism: Anoplopoma fimbria (assembly GCF_027596085.1). NCBI lineage: Eukaryota > Metazoa > Chordata > Actinopteri > Perciformes > Anoplopomatidae > Anoplopoma > Anoplopoma fimbria. Next base: position 15,788,620 of record NC_072450.1, read on the forward strand.
GACATCCGCGCTGGAAACCGCACGGCTTGCTCCCTGCTTATCAGGCTGTCAATAAAACGAGATGGGATCCAGCGGCCGGGCCAGGTGCTGCCTCTCCCCCCCCCACACAGCCCCGCTCTCCAGAAGCAGATCAGGCGGAAACGCAAATCTGTCCAGCCGGTTTTCCCTTTGCCGTCACCACGCTGCTGCACAACGCCACCTCTCTCTCACACACACACACACACACACACACACACACCCCCCCCACACTCTCTCACTCACTCACACACACGCGCACACGCACGCACACTTACACTAAACCACACTGACAGTGAGGATTTTTTTTTTATGAATACATGGAAACTATTTTGCGACTCAAATAGGCCTACTCAGCATATGTTTGCATGTAATCTCAATCTTCACTGTTAATGCATATTTTTTGCCACCACGCATTTACAATACATGTTAAATATTTGGACATGATTCAAAGTTATATGTTGATGTGGGCAACATGTATATACAACTTTGGGAGAATATCTTGAAACCTACGGAAGCCCTGTGAGGGCTTTCCTGGGATATGCCAATCTCTTGCTCGCTCTGACTGATCAAATCTGAAACAAATTGTGTAATGATCGACCTCCCCTCTCTAACCATGCAGAACATTATGCTGCCATAGCCTACGCCTCATGAGCTTATTGTTTACTGCCACTGTAGCAGACAGAGGAAAATGTCCAGGGGACCGAGCACGTTACCAGAAAGCAGAGGTTGATGCTGCGTTCAAAGGGGGGCATTTCATCCATCAAAATTAGGATTAACCGCAATGGCGTCGAGAAGGTAAGTTGTATCTGAACTTCAAGTTTAAACTGGCGCTAAAAAAAAAGGCCCTACCTTTGATTGGAAACTTTTATATATGCATAAAGTTATGCATTTTAATTGCATTTGGAGTTTCTTTGGCGTCAGACTGAGCTTGACCGGCCTATTAAGCTTGTAAAGAAAGAGCATAGTCAAACTCGAGTGGGAAAAGTTATTAGGGCCTGTTCCTGCTGACTCTGCCACTCAAACAGCAGGCAAGTAGTGTGCAGAGATGTTTAGATAGGTCATCTGATATTTTCAATTTAAGATACAGTGTCCAATGATAATATAGCCTAATTACTCCCCACACACACACACACACACACACACACACACACACACCCCGCGAACACAAACTCCTCGTCTGTTTCTCTCTCTCTCCCCCTGTGTGAAATGTTTTAATAAGCCCTACACGCTCTGTGTGCAGGGTTTGATTTGTTTTCTCTCCATGCTCCCCGGCCCTGGATCGAGACATTAGCCGAATTCCCCCGGGGTGATTGGATGCAATTTGTCCGGAGTAGACAGGCACGTCCTGGATGTTAGGAATTCACTTTGGCTCAACGTGACAAGTCTGACTTCGATCTACAATTGCATCTGAGAGTGCAGCGAGCGGAAAGATCCCATGCCATTAAGTGTTCTTTTCCACCCCTTTTTTTGTTTTTTTTTGTGTGTGTGTGTGTGTGTGTGTGTGTGTGTGTGCAAAATAACAAGATCCTTCATTTGCTCACAAATATTCATAACAATGCCATTTGCGACACCTCTAATCTGCCAGTGAGGCCTATGTGCAGCGTTAAGTGCGGGCTGTGGTCAGACTAGAGAGGGGAAGTCCAGACGAGAGGATATTATGCCCCAAATCTATGACCCTTTAAATTAGATTAAAGATTGACAGTGGACTGGATCTAAAAACTAAAAAAAAAAAACTAAAAAAAAAAACCCAGCAAGACTGACACCTGCCATGCAGACTTGCCTGTGATTGATTCTGATGCTTCGTGTTGGCAACAATAGTGCTGCTGTTTTGCGCAGGGCTGAGTAGGAGTGGCTGAAGTCAGTGTCCGTGTCGCGCTGTGAGCTGACAGGGGAAAATGGGAGCTAACGAGGTTGTCAGATGTCCTGACAAGACAAATGAGAGCTCGTCACTCCCTTCGCTTTAATAACGTTTAATGGAAACGTATTGCACCGTTCAAAATAAAGTGTTACACATACCGGGGGTCTGGCGGCGACGCAGTTAATTACGCACGGCGAGGTAAATTACGCATCAGCTAAAGGGTGTTGGCCTGGACTCAGCACCACCGAAGAGGATTGTATCTATATAACACCTATGATTTGTAGTTGACAGACCATCTCGACCTTGGACTTTGTGTTGTTACTTCCAACGAGCAATAGACTGAAGTTGACTAACAAAAAGGATTAAAGCAAAATTGACCTTAGTCACATTTTTATATAAAAAAAAAGTATTTCTCAGATCCCATCTTTGCAACAATTGGAAATGTTTTAATATTTCAAATCACCTCATACATCTGTTCACTGTCACCCAGACAATGAACAGATCAAAAACAAAAGTTTCTTGATGCTACTATTTTTGCCCAAAACAAGTGCGCAGGTTATTTGCCTCTTTAGCTGGGTTTTGATATTCACTCACTAAATTGTGCCAAGGTCTTTGGTTCAAATCCATCTAATATTGGAACAAAAGAACCGGTAAGGACTTTATTTTCTACGTGCAAATGTTTAGATGCAATCTCGATATTGTCACCTGTAACAACCTCTGCAAAGGTCTGCACCGACAGGGTTTCCCCATCACTGGTCTACGGGCTGGGATCTGACTGAGGTTTGTGTTTAGCGTTGAGGTTGTGCATTCTCCTGTGTAATTCATGGTGTGCGATATAGCCAACACACTGTATGGTAGTTATGGCCATGATACATAATCCCCAGGGCAGGGCTGAAGCTGGGCTCCAACTAAACCGGACTGCTTCAAATATACTCTCGGTTGTTATACTTCCTACCAGTTTATATTTATTTTCTCGTATCTATAGATAGCTTATATTATCAACATCTGTGCATTCCGTTTTTATGAACGTGATAAACTGTTCCTACTCTCAGATCTTCTCTAGATGCTTTCTGTATGGGCTGACTCACAATGACTGGTATCAGCATGTTTTATTTCGAGGATAAATATATATATATGCAACAATGGCGTTCAAATGAGTTGGGGGAAATCAAAAGGACAAATGCCACAGATTAAGAAATATGACTAAAATAACGTTTCCCCAAATGATCAAGTGCGCAACGCTGGACCTGAACATCATACTGCAAACACCCAATGTAGTAAAACATTGTTTCCCCACAGCCTCTTCTCAGCTGAAATATTTTACTCGCTATCAAAAGTATAATTATAGCCTATATACTGTAGGCCTTTTAAGACTAACGATGGGAGTATTCCGGAACTCTCCTTCACTAGATGATGGTAACAACTGATTATGTTGCACAGAGGCTCACCTCCCCACGATTCAAAGAGCATGGTGAGTGACAGGTGATGGGGAGGCATTTGTAAAGATCTTATTCGCTCCTTTCTCTCCTGATGGAGGGGGCGGGATGTGCGCGTAAAAATAGACATCATTTTACTAATGCCGTCACCTGGCCTCTGGCACTTTTCTGTGCAGGGTCGGAGCGGCCGGAGCACCTGCTGCAGGAGCGAGAGGCTCCGAGGGGAGGTAATTATACTGTCTCATGGCCACATACTGAAGGACCCAGCTACACACGTTACATAGACAGAAGGATGCAAATAAGGCTATTTCTGTGCGTAAAGCTGCAACAAATGTTAAAATGACCGAATAAATGCGCATGTGACGCCTGTGTTGCGCAAAGGCCAGTGGGACCTTCGACAAAACAAGCCTACAGCTCCAAGCAGAGAGAGAGGAGACAGAACATAAAACACCAAATGTGACAAACTCAACGCAGATCTCTGTGATATGTAGAAATGGATGCAGCGGCACAACGCTGTGCGTGAACTCACACAGATGACTGGGCTATGTAAAACAACACACACTAAATCAGGCAATAACGACGACAAACCGTCTGGAAAATGGAAGCGCACAGTGCAGCAAGAAATCACTTCTTGTTCCCTCCCTCCTTCCCTGTGTCTGGATGACAAATCCTATCCTGGAGTAAATATTTTGAGGATAATTGAACTGATTGTTATTTTGCAAGTTTCTCTGTCTTGAATATAAAAGCGGCAGCGTGCCTGTGCGCGCGCTCATAATGACTTTCAGACCATTGGCAAGATATATTCATAATGTGGCGAATCTTAAATGGCTAATATGCAATTCTGCGGAATATGTCAGCATGCATTATTGATTCGGCTTTTCTTTCCCCGCAAATATTATTCTAACACTGAAAATATGAGATAGATGGGGGATCCAGAGGCTCTTAAAAGGTCCTTAAAAAGCTCGTCGTTAAAATGTGAAATAATCTGACCTCTGCTGCTTTAAAGAAAGCTCGCTAAAGGATGCCAAGCTCTAAATGCGCAAAATATCACGCATGGACAAGGTGCGAGAAAGGAAAGCGAACTATAGTTTGTTGCTTACTCTGGAGACACTTTGTTGTACCCTGAACATATAGATTATTGAGGACTTCTATGAGAAAATTAATGATAACTTTCGGGTCAGTGCTTCACTATTGATCTTATTCACTCCATCTCTTAAAGGCCGGTTATTCAGCAGCACCCCGCTGTGGATACACACTACATTTCAGCCTATACAGTGTTAAGCCTGCGTACTGGCAACAGAAAGCCTCTGTATAGAGCACGAAACGTTTCTAAATCTAATCACAAACGAACCGTAATTAGACAAGTAATTACCGGCGTAATTAACAGCCTCTTTCTGCTCGCTGTGCTTTGATATGGATGGCCAGCGAGCTCTGCGCTTTATGGCACACAGGCAGCAGCAGCGGCGGCGGATAAAGTCTTTATTATTATTGCTGGAAACCCATCTGGTAATAGTCTTGCCCGAGACCTCCTCCCCCCTAATCAAGGTTTTAATTAAAGACGGTTGAGGGCCATGGAGAACATGAAGGCCAGTAATTAAGACTAACATTGGACCCTAACAGATGCAGCCCTCCTTCTGCGTCGGTGCAGGAAAGGGAAGCTCACAGACCAAGACGCACAGTCGTTAATGGATAGATGTAATGTCCAATAAACAATGATGCTTAAACTAGGATTGTTGCGTTCGCTGAGAATCAAAATGCACCATAACACGAAATATAAACAGGAAAACATTTTTTTTTTTTTTTTTTTTTTTTTTGCTCGGGTGTTTGTTTTCAGATTTCTTTGACATGTATGGATTTGTGGACAGCTCTGGGGTTTTGTTGCGAGAGCCCCCCCCCCCCCCCCCCCCCCCCCCCCGGTCACACTGCATTAGTCTGATCCCTGCGCACTATAGTCCCTCATCTGAGGCTTCAAACAGGACGGAGGCTGGACATGATCATCATTCACACACACACACACACACACACACACACACACACACACACACACACACACACACACACACACACACACACACACACACACACACACACACACACACACACACACACACACACACTTACACAGGAAGTGCGGTTGAACTCAGTGTATGCATTATGCTTAAATTATTCGCACAAACATTTCAAAACTGTTTTTCTAGTAGCACATTTATCGGAGGAAACTTTTTTCAACCCCAAGTGTCGGGACGATTTAGAATTAAATTAGATTCCAAAGAAGAGAAATCGTCTCTTTGAACAAAAGGTATGCTTATATAATAAACTGATCGCACATGAATGAACCAAGGTAAGAGCTAGGTCTCGGTATAGGCACCACAATAATAATTAAGCAGCGCATTAGCTTAATTGCTAATACAAACCTGCAAAAAAAAAATTTGATTTATAATTCATTTGCATATGTTACGTGTAAACGTGTACCTGGAATCAATCACGCAGAAAATACAATAAAACTGTCATGTGTGATTATCAATATTCATCACATTCGCTTCTATTTGTGCCCACTCATCCACTCCCTCTATACGCACACCAAGTGACTTCCTCCATAAATTGCACTGTGGAAGTTAAAGATGTGCACCTCTTCAGATGGGACAGCAGATGGGCGGATGTTTAGCCAAAATCCCCCCCCCACCTGCTCCGCCACCACTGGAGAGGGACTGCAAGAAGGTTGAACTTTGGCATCTCGACCTCATCACATCTCCCTTAACAAATGGCAGAGACCTGAAAACGAGTCAAGATCCAGTCCTGAGAGAAACGACAGAGGGAGGGAGAAAGTTGTCAGGTGGAACCAAAGAAAAACCCCCAAAGGAAAGACTCCATCATTACTGTATACCTTTCTCCTTCAAGAAAAATCAGCTACTTAGGACAACTTGCCCTAATATAGTCTTATGATGTGGAACTCACAATAAAAACTTTGATATAACTGAATTTATGGTTATAATATATGTTATGATAGTTTATCCCTATGTTATATAGTACTGCTATGTCCCCAATTGTAATCATATTTAAGAACGCACACATGTGTGATATATCGATCTTTGGAGGGCAACATTTATATTAACAATAAAAACATGAAAAAGTTCAAATCAAGTATATCTCAAACTTTCAATGTGACTTCCTGAATAAGTCACATTGACAACCCAACAACCCAAACATCTTATAAAACCAACTTCAGGTGATAAAGGAGGAGAAAACTTGGCCTGAGTGCTGCAGCAGTTCTCACCCACACTGTGTTTGCCACCGTCGCCACTTGTGGAGCTTTTCTGCCCCCTAGTGGCCGAACACAGACCGACACGGGCTCTGAGCGGTGACGCTGTGGAGGTAAATAACGGAGCACGCTGCTGGTTTCATTTGCGCTCTGCTGAACAAAAGGTGACCTGGCACTGTTTGTATTCACGTGAACTGATTTGCTGCATGATTACTGTCACTGTTTGAGTCCACTCCCTATGCTTTGAGATATGTCAATAATTACATCATAAACTTAAATGAAAAATGTTTTGTTCGTTTCTTGGTTTGTGTGTTTGGCTGAATGAGGCTCAGGTTGTGGCACAAAATATGAGGATATCACTTTATTGCTAATTGTAATCTATATTTATGATCTAAACTGCTGTAACATTGAAACTGCCCGCCAGTATTAATAAAGTACTATGTCTATCTATTTATGGTAACCTTTTTGAGTCATTCATTTTATTTGGTTTCCCGATTTATGAAAATAAACTATATCTTATTAAGAAATATGTAGTTCTTACGCCTCAAATCATGAACAAGATCTGAGAACAAATTTACCTTTATAAGGACTATTGCAACTGATTTGATAATACGATATATATATAATAATTTATAAGGGTTTCTCTGTGTTACACATTGGAGCAGTTAAATATAAATATTATCATTGGTTTATGCAAGCATTACATTACATTACAGTCATTTAGCAGACGCAAGCATTAACATCTTAAGGGCTGCTGACAGATATTGATGTTGTTACAGTCATTGTCACACATTGTTCATTGATGCAGTTAATGTATGCGTAGTTCCCTGGTGTGTCAATAGAGATGACCACTCAAATCACAGTTTATGTTGGCAGAATATGTCCATCCATCTACTTATCAAGCTTCTATTCTGCTATAAATACCACAGTGTGTGGCATTAAATATGGTATAACATCTGACACATTATGGAATTATATCAAAATGACAGATATGTTTGAGAATATACAGTCTCTATATCAGTAATTATGTATCTATCATGATTATCTTGAGCATAATAGAACCAAAACAGACCTGTGTGTGTGTCAATAGACAGTAACCATTTAAATGTTAATGTTATCATCCGTTGGCTATGTACATGAATCACAATTCTCATGATCTATGAAATAATAAAGTCATTTTAGAAAGCATTAATATATAACTAGTGTAAATAATGAATAAGAAATAGTCTTTAAAATTTCATTTGAATACATACAAAGGTTGCCATTTAAAGTTTTGGGCCAAATCCCGAGCCAAAGCAAAACCTATTCTAACATTTCAGAGTATTACGCAGGATTTTAACAAAGTATCATTTCATTACACAGACTGCTGATTTTTAGTCCGTGGTGTAGCGGATCATAACAAAGTTTATAAAACTACAAATCTTCAAAAGCTACATTTCCTTTGAGATGTATATACAAATTCATGTTTCTGTGAAAGTATAATTGCTTTTCCCTTTTATTTGTAGCAGTTTTCTTTATGACAAACACTGACCAGAGGCTTTAACTATAAGCCACCCTTTTCTTTACTGCTGTATTACTGGTTACAGGAGAGCAGTTCCTTATTGCTTTCTGCTCCAGGTACACAAGTAGGATTCAGGCAATTATCCATAATATCCCAGTAATGTTAAAAGAATGAGGCTTAATTTTCCATCTGGTTGCATGGAGAGAAATGTCAAACGTATTGGATTGAGACCGTTGTTTTAATCATTAAGGGAGCAGAGTGAAGTTTGATGAAGAGGTATAGCAGTTTTGCTGCTCATGAATAATTTAGCCTTATTGATCAGGTGAGTCTGGATCTCGTATGAACAGTATTTTTGGCTTATTGGATAATTTGTGAATCTTAAATAGTGAAAAAAAGTTTTTTAGACTTTGGGATTTATACTGTAATATCCTAATAATATCTGAATTTAAACCGCATAACTTGGTGAAAACATGATTATTGATAAATAACACTTAATTAACAGTTGTGGCATCTACAATAGACACACGGTCTATGCCGCAGTAGATTGTTCTGTAATGGAAATGTGTTTCCCTTAGAGGATCTCTGTCTCTCCCTCTCCCACTCTTTCCCTCTATTTCTCTCTCTATGCATGGAGGGAGGTTGGCATTTACTTGACAATTTCTGCCTTTAAGTGCAGGCTTTAAGTGCAGTGTTTTTATCTACACCTAAGATAGCTGCGGACCAGGACAATTTAACAGGCAATTTAACTGACCGTGTGTTAGTGAAGCTGTCTGAGTTGCACTCTCTGCCAGAACGCCGTGGCATGATGGATGTAGGCAGTCTGGGCTAGGTGAAGACACACACACACACACACACACACACACACACACAAACACACACACACACACAATCCTATTGAATACACAGATACACTGACACACCGCCCTGCCATATTTTCCCAATACAAACGCATATGGGCCAATCCACAGCCAACCCCCTTCCATTAAGTCAACATCTTGTGCTGGCGGTTGGAACAGTGCGGGGCTGGAGTCAGGTCGTCCAAATCCGTCAGTAAGAGGAGGCAGAGGCGTTTGTCATCCTCCTCTCTGGGCACCATCCTCCTGGAAGAGGGAAAGGGGGGACAGAGGGTGGTGGAGCTACGTAGCATCTGGCTCTGGTAGCTCCAGCTGCAGGGAGAGAAGGGGACAGGAGCTCTGCTGCAGCCCAGGGGAGACACTCTTCCTGCAGCCAAAACTGCTCCACCACCATCCTATCTGCTTGATGGAGGAGTAGGGAATCTAGTCAGACGACACAGAGGAAGAGCTTGCAGGTGTTGCCGATAACCTAAAGTGAGGAAGAAGATGTAGTACAGAGAAAGTAAAAAGACTGATATTTAGTTTCTTGATTACCGTTTCCGTGTTTTAATTATCATGGCGATTTTGCATCGATTTGACAAAGATCTTTTGATGTAGTACTCTGAGGAGAATAAGGGCCATTAGACTATCGAGACAAACCTCTTTACATCACATAGGATTAAGGTCTTCATGGCTTCACTTAGAGAGTGTCCGCTGTCACAGAACAACCCCGCAGCAACTGCAAAAAAAAAAAAAAAAAAAAAAAGAGGCTGGAAACAGCGTCTGTGGCTCGTGCGCACAGCTCATACAGTTTACCTCGAACATGCCACAATGCAGAGAAGATAAGAGAGAGATAAGATAAGATAATCCTTTATTAGTCCCGCAGCGGGGAAATTTGCAGGATATGGTGCAAGAAGGTGTAAAGAAATAAATATGACGTCAACTGACTAGAATGTTGGACCGGAGGAAAATGTCACCCAAATGATGACCCCCTAATTCACAGGCCGAAGATACGCAGCCAAGGCCTAGAGACAGTCTTTAGCATCCAACGTCAGCACACAAATGATGTTTAGCCAGTGGCGAACATTTAGCACCAGACTCCATTGCCTCTGAGGCCACTTTGTCACAGATCTATGGATGATTGTAAGCCTGGGGACGGCATTTAGTATTAGCACTTAATGTCCCAGTGTGTTTCAGGGTTTTTCTTAGGCAATATAGTTACGCTGATTGAAGGAAGGCGATCAAATTAGATGTTTTGAGGGAGAGGATGAGAAGTACTCAGGGGGGAAACACATGCGTTGTCTTATTGTGAAGCATGACCTTTATGGGGGAAAGATCTAGGGGGCTGAGGAGCCCCTCTCCTTAATTTGAGATGTCCTCTGGGATTAATTAACCCCATTCTCCCATCAGGCCCTTGGGATTTGCATTGCTTATCTTGGGATAAGTCTACAAGAGGAGCCTAAATGCATCGTCCTTCTGATCTCTACCAGGTGTGTGCACTTCCTCTTCAGTTTTAAAGACATCACTCCTCCCCATGTGTCACAGTATTGTCAAATCTAGTAGAGAAAAAAGGCAGACACAGACCAAAAATATATTTAAAAAAAAGGAAAACAAAAATCACTCTTACATTTTGAACCTGGTATGCAACACGGACCTTTACCACACTGTAACATTGTTGTGGTTAGCCGGAGAAGCTAATGAAATTAGCGGCACAGATCACAAGCATCTGTTTGATGTCACTAATGATGTGTCAAGGGGGCTGCCTTGTGCTATTGTTCCGATAGCCTATAGATGCATGTCTGTGTAATGTGATAAATGTCATATTCTCAAAAGAGAGAACACGAATTTACCATTCTTTCCGAAAACTGGACCATTAATGTCAATCATGTGGACGGCTACAGAAAGCCAGAGGGGTGCCAGCTCACACAACAAGCGCTGGTCCCTACAGTCTCATGATGACAGTCCCCAGACGGTCTGCTGTAACAGCTCCAGCTAATCTTCTTTTCATGGTCTTCATTACGACCTGTCAGGACATAAATTGACAGTAAATTGCCATGTTTATTAACACAGCACTAAAACAGCATCCTTAACTGTTCTGCCCCCTCGTGCAAATGTTAACGTTTAACAGTGACCAATGGGATCAATTAAGATGCGGCATAAAATGATCCTGCGCCTAAACAAATCCCCTCTAACACAGACACACACACAAAGACACACACACACATACACACAGGGCCTCACATTCACAATCCCACCTTAATATGCCTCCTCAAACATTATGTCCTCTGTTGATGACCCCTTTTGAAGACCTATTCAGACAGACACTTGCTCGCCACATATTTGCAGCTCGAGTAACTATGGGAAGGGCCATCCTTCACGGAGCACTGCATCAACAGAGTCTTGAATCCGAGACTTGCTGCGGCCTTTTGCCATATAACACAGTAATTACTAGATCAAATCTGTTCAAATTGAGGCAACGCTGTTCTGTGATCCCTCCTATACTAATCAGCACGCTGAGGTATGGCTGTGCGACTATAAATTGCTGACTTAATTAAAACCAGGACCTCTCTGTCATCTAATTACAGGGAGAAAAGGTTATTGCTTCAATTCAATTTTCCAAATATGATTCCTTCACAGTTATTAAAGGCTCAGGCGTCGTTTATTGTTTCAGATTTTTCAATATGGAAATGGCCCTGGTGACAGACGTAATGACTCGGGGAAAACGCTTCATCTCGATAGTGGCCTGGCACGGTCATTTGTCTAAGATAAGTGGAGCGGACAGGAACTGGGAAATGTCATGGGAGGCATCCCATGATTGCCTCCACTTTACAGTTGTCATTAAACAGAGCAAAGGTTTCTTTTCTCCTATGTGGCAGCAATGAGAAGTTTATTAATCTATCCAGAATAGTATGGGCGGTGAGTTATTATAAGTATGTGAATTCACAAGGGAGAGGGAAATTGTGGAGGGGAATTGTGTGATGAGGGACTCTATATTCCCTGTTATTGTTGAGTCAAATCAATACTCTATTTTAACTCCTCCATGAACCAACCTTAAAACAGATTGTAGATGTACAATGATTGTAGAAAAGGCGACACAAATCTCATATTCATAAAGAACAGCACCGGAAAATCCCAAAACACACAGCAAACCCAAACAATTTGTAAAAAAAGGATGGAGAAACCTTGGTGGAATTACCGTGCCTGAAGAATATAAAGCAGAGGAGTAAATTGAGGAATAATGTAATTGTAGTTTCAAAGGTCGCAACAACAGTAAATGTACCCAATTCTCTCTCCTACAAGGATGATGTACGGGGGGAAGGCCTGCTCTGTTATAATTAATACATGGTTATATTGTTAGCTTCATTGTTTGTTGGTCAGCCAGTGATTTTTTTTTTTTTTTTTTTTACACTAATCTGCTTTTTGACCGTTAACATCAGCTAACAACTACTTTCATTATCGATTCATAATTTCTCAATAAATGGAATAATTTCTTGCTCTTTAAAATGTCAGAAAGAAATGAAAATGCTTTTTATAAGCCCAAGGACATGTATTCAAATGTCTTGTTCTATGAATTCTGCTCTCTGGTTTCAAGCTGCATTTGGGCAGCTTGAAACTAGAAGTAGCCTTTTCTTACCATGAGTTGCAGCTGACTGATAGCACAGTGCCAAGCACTTAAATGTACCTTAATTGGTCAGATGCCGGAGCAACAAACTCACCTTTGACTGCAAAAAGCTAAGGAAGAGCCTAAGCAACACCCACACCATTCTGGCTTTATCTTTTGCTCTAAAAGACACCGGTTATTTTTCTACTAGTATTGAATGACATTTCCCTGGAATATCCTACATGTACCCTCAGATTAGATGCATGTCTTTTTAGGTAAGTACTTTGTGTACCACCACCAATAAGTGAAGCAAAAAAAAAAAAAGCTTTTTGGTAACATATTAGTTATTCATAAGCACTTAAATATTTACAAGTTCATATAAATTTGTCACACACAAACAAAGTAGAGCTTTTGTTGCAAAAAAATAATTAAATCAGATAAATAGTCTGTGTCTGCGAGCATGGGACAGGCAAAGGCCACAACAGAATTGTATATCCCGGACACTAATGCTCTGTGTCTCCCACCATAGGGTTTTCTTAATTACATTAACCAAATGCCTTCTGCAGTGTGTGTAATCTCATGGTTAACTGAACACCCCTGTAGCTGAACCCCCTCCCCTTTCTATTCCTCTGTGAAATATTCATGTTGAAAGCCACTCTTCCCAACTACTTTCTCTCTCCAACATGTTAATGTCTGCAGTTTTTCAGCCATGCTACTATTGTTTGAGATTAAGCCTTACTTCACAATAACCTTCAACACAATAACCCCTCAAAAGCATCCATCATCATCAAGGATAAAATAGTATACATTCTAATTCAAGTGAGTTAAGCACCATGTTAAAGTTTAAACATTTATAATATTGTTGACAGAAAATATTTCTTTTTGTAGATCAAGCTTGTGAGATGTATTAAATCTTAATATAGCCCAGACTTTGCAAAATGTATGTTTATTTATACATCTTTTTAGTAGATTTCAGAGATGCATCTCACTGGGAAATAAACATTTGTATTTCTTCATGTCTGCACAACACACTGATTCAAATTGACCAGGCAGGACTAATTTAAATACATTAACTATTCATTAATAGAATAAAGAGGCTAGTTAGCCCCAGGGCCCCTTTATAATCATAAACTGGGGTGTACTATTTATGCAAAACAGCAAAGTGCCATGTGCTGGCTTATTATGCCACTGATGAATGGCAAAGTACACATTTCTCCTGCCCACGAAAGTGGATTAGGCACGGCAGTGTCAGCAACTTGTTTCCAGGGTACAGAGTCTGCTCTTCCATATTACAGCAAGTTAAGATGCATCTACGTAATGTGATTCTTCTAGTCATCTTCATGTAGATATGATCGCAACCCCCCTCCCCATGCAAATTATCTCTATGTCTTTCTTAAAGGATTATGTCGCAAGCATGAAGTTAACAAATCGGGGACACCTCCCCTTCCTTACAGTAACACACGTACTACTAGACTAGAGCTACATGTAGTGTCGCTGACTTGTGCTCGTCTATGTTAAATAACGGGATGCACCGATACAACTTTTTCTCTTCCATTACCTCAGGGAATCTACCAATACAGAGTACGATCCAATACCAGTGTGGAAGCTCATCATCCTTGTTGTTTATAATTTGAAAAGGTATTTTTTGCTGCTAACTTTAACATTTGTTGTTTGTTGACTATGTGATGTCTATCAGTCACATCCTGCATCTTTGCTCTCTTTGCATCAAAGACCTGTATTGTGTCCTAGTGGCAGGGGATCGTTAGGGCTGAATGGGAACACCTGTGGGCCGCTCTTCCCAGTCAGCCCTGATTGCTACTAGCAGTCTGGCCCTGGCTGCTGCAGCTCTCTAATCTCCCCTCTAGGGACCTGAATTGGTTTTGGGTACACTGCCTTTGGTTATGTATTGTTTTTACACACATTCCAAAACACACACACACACATACAGAAACCTCCATCACTTCACCCTCACACACAGTGCTGGTTTCACTGACGTCCACACTAATCATTAGTTTGCCTGAATTTGGGTTGTATTGTTTCAATAAAAATATTTTGTTAAACTTCAACTTTGGTGCATGTCGCTTCTTTATTGCGGCCCATAAGCTAGTCCTAGACCACAGTGGAACTGAGTCTTGGACTTTATGACAGGCAACAGGAGGACATTTATATACGAGATTGTGGTCATTTCTGTTGCCTCTAAACGTTTCTCAACATGGCGACGGCTCTTAGCTAACGATGCTATAACAGGGCAAACTATGAGAAAAGTGCCAACAGAGCGAACATTGTTCACCTGAGGGGAAACCAGAGGGTAGGTGCCACACTTCAGCTTCAATGCAGGCTGTAGAAAAAAGCATTATCAGCTATAACCCCCATATGAGAGCAGTATAGAGCCGCAGCCATGAGCTAGCCAGTGGGACACGCCAACATGCATTAAAGGTATGCCAACAAAGCAAGGAGAAGCTCAGAGTACCCCCCCAAACATAGAGAGACTTCATTCTCTGCTCAGGTAGACATTACTCCAATGTATCTTTACACAAGTTATAGGTGTTTGCTGCTATATTAATGCTCTGAATCTTGTATGAAGGCCATTTTCACAGCAGCAATTCTGAGATGTCATAGCAGGGTAAAAAAAAAAAGCAGCATAAACAGCAGCAGCAGGGCCCTGGCCCACCTTGACGGAACAGGGCCATAATTAATGTCATTAATAACACCTGTGTTTACCCTGAAATGACATCAAAATGGCTGCAGTGACAAGGGCCAATAGCACCGTTAAAGTATAAAGAAAATGCATTACCCAGCCTTATCACTTTCCTACAGTCCCTAAATTTAAACACTACCAGTTAGCTACTGCTGTGTAACCAACTAAGTGGGCTGCAAGTATCAAAACTCAACAGAGCAGCTATTATTCTGTATGCAAGTGTCATTCTCATAGTCTCAGATGGTGGAGTAATGAAACGGCTCGTGTCCAGAGAACAAACTTATGAATGCTACATTAACAACTAGGCCTCAAAACACACACATACACACAATGACTGAACATGTACACAGGACTTTATAGGGGACACCTAATAGATTTAATTGTTGGTTCCGTCTTCAACAACTTCCAGCCTTGTTTGATACATAAACTAAAGAGACAATGCTCTACAGGGATGCATATGTGTGTGGGTGACGGTGAATAAACCCTGTTTTTACGTGCACATACATACCTATACACACAGCCACACCGTCATGGCGGGTGCATGTTGGTTCGAGTGGGAACACGACCAATGATAAAGAAACAAGCAGCTCTGCAGGTTGTAGAGCTGCAACAATTTCGTATTTTCCCTCCATACTGACCCGTACTGACTACACGGTGAAGTGAGTCTGCTCGCCAGCGTGCAACGTGGCGCCCGAACCCCTCTGGTGTTACCGACGTCCCGTGGACCAATGGGAGGGCTCCTTTCAGCGGCGAGGTTGGGCGCTGCCTGAAACGGACACTGTGATTGGCTGTACGTAAGTCAGCAGGAAGTCCCGGTTTGGTTTTATCCCTCCTTCAGGAAAAGGGGGACAGGATCGCCTAAAAATCGTGTGAGTGAGGACCGTAGGTGTTCTCGGTGGACCTGTCTGCAGCCTCAGGTGCGCTCTGCAGGTCTGGTCATTGCGCAGCCGCAACATTGTTGCACACCGCCGCTGAAAAGAGAGGAAGAAAGGTTGGTTTGGGTCGGCACGACCAGTACAATTGGGGCGTCACAGCCGCTTGCTCATTGTGCACTGTAGCGTCACAGGCCTGTTTAGGAAACACCTGGGAACCTCCAGCTTCACCCCTGACTGATGGAGCTCTTCAGCTTCATGTGTGCAGCGCTGCTGTGCACCGTGGTGGTGCAAGGTAAGCCCACGTTAAGGAAAGACAGAGTTCTTCATGAGCCAGAATTGGGCAGGCCAGCCCACGAAGACAATAACAGCTTCCAATACGACCATGAGGCCTTTCTTGGCAAAGAGGAAGCCAGGACATTTGACCAGCTCACTCCCGAGGAGAGCAAGGACAGGCTTGGGTAAGGACATAGCAACACTCTGACACAGAAGCTGATTTTATATATATATATAATATTAGTCTTGGTGTTGCCTTCACGGGCTCATTTGAGCCTTTTGTTTTTGTAAATCACGCACCTTCTCTCCTGATGGAGTGTGTTGCGTGTAACTGTTCAGGCTAAGGGCATTAAAATTTAACACGGGCACAAGTGCCTGAGAAAGATGTGCATGCCAGCAAATCTAAAAGGCTATATGAAACGGTGCATTATTGCGCCACTAGCATTAGTGGCACACACTCCTGTTGAGTTAATTGCTCTGCCGAAATGTTAATTATGCATCGTCATTAAAGAACCATTTGTAGGTGGTGAATTGTGAGTACAGTAGTCTGGTAGTTCACAGTCTTCCTGTAGAGCTGCTGTTACTTACTGCAGTGTTTAGGCCTACATTTCATGTGCTACGTGTTCTGTTTGTGTGCGTGTTTTTTTCTTCTTTTTTTTTTTGCCACTGCCTGGTTGACAAGTTGGCACCATGTGACACACGTTGGCTAAATGGGCTTTCCCTCTTCCTGTGGTGTTGAGAGTGGGAGGACCCCTGTAACATCACAACGTGGCAAACCAGGTCTAAGAATACTGCTACACTGCATTCTTCACTAAAGGGGTTTTCCTGCTCCTCCCTACTAGAGTAGTATAATTGAAGCCACGTCCCCTTTTTAGTAAAAGTGGTGCAACCAAATATTTATTTATTTGTTTTGTCTCCTGATTGCTTGTAAGAATAATAGCTCAGTGATTTAAGGTGAGACAGCACAAACACTTGGGCTTGTTAACTATCTTAGAAAATAAGATAAAGTGCCTCTATATTTTTAATTTACCATCATGTTTGAGCATTGCATGTATATATGTTAACGCTAACAGATGCTCTCTGTCTTTATTCTCTTTCCTTACAGTAAAATAGTGGACAGGATAGACGGTGACGCGGACGGCTACATCAGCGCAGCTGAACTCAAGGCTTGGATAAAACGCGTACAGAAGCGTTACGTTTATGAGAATGTGGCAAAGGTGTGGACAGACTATGATCTGAACAAAGACAACAAGATTTCGTGGGATGAGTACAAGCAAGCCACATACGGATACTACCTTGGTAAGTGTGTTTTGTTCCCACCACGTACAGTAGTAAAGTGGTATTTCTCTGCATTTCTGCATGACAGAAGCCTGATTTTAATTTGTCCTCTTTAGCAAACCCGGAGGAGTTTGAGGAAGCAACCGACCAGTTTAGCTTCAAGAAGATGCTCCCTCGTGATGAGAGGAGGTTTAAAACAGCTGATCTGGATGGGGACCTTGCAGCAGACAGAGAAGAGTTCACATCCTTCCTCCACCCTGAGGAGTTTGAACACATGAGGGATACTGTGGTTCTGGTAAGCTCTCTGTAACCACATGGTTATTATAAGTGAAATTAGAAAGGGGCATTAAGAACAGTGTTGGACATTTAGATTTGCATGTAGGAAAACATTTAAATCTTTACATTTTTAGTTATGTCATTTTGTCCACTTAGGTATATTATTTAATTACAGGAACAGATTTGAGTTTCTAATCCATGTATTTTATTTGATGGGCCACTTGGATGGACCCCTAAATGAAACTTTAACTGGGCCAGGAAATGATTGACTTTCTGTATTTTTTTGGCACAGGTCCAGTGGGATGGACTGACTGTCTCATTTGAGCCGCGATCTTTAAATATAAATTTGGCTTCGTGGAACAGTTGCGTGGCAAATGTTAGCAGTGATGCACTATGCTGCTCTGTTCATAAAAGTTGTACTACCCATTTGACAGAGTTAATAATTAATCATTTTTGTGACATCATTGAATGTTACCAACTGTTCAGTCAGTATGTTAACTGATTGTGGTGAATCTGGCTCAGCCTGATTCTCACAATATTAAGGGGGTTAAGATCCTTTTTTTTTTTCTTAGACGAATATTTCACACAACCACAAAACAATGAGCGATTGATGGTTTATGTAGTCATACGAGGAATGGAAAGAAAGAGACACTTCAGAGGTTGATAAAGGACGTGATTGTAGGATAGAAGGACCGGTCACTAATGGAGCTTGTAGTGCAGGTTCAGGCAGGAACATGAGGTCATCTCACTGAGTGCCGACTGTTCACCTACACACTCATTCACATAACAGAGGACTCTGTTTAAATGTTCGGCTTCATATCTACCTCCTGCTATCTGCTTTCAGAGGCCAGAGCCATCCACTGCATTAAACTGTAAACCGGACAAACACTATTAGGTGTCTTTTTTTCTTGTATAGTGCACACTCTCGAGTGTCCCAGAGGAATATCACCGTAGTTTGGAATGGTATATGGTATATATTTCATAAAGCCTTTTTATTGCTGTGTTTACATTGTCCCAAAAAGGCATTTAGTTTATTGCACCTCCTGAGAACATGATAATGGTTTCGCCTCCGCGTCGCCACAGAGCCTCCTGCGTAGATGTAGGTTGCATACAAACCTCCTGCTTTTGATCTGCGGTTTTATTAAGAACCATAGAGTCTTCCATCTAAATTTCTTAATACTCACAAGCTAGTGGTAGTATATTTTGTGTACCATTTTTAATCAAATATTTTGGTATTTAACTTCTGTCATCATATGAAAGTCAAATGCATAGTAGATCTAGATGTTATAATTTAAAATCTATATCACAACACATTGTCACATTTATCTAAGCAATGGTAAATGTCTTGAATACAACATTTAATTTTATTTGTCATGCTGGCTTACATTAATTATTGTATGACATGTGAAAGATCTATTGCACTGTCAGTGGTTACAGAGGTCTTTGGGGGTCTAAAGGTTTCATATATTTATTTATGAATATATCCGTTCTTGTTTACATGCAACCTTTTACAGGTTAAGCGGGTGTAGAAAATGGGTGAATGGATGTTCTTGTTTATTATTAGTCAGCTATTAGACTACAGAAGCTACATGGCTATTAATCATTCAGTAGGTTTCAGCAAGGGCATCTTACCTGCAGGTGATGCATACAGTGATTTCAATCTGTGTAGCTGCGTGTGTGTGCTGTGCCAATATGCTTTGCAATTAGTGTACGTGTGTGTGTGAGTGTGAGTGTATGGTTGTGAACTAACTATCAGCTCACACGGCAAGCCTTTAAGTAACTGTTCAGTCAAATTCACACTCTGTCAAATCTAGGACGTGAGAGAGAAAACCATGTCCCAGTGCTAATGGCTAAAGTGTATATCATCTTTTAATGTGGCTCTTATCAGCAGGGAACCCTGTCCTTCGTTCGTTGTAGTGTCAGTCTGCCAGCCCAGCTGTAAGCTGACCCTCATACCTCCACTCTTCTTGCCTGGGGCGACATGTTTTTCTTTTATTACTCAAAGTGAGAGTTCCACTAATGTTGGCCCTTGTGTCTCCCTTTTTATGCTATCATTAACTGATTCTGAATGCAGGAAACCCTGGAGGACATTGACAAGAACGGAGACGGACACGTGGATGAAGATGAGTATATTGGTAAGTTGAAGCCATAAATTGGAATTAATGAGGTAACATTAATTAAGCTTAATTAACAATTGACATTAGATAGCAACATGCAATCTAATGCAATAAAACTATGCAGTAAAAACCTTAAAAGGGCCACAACAGGCCAGTTGTTATTAGCATTTATTGATGGCAAAATCCATTACTATTTTTATTGACACCTACTTTGAAGGTGTTTATATGAGCCTTAGAGTTTTGTTCATTTGTGGTTTATGCATTCCAGGCGCCTAGTTTTTGGATGTTGTGATTTGACCTGAGGAAGGAATCAAAGATGTGTTTGTTGCATGTGAAATACTAATACCACTATTGTTGCCATTTAGGTAGGGATCACAGATGTAAACTTGAGGTGTAAATTGATTTTTTAACTTCTAACATTAACTTGAAACAAAAGTTTTCACTTCCATTGTCCTTTGCTGTTTCAGCCGACATGTTTGCCCATGAGGAAGGGGGTCCGGAGCCAGACTGGATCAAGACCGAGAGGGAACAGTTCTCTGACTTCCGAGACTTGAACAAAGATGGTAAGATGGACCAGGACGAAATCCGCCACTGGATTATGCCACAAGACTACGACCATGCCCAAGCTGAGGCCAGACATCTGGTGTACGAGTCTGACCAGGACAAGGTGTGTAGTTTCATCTGCATCAACATGTTTAAGATCCATTTCCTGTCATCTTTCGTATATGAGGTCTTTAAGCTTACACTACAATTCTACATTGATAAAAACTTTTACGGGTACAATTTATAAATTTTATCATCATGCTGTTGCCTTCGACTGAGATAAACAAATGTACCTGTTTTTTTTATATATTTTAATACAGATAGTGTTATAAACTAAGTGTTATAGAATAAGGCTTACTTATCTTGCAATTCCCCTGTCCTCCCTTCTCAGGACCAGATGCTGACCAAAGAGGAGATCCTTGAAAATTGGAACATGTTTGTTGGAAGCCAAGCCACCAACTACGGAGAGGACCTCACCAAGAACCACGATGAGCTCTGAGCTCTCAGTGCAGCATCTGAAGGGTGTGCGAGGAGCATTGGTGAACATCTTTGTCTTCAAAGACCAAATCGAACTCTTGCACCTCCTCCCATCTCCGCAACCACAACTCCATCCTTTGCTTGTAGTAGTGGGACAGATGTCGGAGTGTTGGATTGTAAGTCAACACTGTAGAAACCAAACAATAGGAGGGTTAAGGGTTGGTCGTACCACTAACACTAAGGGTCCTTCTCGGTTCTGTTTCTGACATTCAGGAGCAAACCCAGACACGGTGGACTTGCTCTTCATCGATGGTGCCTTCCAGCCGCATCGTCGGCGTCACTGCCTCAGAGATCTGTGTAGAAAGTCATTAATAAAACTTGTCAAAGCTAAATGCCGAGCTTTAGGTGAATTGTAATATACAAGAACAGTTTTTTGATAGCTCTGTTAATGTGAAACTACAGCGCAGAACATTTATTATGATTTTATTTATTTATCAAATCTCTTCTGTACTTTAAGTTTGAGAGGAATACAGTTATTGTTTTATTCACAACTCATGTTTCTTTGTTTACAGTTTCCTGGCCACATGATTTTAAAGATTTGATGTTTTTGGATTAGTAAAGTGCTATAAGAAATGTTTATTATTGGACAATTAGTGGCATGGTTTTTGCACGTGTTTGGATTAAGTGTAGCCTGTGAAATATTTTTTTCTTCATACTTAGTTTGAAATGTATTTATTGGTATACTTAGTCAACAGTATGCTCCATGTTAAATTTCGTCACATTTGAGCTTCTTACTTTAACAAATGTCTATTTTAAGGTTGTTTTCTGAGTACTGTGTTGGTTTGAATACATCACTCCACATGATTCCTTATTTCCTGTTCCATCACTCAGAGGTCATCTTTTTGTATTAGATGTACCAAATGTATTTACACGGCATTTGGCATTGTATACACAGTATAAGACTGGTGTTTTATAACATCAGAAAGTCATCTTTTGTTTCTTGTTTTTAAATCAAATATTCTGTATTTCCTAATGGGTACTTTGTCTGACAGGTGCATAGAACTATGCAACTCGTAAAAAAGACCCTACTATGACCAGAACTTGTATGTTTGGTCAAATAAATGTCACTCACCCTTTTTTCTCCTTTTCATCTTTCTCTGTTGTGCTTTCCTCCAAAACCTCATTTCATTATTAGTCCACAACACACATTGGCACAAACACATCAATATGTCTTCTTTTCAACACTGCACATGTTCATGAATTGTGTCACAATAAATAAAAAGTATTAAGTATTTTGTGTTCATTTTGTAATTATTTCTCTTTTGATTAGTGCTGTTCAAGGATAGAAATATACTTTGCAAAAATATGATAGCTAGCTGCTTAAAAGGATAGCTCAGTATTTTGTGAAATGCACAAGTTTGCTTTCAATACTAAGAAGATCAATACTAGCAGCAGCTGGATAACTGGTATTGATCTCCTCACCTAACTCTAGGTAAGAAAGCAAATAAGCGTATTTCCCAATATGAACTTTTCCTTAATCATCTGAATTATTTCACTCTTCTGGATAAATCTGTCTAACACCATCCAAAACCCTGAAGATAAAGTAATAGCGTAGCCTTGTATGTATATCTTTGTGTCGTGTTTATATAATCATTTCTGAATTCTCAGTCTTCACAGCTATGGCTTACAAATCCCATATTGTCACCATTCAGAACAATCTGAATTTAAATAATTGTAGGTAACAGTTAAAATACAGGTTAATCAGTGTCCGACTTCCCTGGTCTCCCTTTTTTATTGAAGAACAGGTGAACATTTGTCTGTTCACTCGTAGTCTGCAGCGATCAGATTTCAGACTACAGCACATAATACTTAGATCAGCCTTTCAGTCCTCTAGTACACTGTGCTATGTTCTCACAATTCCCTTCTATGTTCTATGTTAATACTCACACTCATTCTGCCTCTGCTAAAGTACAGTTTTTAAAGACACATTCCCCCCATTTTGTTGTGTTTGAGTCGTTATTTGGTAGTCTTTCTCTTTTGTTTCTCCTAGCACTTGCTCTGTGTGCATACTGTATCTCAAGTAGCTATATCAGGAATAGGCCATTCAAATGTTCAAGTCTGCATTCGACTATTGACTCATTGAACACTTAGTACAAGTGGATGCTGTTAACACTTCTCATGACTAATTGCAGACCGCACACTCACAGCAGAGATGGAGTTAAGCTGACTTACGGTTGCTGCTGGCTGTTGCAGGACAATTCTCAGATGTAACTGAGAAAGCAGCTCTGCCACCCAGCCTGTCCCCTCTGCTTGCTCATGTGGAACATATGGATATATGTGTGCCAGTTAGCAAGACAAGTCAAGCGGGACCAATGCGATAAAGCTCATTAGGAACAAGGGACAGGGCGATGTATGTGTGGGACGTGTAGTCTTGTTGTGAAGTAGAACCTTCCTCAAACACTCTCAGACCATGACTGCATAAGACCAACATGTCTGGAAAGCTAATCCGCTCTGACTTAAATATACATTTCTTTGTCATTATCCAGGTTTAGATAACTTTGTAAGAGGGCGACATGACAATAACAATGTTTATTTCATAAAAATTCACAGAAATAGGTTACCATATTCTGGCGTGGCTCCACTTGTGCAGCTTCATCCAAGAATACAGATTTGTTTTTCAGATTAATTCCTTCTTTGTTCGTCTGACAAAAAAGGCTTCAGGTCTGAGGAACATTCAAAGTGGAGGTGTTGCCTGTGGTGTTGAAGTTTCTTGGCTTTTGGTCTTCATGTCTATTTAATAATCAAATGTTTGCTCTGTTGCCTTTCTAAAGAGTGTGGGGTCAGTCTTGCATCATGCATTTGAATAATTGGGAGTCCTAAAACACTAAGTAGCTCAATGTACTTCCTCCACATAGCATATGAGGTTTGTCATGTGTCAGAGTGCATCTGTGAGTCTGGGCCAGTGTGTGTGAGTGAAGGTGGATGAGTATTAGTGGTGCATGCAGATGTAAAAGAACCAAATGTGTGTTTGCCTGAGCAAGATGGGGGCACATGGGCTATCTGTGGATGCTGCCTCGCGGTCATGTTTAACAGCCTGCCCCTCCTGTTTATGATAGGTTCCTAATCATTCACACTGGGGGAGTGTGTGTACAGTAATGCCTTCAGACAGCTCTCATATGAGTGTCTGCGTAGATCAGCCCCTCTCCACTGATAATAATGAGCCCTCTGGGTGAGAACAGGGTGGAAACAGTGGGAGAGGAGGGTCATAAAGTGTAGAATATTAATGTCTAAGAAGCCCCCCCAGTATAATTGTTACTTAGTCTTGCATCTCCTTTTAAAGAGCTTTTTTTTTCATAGCACACTGCCATTTCTTTATCAGCAATTAACAGCAGCAAATGCTAAATGACTACTACAGTTAAACTGCCTGCATAATAAACTATACAGTGCAGCCCCCCTTCAACTCGCCTGCTCCTCCTGACTCTTATCATCGTGATGCCCTATTTTTAAGCTGCATAAATCCGAGTTTCCTCATCTTTGTCTTTTATCTCTTGTGTTTGTTCCTTGTGCCCTGGGGATTTGTAGCCCACTGTGTTGTTTGTAATGATCTTTGGGACATCTGAACCCTTCCTGTGGTGAGGCTTTCATAACAGGCGTTCAACCCATTATATAATAACTTGCATTGTAGCAAAACAACGGTACAATCTCAGTTCATTATCGAGCTGTTTCCACAAAACATTACTTATTTACCAATCTGAATGGCTGAGTTTTATATGCTTATTTGCCTTAACGTGACAGCTCGAGGGACAGGCTTTCCCCTTTGTCTTCTCAATGGAGGTCAGATCATATTTTTTATTGCTGAAAATGGAGTGAATGAACCAAATGCATGCTGTGACAGCACACAGAAGAACTTATATGTGATATATAACATTTAGAATAATATCATTTTTATTGCTATTATTGCTACCATGGTTATAATTAGTAGTATTACTGACTAAATACTAATATGTATATATAGTTTAATGAGGTCCTCTTTAATTTTTCTATGAATAAGGCTAAGTTTTACTAATCTAAAGAGAGGACTTTTCTTCCTACAGTCAAAAACATACACATGGAGGGTATCTTTCAGGCTGACTCTAGTTCCTCATGTTTCTCAAAGCGCCAAAAAATTAATTTTCAGTGGTCAAACTGTGTCAGACAGAGCATAACTTATTTACATCACATTGTAATTAATTAACTTTGTCTCCTGTCCCAGGCTCTTCAAGTAAAATCTGTCACAAAAAAGGTTCCCAAAACACACCTCAATTTTAAAGCATAATCATTCATCCAGAAAAGCCAATCACTAACAAGTGTAGCTCCTAAATAATCATGATGAACAAGGAAACATGAAATTAAATCAATCTAATTTATATCACACAACAAACAAAGTATTTTAAGGCTCTATAAGATCAAATGGGACTACTTAAGGGCAATAAATTAAGTATTCTGGATTTTTCCATCAGAACTTTTTTCTGGCAGTGTGGAATAAGTCGTTTTTAGACCATCATGTAGGAAATTCAAGTTTATGGAAAATGTAAAGTAACAGTTAAGTGAGTAAATCAATTTGAAAAATCCAATTGATGAGAAAACATTTACCCTTTTTTGGGTGCGGTGTTGGGGCTGCAATTGGTGACATTGGACCTTTGACCTCAGCCTATCTAAAATGCTGGAGACAGCCCTGATGCTACCCAGAACATTCCTTCTGTGTTTGTGCAAGTTGTGTTATTGTATGTGCGTGTCCTGTGAATGTAGGCTAATTCGACGCCTCGCATGTTTCTACTTCTGGACAATGAAGCTTGAAGGAATCCATCAATCTTTAATGACATCTCGGGGAAAGTGGTTATCCCTCCTCTCGGCCATCGCAGGACTCTACTCCTCCTAGTGGTGATGAGACTGAACAAGAGACAACTTCCTCTGGTTTAAACAACTGCACTTGTGCTCGTCTATCATCATGAGTTTTTATGTGCCCATCAACGTAGAGTAGATAGGGAATCGGCCATTAATGACTACACAATTAGAGAGAAGGCTTTAAAGAGCGATACATTTCAATTTAGGAACTATAAACCTAGTGAGCTGGTAACTAATTGTAACAGCTTCTGGAGTAATGGGAGCCCTTCGGACTGAGGTCAGGATGACTTAAAAAAAGTTTAAAACAGCTTTTACGCAGCTGCTTCCCTGCTTTGGTTGCCCACTCATTCTGACGGGCCGCTGCATATCTTATATTGATATATATGCATAGAGAAACTTTGTTTTTAATTAAAAGACGGGCAAAGTGGCCCACAGTGTGGTAGTTTTGGAGTTCATGACAGTGAGGGTGGAGACAATACTATCCCAGTGAGACTGATATCTTTGGACAAAATGCCTCTCTCGCTCCATTTGTCAACATTTGCCTCTTTCCTTTTTCTGGTCCTCTCTCTCCCCATGTCCCAGCATCTGGATACCTTTGGGATGGAGGGGAGGCCTCCCGTCCCACTGTTCCCCAGGGGGCTTGGGTTGGTTTGTGATGTTGTGTCTCACATGATAGAGACACATCTAATCCTGTTAGGCCTTAATATCATCCAGCGGAATAGAGGAGACAGCAGGAGGGAGAAAAGAGGAGAAGCTGAAAGACGTGATGGTTGAGGAGAGAAGGGAGTATTTAAAAACACTCTTTCTGCTGGCCCACATATTGGTTTGGGGTTAGAGTATAGCACATACGTGTGTGTTTGTGTTTGTGTTTGTGTGTCTGTGTACCCTCATGGGATCTTCCCGGCTGTTGCCTGCATATCTGACAGACTCCTCTCAAGGTGTTTTCCCCTCGCTGTCTTTATGTATCTGCTCCATCTCTGCTCCCCGTGTGAGAAAGTTTACCCTCTAGGCCCCATCTGAGCTCCAGGCCCCCAAGGCCTCTGCATTCCCAAAGCTCCTACACACCAGAACCCCTCAGGCTCCCTGCTTTACCACAGGGAATACCCCCAAGAACCCCTAGGCCCCTCAGACTGTGTGGAGCAGCAGCTCTGCACAACAGAGCTAGCCCGAGGGGGAGGGGGGATGCTGTCTGGGAATACAACTAAGAACATGCTTCACTAAACATCGGAACTGTTCCTGACAGCGCCTCCTGTTGGTGTAGCATTGTTTTTGCATGCAGGCCTCCTTGTGACCCTGTTTAGTTTCCTCTCTGGGGCCTTGACCTTGTTAACAATCCCTTGGGGCTCATAGAGGCCTCCTTGTGCTACATGTGCATTGACCTTTTCTACTCCCGGAGGTTAAATAATGTCTTTTTGGCCCAAAGAAACACAGTCAGAGCTTAATAATAATGTTGGATGAACCTGGGACTTCAGTGAATAACTGACAAATAATATCAAACCTTATCAGACCAAGTAAATGAAAAGACTCAATAGTATGGAAAAAAGTTAAGGTTGGAACTTGCATATATACGGAATCAGCTGTGCTTGTTTCTTGGCTTTCATTGTGACAGTGAGGTTAAATCACACTTGCATTCAAAAAGAAAGCTTTTTGGGGGGTTGCACGTGGATATGGAGGCTGTGAAGCTAGCAGGCCTGCTGTCCTACAGATGTCTTGGGCTGTGCGTTACCAGGTGTACGTCACCTGAGATTACCCACGCCGACACCCCTTAAAGGCAAACAGCCAGCAGTACAGCTGAGGGGGCATCTGGTGGCGTGTGTGTATGCGAGTGTGTATGCGTGTATATGTGTGTGTGTTCATGCATTCAGATTGGTGGTAACGTTTTTTGCAGAATGGGACTGAGTGCAGACAATTTCGGTATTATCAGATACTTTCTACCACCATCTCTGATCAGAAACTATCTATTGGAGGAATGTAGATCTGGAAGATCCATGTAGGGTTGATATCTCTTTGGGTGTATGAGATAATGATGGCGGTAATGTTTGATGTTGAAAGCATGGGTTCCTCACGCATCACACTGCCCTGGCAGTCTCCAGTTAAGAGTGTAGTGGAGTGAGTAAAATGTTCAACTCCGCTGTCCCTCTGATCTTTCTCTTCCTCCCGGGGCCCCTGCAGAGAGAGAACAAAGAGAAGCAGTTCTTAATCAAAGTGCATTGGATTAAGAAGCTGGAAAAAAGACACAGATCACAGAGATACTACTTCGCAGCCATTCAGTGGATTGGAAAACAACCTGAATCACCACTTCATATGAGTCTGTGACCCTGAAACAGTAGATCGGCATTTTAATCTTTCTGTTAGTTTGGAAATCGTCAGGATCGGTTGTGGAAATAAAAGCAGCAATGCAGAAGCAGATGTGAACGTACCGTATGCGTGTTTATGAGTTTGAGAGAATGCCGTCAGTGAATGTATGCTGTGGTTTCTATGTGTGAACATGTAGCCAACAGCTAAATATACCATGTGCGTGTTTACATTGCTTTTCCAGGTATGTGACATCATTAACTCACAGAGCCATGCAGCTGCTCTATTCTTCCCACATCGTGTCATATTTTATTAACAAACCTGCTGTAGCTGAATCATCTCATCTCCTGTAGACTTGACACTCAACTCCATCCGCATCATGTATATTTGATGTGCCAGGGCATGCTCTGAACGTGCCTTCCTGTTTCTCATTTTCATTGATTTTAACATATTTATTGTGGCCACTCAGGGCAAGACTGGAGTGGACATGTACTATATGAAGAATTAAGTGTGAGAGTGAAAGCAGTATTATGGGCTCAGTCACACTCCAGCACTCACAGCTCAAGTCCCATCAGCTGGACTGGAAAGGCTGATACTGCCATCATGTGGCTCGGTGATGCAAATTGCCATTCTTAACTGGGAGATATTATTTACAATTAGGACTTCAGTGTGTGTGCTTATCTGTGTGTTTGTGTGTGGCTGTGCGTGCGCGTGTGTGTGTGCATGTAGGGGCCCAGCTTATGCAGAAGGGGCAGTCAGTGAAGTACAGCCAGCTGACACTGAGGTATTTGTCTTTTCTAATGAGATTTACTGGGCTCCAGATGTTCCTAGTTATGAAGATGTGTGTCAGAGATTTAGGATGGTGAGACCTGCACCCTGTCAGAGTCGCAGTGGGGTGCTGTTTTACTGTCTGTCACCCCCTCATCCCCCCCCACCACCACCACCACTCATAGGTGGCCTCTTAACCTGACAACACCAACACCTCTTCTCTTTCACACTCACACACACACACACACACACACACACACACACACACACACACACACACACACACACACACACACACACACACACACACACACACACACACACACACACACACACACTCTTACCCGACAACAACGTGAATCAACATTTTATAAACTTAGAAAAAACATAGAAAATACAAAAGGAATGTCTATAAAGGTAACCAAATACACCACATATATACAAAGCAATTTAGAGAGTATATATACTGTAAGAATATAAGGATGTTCACATTCTCCAAAGCAAAAAGTCTCAACATAATAGACAAAAAAGGCAAACATTGTCTATTTCCTAAATCCAGTTTACATTGTCCAGCATATTTTCAAGGTGACACAATTTTAACAATAAAAAAGAAGCCAGTGCAAGTGTACTAAAAATCCAAAATAGTGTACAAATATTTTCCTCATCTCACATAAAAACAATCTTCTTCTTGGCTCAGGATTACTGTGGTATTGTACCGTCTCAGTCTGAGTTTTTAAGTCAAATAACCAGAACTAGTTCTAGTTGAGGTGCATCATGAAGATCTGGGGTTCATCAGAGTCTCTTGACGTTGGCTGGCAGAGGGAGGCATCAGCTGGGCTCACCACATCAGCGAGTCTGGCAAGGCACCATAACTGCTGACCAGGCTCCAGCGTCCTCCTCCACTAGCTGGCACGACATAATGTCACCTTCCTCTTCATCCTCCTCCTCCTCTCGCTGCTCAGATGGCAGGCTGCAGCTTGGTCAGGTTCCTCTGGTGCATGCTGTGGTGGCGCACCAGCTCGTCAGAGCGGGCAAACTTCTTCTGACAGTTGGACCAGCGGCAGGTAAAGGGCTTCTCACCTGACAAGGAGGGGACAAACAAGGAAAAACAAGGTTTTGTTTTACATGAATTAAAGTCAGGTGAGCCAACAAAAAAATCTCATTGGGAAAAGAATGGGGAGGTAGAAAATAAAGGTATACGCACTTGTTTTACCTGTATGAGTCCGAGTGTGCGTCTTAAGATGGTCTGACCGTGAAAACTTTCTCTGACAGGTCTCGCACTGAAAGGGCTTCACTCCTACACAGAGGTGCAAACGGTTGTTAGTTTGTTGAGACAGACATGAGAAGAGGGTGAGGTGAGGGTCAACATTTTAAATATACAATGAGATGAGTGATCACTTTGGAGGTTGAAATCATTACAAATTGAAATTGTTCCGGGACTTTTTATAGTCTAAACATATTATTTTTACTTTTGGTTTAAAAAAAAACTTTTTTAATTCAATTAATTTAGAATTCACACATGAACATTAATTGAACCTTTAGAACACCTGTAGTGTCATATTTTATTATATTAGTTAGCTGTTACATTTTCTGGCAGGCCTAATTTTATTTCACAAAGACTTCTCCGCACTGCCAGGAATACAACCCTGGTGGGAATATACTAAATCCTAGAAGTATTTATTTAATTATTTATTTATTGGCATAAAAGTAGTCAAATTAAATATACCGAATCTAAAAACACTTGAATCTGCCTATAAAATACCCACCTGGTGTTTTAAAGTTTTTTATAATGTGAAATGTCCCCCTCCCCAAATGTTTCTAAAACTTGAAAATTCTGAGAAAAAAAACCCTGAGGTCACAACCTCAGTGGTAGCTACGGCCGTGGAGGAAACTCATACAGTAGCTTGACACCGGTGTACCTGTGTGTCTGCGCTGGTGCCTCTTTAACTGGTCTGAACGAGAGAATCTGCGGCCGCAGTCTGTGTAATCACACTGGTACGGCTTCTCTCCTGTAAAATAAACCATATCATCAGCTTTATCAGTCAACCTTTAACACAGCTACACACATTCAAACCTGAGCATAGACACCTGTCTCACCCACAGCATACGCCATCGCTATTTAATCTGTTTTAAACTCAATTTCAACAGCCTGTACGTATTTCTCATTGTGATCTATATAAAGCAGAAGTTTCAGTCCTGGGAAGGAAAAAGTCAAATCCTCTCACCTGTATGTTTGCGGCCGTGCATCTGCAGATGTGACAGTTTGAAGTATCTCTTGCTGCAGCCGGGATAAGCACAAACAAATGGACGCTTTTCGCTGGCCTCTGATGATGACCTCACAACTGGTGGAGCAATACCAGCTACGCGTCCAACACCCTTTAGGAAGGAGAAGTCAAAGTTCACTTGTATTTATTCACTGTATGTCCCTGAATGTATTGCATGTGTGTTAGCTCTTACTGACCTGAAGTCCTCTGAAGACACCGTGTGTGTGTATGTGGTACTTGGCACTGACGAGCACGGGTGGAGGAGGGGCTATGGGGTCACTGTCGTAGCTGGGTGGATGGCCACTGCCGAGGCGGAGCAAAATTAGATTGATAATTAAAACACCGAAAAGTGTGAGTGCACAGTTTTAGCAAAACTAATCAAATCTATCATTATTTGATAGACTTGTCAGACAGGCAGTTAGATACGGTTTGTTAACAGAAACAGACTAAATTGTGTTCATCCAGTCCAAATTAATACAGACAAGAAAAGTATTTTTCTCCTTCATGGCACATACACTTTATTAACAGAAGAACATAGCTATCCTTTTTATGACCTAAACCTAAAACTAAATAGGCTTAACTTAAAAATTGTCTTTAAATCATACAATAGAAGCACAAGACTGCACACAAACACACACACATACACAAACATGAATACGGTCTTCTCCACTTCCTGATTTCTTTTGGCAGTAGGCCAACGGCCATCTGGTCTAATCCTCCTCCTCTCCCTCCTCCTCTGCACCACCACAAACATTGGTCAATACTGAAGAAAACAGCATGTTATTTAAAAAAAAGGCTCACCTCTTAATGGAAGATGCCAGGTTGTTCATTTGGTTCCATGTTACACAATCCAGCTGAGATGTCATTTGGTACAGGTTATCACTAAGTGAAACATAAAGCACACTCATTAGCATTTTACATCTGTGAAAACTAGATTTTCACTCTTTATTTGGTTTGTGAAATTTCAAGGCAACAAAAATTGCTATACAAATCAAACGGTTATAGAACAAGGTGAGCTCTGAGGTTATGAATGAAGAAAGGGAAAACACTGTTTATGTGTTTGCTTTATTTTTCTTTCTTTATTAATCATTTTTTTCTAGGAAATCCTGAAATTAGAAACACTTGCAATATTTATGTTCCTGTCATTTCTCCTCTCTTGTAAGGATAATGAAGACGTTTCATTCAGGGGAAACTCCAAAATTGCTCGCTTATTAACACATCCTGTCCACCCTCCACACTCCTCACTGGCTTCATTAAAAAACATGGGCTCAGAGCCATTCTTTACCTTGGCAGATCACACTACCACACACTCACACACACACACACACACACACACACACACACACACACACACACACACACACACACACACACACACACACACACACACACACACACACACACACACACACACACACACACACATTTTAGAGAAACACACACACTTGGAGATGCGGTTGTGCACTCTGCGGGGGTGAGTACCTCCGTGCCTAGTACACCATGGACCAGTGCATGACATCACTCTGTCCTCAGTATCATTAAAAGGCGGGAACCAGTTTCGGGGGATTTCTGGACGGCATTCCTTGAGAAGTCCTTGAAGGAAGGATCGCGATGGCTCGCTAATCAGCTCTGAGCTATGTTAAACTGTGGAAAGACTCACTGATATCTGACATATATTCACGGTGTCTATGTGAGAGCGTGTGCGTGTGCATGTCTCTCTGTTTGTTTGAGGGTTTCCAGTTCAAGCCATAAAGCTCTAACAACAGCAAAGTCTTCCTTCCTCTTATCAACTTCTGTTCCAGTATTTGGGTTGAACATGTTCCTTTTCTCAAACAACATCGCAGGATGGCATTCAAAGAATTTCTTCCTAATTTACCCTTAGAGATGTTTTGCATCAAAATGAAAACAAGTTGGAAGCACATTCAGAGGTTGCAATGAGCAGATTCCCAGCCTTAACTACCTACCTCACATCCCCCACTTAACTTTCACTTTCACTGGACTTGTCTCTTTTACTTTTCCCCTCATTTTTCCTCAGGGTGGACTTAGACACATCGGCAGTAGATCGCTCAGTGTTTGTTTTGGCCTGCTGAGCACCAGTGGGCAGCACTTAACCTCAGAACAAATTAGGATTCAGGATCCAGACAGTGCAGAGGCAGACGCAGGGCTTAGCGTAGGATCAGAGAGAGTTCACACTTCAGAAAATGAGGGAGCTGCATGTGGTGTCGGTGGAAAGAATCTGACATTAATTGATGAGTGAGGAGTCTGAAAACGTTCTGGGAAGAGTGGAATTGTAACAAGAGTGGATTCAAGGTAGCATGACTCAAATAAAGCAACAATAGGAGCATGTTGGATCAAATAATTGTACCTGTTGTAGTTTCTCAGCAGCAGAGCTTGGCTGCTCGGACAGGATTCAGATGGATTGTGGCAACCAAACATGGGAGGAGGGGCCGGGTATTGCTGGTCAACTAAAAATACAAAGACAAAAGTTGTTATTTTCTCTATAATTGATACATTTTTTGGTCTATAAAATGTATTTTCCCAGGAGCTAACATATTTAATTGGCTTGTATTGTCTAACTTAAAGATACTCAGTTAATCATTCCAGAAGACAAAGAAAACGGCAAAATATTTTTTTTAAAAATACCTTCAATGATTAATCAATTATTGAAATAGTAATTCATTTTCTAGCAATTGACAAATGGTTTAGCTTTGCTTTTAAAAATGTCTATATTTAATAGTTCAGGTTTCCAATTCCCTTGAAATGCTTACTATCCAGTAATATCAAGCTGAAAACTCTCCCAAAAATGTTCCTGAGGAAACATATTTGTATTTCATGTATATTTCAGGTTCTCTTCATCAAAGCAGACACAAAACACACAAAAATGGATATGTGCACACTTTTGTACATTAATTCACAGACACACGGCTCTTCCCTTCAAAGAGAGAACAGGTCAATCAGAAACAGTGGCCCTTTTCAGGTTCATATAGTGTATTGGTCCCCAGACAGTTTTTGACATTCCAGCAGAGTCGCATAAAGCTGTTTCCTCAAGTTATCATTTCCAGAGTCATTAACCATACGTATGCTTAAAGAGCGAGAGGGAGGCTGTGTTTATGTATGCCTGCGTTTTACGAATGCGTGTGCAGACAGAGACGGAGAGAGATGAAGGAAAAGTGGATAACAGTGATTCTGTTGTGATATGAAAAATGATGGGTTACTTATTTAACCTTGCTGTGACATGACATCCTTCCAGTCTGCGAATCAATTCAGTGAAAAGGCGTCAGGATGTAGACAGTTACCTATGTTGTTTGGCGGTGACAGAGTGTCCTCGTGTTTGAAGGACAGGCTGGAGAGTTGAGGGGTGTGGTGAGACGGAGTGTGACCATAACTGGGGTTGCTGTCTAATCCCACCGCTCCATAGCCTGAAAAGAGAAAACAAAAAGAGAAGCAATGGTGAGTTTAAATGATCTTATTTGCCTGTTTGACTGATTAGATTGCCATCTTGCAGACAAAGCTTGCAGTATCTGGTCAGTTATCTGAATTCCCCCCTGGTAATAGCTCTTAGACCCTGGCAGGGTTACCACAGAGAGACATTCATCAAACTAGTAAATCCTATTTCCTTGTGACTTATCCCCACCATTTATCTTTGGCCTTGCGGTTTCAATATTTATGGCAGGTGGAAAAAGAAATTTGGCAAAAACACCACAGACAGACGGAAATGAGCTACTGGAGAATATGCACAGTAGAAAAACAAAGTTGAGAAGGATTTAAATGAATGTGTGCTTATTTAATTCCTTCATTTCTTCATTCATTAACATTATAAGACGGCAATAAATTGGTCATTTCTATTTTGGGGGGTAGATGGAAAGTTAAAGAAGAATTCTGCATTCGAGAAAGCTATGTAAAAATGATGATACAAGCACATGCAATGTGTGTGCAATGTTAACTTTACATACACAGCGTAGACCGGTTGCTATATCCTTAGTCAGGCCTGTTGAAAGGTTTCTGAGAAAAATGACTCACAAATTCTTACTTAAATCCTTGCAGCCTGCAGAGCACTACGCTGAGTATTCTATCACTTCATCAAAAATGACATTACATTGAGCAAACAACAAAAGATTCACTGCATCATGACTCATCAGTAGACATATACAGCGTTAAACATCTGAGTAGTGAGCCCCAATAGACAAAAATCAAGTGTTGTTTACAGTAAAGGTAGAGACATCATATCCAGGAAACAGTATGAAGTTTGATTCCAAATTAGGATTCCAGATAAATACCAGTTGAATCCCTCTTAGCTGATTTGTGCAGGTCTATTGGGATTAAACGATCCCAGAAGTATGGTTGTAAGTAGTAAATCAAGCCAAGATTCATAGTTCAGCTCTTCAAAGTTTTTAATTCTTAATTCTTAGTTTTTGTTTTGGGTTTTATCCTAAAGAAATAATTCTGAATAAAAGGTCTTAAGTTCAAAGTTTTTTTTCATCTTTCTTTTTTATTTTGTTTTTAGCAGAGGAAGTTGTTTTGCTCAACACAAAACACTAATAAAAAAAAAAAAAGACAACACAGTCAGTAAGGGTGAAGTTTTTTCATGTAATATAAATTCACATTTGCTCATGCCAATAAAATCAAAACTTTTAAATGCAAAACTTCATAATTTATTCACAATCAGCTGATGAGCGCATTCAGCATCTTTGCCTCCTGTCCTTGACTTATTTCAATTCACTTGATGAATCAAGTCTCTTCCCTACAGCTCGTATGACTACTGCAACATTCACTGCGGCTCAAAAGGTAATTATATATTATTTATATATGTGTATTTTTTATTAACTCATTGGTATGTATGCAATACTGGATTACCATTACCAAGGGTTGCTTTGACCCAGTGCTAGGGATATTCTTATTATATTTTGCTGTAAGACAAGTTTTCTAAAACATTCACAAATCTTTTGTGTGTACATTCAGCATTATAAAATAATTGAAAATACAATGTACTTGAACTTTATATGGATGCATAAAACATTCATTTCTGCTGAAAAGCCCTGTACACAGGAACTGTTATTGATGTCTGCCAGAGCATCACCAGAAAGCTGTCAAGCTTATTCCTGACATGGGACAGAATGACCCAGTAAAGCACATAACATCCTGCTAAGACACAATACGGTTGACAACCCCAAACATGAAGTTACATCATGATCACACGCAGCAGGAAAAACACAATAAAACCTGGAAGTGTGTAAAGACATCTGCTCCTCATGTTTACTGTCCCTACATAACATTAAGCTGATGAGAGAAGACAGCATTGGGACTGGTAATGAGCTTGCTTACCCTGGTTTCTGGGTGCAGGAGGACTGTCCATACAGCTGGGTAGGTAGGTTCCATTAGGAAACATAAGTTGTTGACCTGTGGTTGGCTCTCCGAAGGCCCCAACTCGACAGGGGCCCGAGCCTGTAAACTGGCCCGAGAAGTGCACTGTGAAGGCCCCGAGTCCACAGTGAGGGTCCTCCATCGGATCAGTGGACCCCCAACCCGGTTCCTGCTTGATGAGGGAGTGGTGGGAGGGCAGGGAGCTGTAGGGAGTGCCAGGGTGGAGGTCCAGCAGCTGGGTCCACTGGCCTCCACCAACGGACATCCCACAGCCACCACCAGCGCCTGGTAAGGATGGCATAGGAGGCGCCGGAGCTAAGAGGGTCAGATCTCGAACATCTGACCCCATAGACATGGCTCCACACGGTTCGGTCAGCATTGTTGAAGGGAGATCAGCTCAAAGAAGAGTGATGTTAGTCCGGTGGAAGACACAGCTTAAAAAAGTCACACAGTAATAAACTGTAAAGTCTCGTGAAAGTTTAACAAAACACCTAAAAACAACTAACTGAAGAAGCAATAAGCAAACTCCTCAGCAGAAACAAACTTCAGCGGTCACAACATACTTATAGGAGTCATCTTTCCTGCCACAAGTCATAAACTGCAGAATTAAAATGAAGTCATTACTGTCGATGACCAAAATGTAAACGCCTGATCTCAAGCTCCCTGGGTATCGGCAGTGGGTTTGGAGTGGGAGTCTGTTGGGGTAACAGTGCCTTGTCCCTCTGTCTCTATAATGTCTGACTTTCCTTACTCTCCTGAAGGCTCAAATACTGCATAACTCATTGGACAGGGGGAGGAGCGAGGGAGGCTGAGGAGAAGATGACTCCCTTGTCCTGCCTCGGTCAGCACAGACGGCACTTCTGAGTAGATTCTGACTAATGTCCCATTTGCCTGAGCGGGTGTTGCTCTTCATTCTTTGTTCAAGTTCAAGCGTTGCCTATATTGAATGTTTGCGTTAGCGTGTATGAATCAGTGTGTGCAAGACGGAGAGAGGTGTTTTTGTTTAACTTCTCTGGAGGACTGTGCTGACGGACTAGAAGCATTAAACAGCCCCATGAGCATTAGTTAGTAAGTAAAAGAGAAGTTAGTAAAAGATCATGTCATATTGATGTCCCTGTTTGTGCATATACTAATTATAATTAACTGTTTTTATGGTTCAGTGATTTGTTTTCTCTCTTTAACATTCCTCATCATTTCTGACTTCTCTGACTCATGTGTTTTTATGAAATATACCTCACTTTCAAAATAACTTACCAAATGGATGAGGCAACGCTATGAACAAAAGAGACCAGACAAGCTTCTGAGTGATATGGTTCCTGATGTGTTAATTCTGATGTATATGTTAACATATTCAAAGTTTTTTACTCAATATATTGGATGCAATGACATGTTAAAAAAAAGACTTGATTGAATCACAATTAATTAATATACAGATTCATTAATAATTAGCCTACTGAAAATCTAAAAATGGTAACGCATGCAGAAAATGTGCTCTGAATTTTCCTATTTTGGGAATACTGCTGTTTGGCTAAAAGCAAAATGCATAAACTACATGGCCTTGGAGCAAAGCCACATCACACAAAAGAATAATTATTTATTAGTCGAGGAGAGGGGGTCTGTTTGTGTGTGTGTGTGTGTGTGTGTGTGTGTGTGTGTGTGTGTGTGTGTGTGTGTGTGTGTGTGTGTGTGTGTGTGTGTGTGTGTGTGTGTGTGTGTGTGAGTGAGAGAGACTGAGTGCTTAAGAGAAAGAGGTTTTGACCTTAACTCAAGCTTAATTCTATGTGGAGCTTCACAGGAATGCAGTAAGTTGGAATATGCTTATAAATTCAAGACAGCTGCAGTGGATCTCTCAACATTATAATATTTGTCAGATCAGCAGTCGGGTTCCTCCTTTCCCTGAAAACTTAAAACAGTGACAAAGTTGCTTTTAAAAAAATAAACTGTGCTACATTCAGTGTGGCTTAACAGTCACTTATAGTTGACCTGTGATGAGACAACAGCACTCTCTCACTCATTTCACTGTTAGTATTACTGTCAAAGACAGTATAATAATATTTTAAAAAAGTGATTACATATTGGATTACTATAGATAATGAAATTACAAAAACAGCATATTGGAGATCTTGAATTACTGAACAGTTGGCTGTGATCATGTTTATCAAGTCATATTTATCAATATGTATTTGCTGAATATTTCTTAATGAAAATTAGCAATAAACCCTTTTTTTATTGCCAAAGCAAAGCCTCAAGCTGTCTGTCAATTCAAATAACTTTCTTCACCGCTGACCTAATGACCCGTTGGACACCTTAAACATTTAGACCACAACATGATGGATAACTATAAATTAGCCACTAGAGAATTAGTTTCACAAAGTAATTTCATTCCATGCCCTCATTTTTGAGATGGCATTAAAAAATATACTGTGGATTTGAGATAGACAACCAGGGACGATGCTGTGAGGTAAATAGCATTAGCCAGTTCCTGTCATCACCATCTGGAATATTAGTCTAGGATTCCAGTGAACGTCAGTGACCCCTAATTCAACTTAAAAAGAAGTGGTGGGTGGGGGGAGGGATACTAGAACCAGGCAAAGAAAAGGAAAAAAGGATAAAAAAGGAGAAAGAGAAGTCTGAAGTCACTGAGTGATGAAATCAGATGGCAAACTGCTGAGGTGCAATTTATTATTGCACAATGTCACTTCAACACCCTCTTAATTCAAGTTTCATTGGCTGTCCTCTTTTAAGTTCAGATGGAGTTGTTACTGCAGCCCTAAAAGAAACTGCAGTGGTAAGTGTATTGATAATTGGATATTGAACATTCAGGATGTTTGTGCAAAACCAATGGTCTTCACCAGCAGTGACAGCAGCTTGATAATAGGTC
Organism: Anoplopoma fimbria; assembly: GCF_027596085.1. Lineage (NCBI taxonomy): Eukaryota > Metazoa > Chordata > Actinopteri > Perciformes > Anoplopomatidae > Anoplopoma > Anoplopoma fimbria. The sequence continues at coordinate 15,828,116 of NC_072450.1, forward strand.
CATGGCAAACCCTACGCATCACCGGGGCCTTAAAGAAGAGGCATACTGGCAGCTTTACTTTTCTAAGAATACAATAAATCACTATTTCCCCCACTATTTGCAAAACAAGAGAGTACATGACAATCTAACAGCCCGAGCGTATCTGATTACAACGGTCATAACCTTACACATGCTCCTAAAAGCTAAAACACAGATTCATCTGGGTGGTTTGTAGTCATGGAGAAGATAAATTGCTCTCTGACTTACCCTATTCTGGGAAAGAAACGAGTGCAAAGGCAGAAGCATACCCCTGAGGAACACCCAGTCATTCAGAGGATGTGCACGTAGCTGACTTAGAAAATAGTAGCACAGAAAATTAATTTCTCCCTAAACAATTTGGAAAAACTTCTCTGTGTTCCACCCACTTCAGACAAACACAAACTAAAGTAATGTGCTACATGTACAAAAGGTTGTGGCACAAATGAAAGTATCTGTAGAGAGAGAAAGAAAATGCAGCAAATGTCTTTAAGCCAAGGTAAACGCTGGCCGTGTCTTCCCCAGCGGAGTCTTTTGCGGGGATTCATCAAAGGTGACGGGGCCGGGAGAAAACAACCCTTTCAGCTGCTATGACGGATGGCAGTCCCCAAATACACCCATTCTTGAGATCAATCTCTGGTTTACTCAGGGTTTAAAACAACACCACTGTGCAGAGGAAGGGAAATGGTCAATACTAGCTGTGACCCTTAACAAGAAATAAAACACGACTCAAACTTTCTACAGCATGATGAGTAAGAGGGAATAGGAGAAGGATTTATTTCAGCCAAAAAGACAAATGATAAACTATAAAGATATTTGACCTGGGAGAGCACATACAACAAAAATAAATTATATTTCCATTTTAATAATGCTACTGCATATGGGGATAGACAGTTTGTTAAGCTGCTTCTTTTTAAATCAGGAGCACTATTGATTTAAAATGACATGATTCATGAAGTAAATATGAAAAATCTATATTAAAATGATTGTGATATGATGTAGGAGAAGACAGTCAAAGAGCAACAAGTGTTATTTTGATGTGCTGATAGTTTAAGTATGAAAGAAAGGCCCAGTCTTTCACTTTTGTGTGTCGGCATGGAAACAAATTGATACAAAAACCTAACAGCAGTGTGTTGTAATGTTTCACCATATCCCTCCTATCTGCCTCTGGCCTCTGGGGAAAAGGTTACTATTTAAAACAAAATTCAGGCAGAACAATTATTTCTCTGTGTTGCTTCGCTACTTTCTCAGAGCACTATTTGGACATTTGTGACAGCCAGGCTTCTGCTCTTTAAGATAACAAAATATGAACGCACTGGCCATCATCACTCATTGCTTTACACATTTAAGGACACATTTTGAAACACCTACAAACACTGCTTTAAACAGCATGCACATTGTTCCTCTTCCCTATGACCCACATGAACAACAACAATCTTCAGTTTTTAATTCACTCCCGTATCTTCTCTGAGCGCACTTCAAAGTGCTGCATATCAGACAGGAGATAAGAAACAGAAAAGAAAGATCTGTGGGAGAGCAGGCATTTCCAGGGTTCATGTGTCAGACATAACACTGGTCCACTGATCTTTCACACACCAGCTCTCTTTTTGTTGTTGATGATCACCTTTCAAACCAAAGATTCCCCCCCTCTCCTGTATGCATATACATTCTAAGCTGGAGGCTCCTGGATCAAATGTAATGGGAAAAACCATGTAACATAAACACGCAGGTTGAAATAAATAACTATAGCATATGTACTGTCGTTAAAGGAAAAGGTTGGCAATATTCAGATTCTTTGGTATTGTCAACAAATCCCATCTCTCTTTTTTTTTTTTTAAAGCCACATACAGTAGTTTGCTGAAACAGCTGGGCACCGTAGTTTTCAGCCAATGCTACTTGAATAGACATAAACAGTGTGTTTGTCGGGGACTATTTTCCGCTGCGGAGTAAGACACATTTGGTTCACTAGTGAGTATTTACGGCAGCGGGACAGTGTATGTTTATTGAATCAAAATAAACTACAGTGAGCATGTTTATTGTAATGAAGGTGAGGCTCATTGACGTGTTGATTAGTTTGATTAGACAGTGGAGCTCTGTGGCACAGAAAAATAAACTACATCCGGCTTTGGCTACACAGATGATACTTCTTATTATTAGTTCAATGCCAGGTCGTTTTTTTTTTTAGGGTTTATTGACCATAGGGAAAATATAGAACAAAAAGTATCGAATAATATAGTTACTTAGATTTTTGTCTATTTCTACTTTTTTTTTTTTTTATAATGGTGAGGTTGACCAAATCGAAGATAAACATGATAATAAATTGTCATTTGAATACCTGCATAAAGCTGCATATATTAAATAAATAAATGTTTAAAGGTAAATCAATTTAATTCTAAAGAATTTATTTATGAAAAACATTAGCCATGTCAGTAATGTTGAAGGTCTGTTGTTTAATTTTGCTGAACAACCTATGTCTCATGCCAGCAGGTGCCTGTGTGTCAGGATCAAGGCCAGCCTTTATCAGTGCTTTACAGTAAACCACAGCCTCTTCCATGCGGTCACACCCTAGCAGCTGTGGCCGGGGCGTAAGCATCATCACAAAACATTTCAGATATCTCTAGCGGTTACTGTCTGTTGTCATACCGTTGAGCTTCATTCTGAGAGTAGATGAGAAGTTTACTGGATGACTCGGAGGTATGATCACAATGATGGGAAAATGTAAAAATTACCGCAATCAGCACAGAATGTGACTATAGGGAAATACCGCTTCACTGCATCTTTCTCAATCCAAGCAAGACAATTGGTTCAGCCTTTGTATTGAAATGGTTTGCTGATCATTTGCTCTATTTGTAAAGGCTAGGCTGGTTGCCATTTGATAATAAAATAATAATAATGTTATTATATAAAATAATATATAAAAAAATAAAGATCATTTGTGGGACAAAAAATTACATCAAAGTTGATTTTTTTGTTTCCAAGCAATGAAATTAATTACTGAGAAAGTTTTAATGGTCACCTGTCATTTGTCTTCAGCATCATATTTATCAGCACTAATGAAACAGTCTAAAAAGTATCTCAAAAGCAAAGGGTTACGCAGTTTAACATGCCTCTAATTAGTATTTGAGATCTGGCATGTATGGCTTCAAGCCAAATATTGCGCAATGATCCCCAATTGAAACAGACTTGATTCTTTGTTTGACCGTGCTTCACATTGCTGCTCCTAGCCTGTGAGTGTGTGTAATATAAACACACTCTGATGACAAGAGACCACTCCATCATTAACAGAGACCCGGTTCCATCGCAGTGACTCGATCTCTCCAGACAGAAACTCAGAATTCCTGGAAGACTGTAGCTTTTTCTTTTGCTGCTGCCATTAGGTTGAAACGGAGCACACACATTCCACATAGAGGGGATTAACGACCTCAGATAGCTCAACACCACAAATACAAACTCGCTTTGATTGATTGCTGCGGTCTTTGGTGTGATATGAAGCTGGTCATTAAGTGATATGGCAAGATAACAGCAGCAGTTCACGAACCAACCTTCCTTTTCTGGTAAAGTGAGAGTTTACGCAAAGTCAGTTACATTTAGCAGGCAGTTAAAAAAACATGATAAAATTCTAATTGAATGAAGAAAAGTGGAGCAAGTTTGTTTTAAAGTATGCAGCCTGGTTCTAACAGGCAAAATGTTTATAAGTAAGGAAACTTTTTCCTAATAGATTAATATTCCAACTATATTCTTGATTCTTTAATTCATTAATCAGCTGGTTTATATGTCAGAAAATGCACATTTTGTCCATCTAGCAGATTTTATGTAACTCATTATCACATATGACAACAAAAAGCAGCAAATATATCCTTTTTTTCTTCAAATTTTGCGCTGATTTTGCTCATTTTTGCAGTGATTAATTGATTATTATTATGCCAATAATTCTTTCTGTCGCTTGACTCATCGATAAATTGTTTTAGCTACAGTTTTATTCTTTTGGCAGTGAAACATATAGGGGAATAAATTATGAAAAATGACAATCATGACAATGATAAGTGTACAGCAGAGAGTGGATAATAAGGTCAAGGATGACAGCACCTTTTTAAAAGTCAGCACAGTTCTTGGCATGACATCACAAGTATTAATAAGTGTTTATTGGCGGAGCTAAAATCTAAATGTATATAAGAAGTGAGCACAGATAATGTAGTACAAGTAACTAACAAAAGATAACTGCCCTGGGCCGTTTTCAACTATTTCAACTGTTCGATGATAGACATGCATATGAAAACATCTGAGCGGAGTACAAAACCAAGGAGTATGTAAGGGGGTTTATCTCTCTGCAGACACAAAAGTCCATCAGAGGGTCCCGTGGGATTTTGCATGTCTTGCACCATTGTGGACTCTGGACTTGCCTCTGTTTAATACCTTGGCTTTGTTTGTTTATTTGTTTCTGGTATTTGTGTGTACGTGTGAGGGGAGGGTGGGTCAGCTTATAAGTAATTAACAAGCAATTCGCTCCACCTAGGGAAGCGGGGAAGTTACTCATGCGATGCACCCTGACAAGGTCACTGGCTGATAGATGAGCCTGAGCAAGGGGATTTTTCTGAGATTGTGAGGGCAGGCAGAACTGTGGGAACCAGACAATTAGTGGAAGGTAGGCCGCCATGTTGGATGATGACCATGAGACGGGCTTACATGGACACTCACCACTTGGCTGGCTAACAGGGAGAAAGCAACTCTTAACACACAGTCATTTATCTTTGAGTGGGCTGAGCAGGCAATTTGCCAGCAGTTTAGGAAGAGCATGTGCTATTTCCAATTAAACAGACATGAATAAGGTCAACACAGACATATTGGCAACATAAATATTTCAGATTTACACATAAACATGAATGCATGTTCATTTTGGTTTACTCGAAGTAGCCTTTTGTCTTATTATACGTACATATTTCCTGGATCTTATTATATATATATAATATATAATATATATTCCAGCAAATATAGAAGTGGGATTATGCCTATAATCATAGAGTTAAAACAGAGTGCATCAACATTTCACTATGAGAAACAAAAAAAAGGAGTTTGTTTTAAGCTTGTCCCTTCCTTAATTTTGAGTTACAGCATTGACACATTAAAACAAATGTTCAGTAGTCTGCGAAGTCAGATAAGACTCACAAGAAGGCTAAGAAAAGAAAAAACTAATTTGAGATTTAACATCGAACAATAGGTTTTCCTGCAAAGGTAAGATGATATGATCTATAATGATTTCACAACCTTTGAGAAATCTTGTGACCTAAAGACGCACACTGCCTGGCAAAAGCAGAACAACCAATACTCTGAATTCTGTACACATACACCAACATAAAACACCCTATAAGACATCAGTGCAAGCAGCTGAAAACATAAGAACCATCTGCTGCTAGATTAGAATTACATTTTGTGAAGACTTCATTGCCAGGTTAGATTTAGAGTTATATAAAGCAGACTAAATTTTAGCTTAATACATGTACCAGGTACAGTCTCTTTGGAGTTAAAAGGTTTACTGTTGTCCAGTATCCATGCAATTTTCAAGACATTCTGCAACATATATTATGGACGCTATCAAGCACCATAACACTCTTTGGCATTTTAAATACCTTTTAAAGAAGACAATAACAATGTCTCACATGCACCTGGGTCTTCAAAGCCTCCAAAACTCTTATTCTGGACTTGAAATACACCAGGCACTTGACAACAGCTGTTAATCAGATAATGAAAGCCTCACAGTTACACAAGCACACTTGTGGAGAAGCGGCTATAAATTTCTTTGCGAAGGCAGCATACAAGGGCAGGGAGAGAGTTAGGGTGGGATTTGGTACCAGGCACTTCCCAACACAATGACGCATCATACCAGCACTATGGTGAAACTCACACCAACCATTTCCCTTCAGCACACTATGTTAAGGTATTTGTCCTGCAGAGCGCAATAGTTAAGGCCTTACTGTAACCACTGTAACGCAATATATGACAAGCAGTCTTTCAAGGAAATATGACATGGTTTGACGTCTCTCATAGTTCCCATGTGTCCCCTCAGATAGGCTACACATATTGTTTTTGTGACTGATTAAGTGTGAGCTGCAGTACGGCTGCAAAATGGAAAACACTCCACATTGTCTTCTCCCTGGGACACAGCCTGCTCACCACCTAAGATGTCAGTAACCTGACTACATAGTTTTAGGTTGAACTCCTGCTCCACTTACCCTTTTCACCTCACTCACCTCACTCACCTCAATCACCAAGTGACCTGCCATTGTAGCAATACACAGGATCCCACTTGGTACAGAGGCCCATAAAGCGCACCCATAGGTCAGCGGGTGTGTGGTGGAAGAGTGTTGCCCTTTGACACTGACCGTTTCCGGGTTGGAAAGCTCTGGTCCTGGTCTGCCATGGTGGTCTGCACAGATGGGCAGCAGCTCAATCAGATAACCTCGCCTGGGGATCAGGTTCACCTCTGTAAGTCTCATCCAAGGCATCCAGGGTTAATCTCCCAGAGTGAAGATTGATATCTGGATAAGAAATAATGAAATATTAGGATATGATGGTGGAAGTCTGGGTGGGAAGCCGAAAATGTAATAATAACAATAATAATAACAATACATTTTATTTATAGATAGCTTTTCAGAGTCCTCAGACATTTAAAAACAGCATTTAAAAGCTACACATTATAAACTTAAAACTTAAAACACACTAGCCAGACATCAAAAGCAGTTTTGAAGAGGTGAGTTTTTGATTTCTGATTTGAACATTGAAAGATTATTGCAGTCTCGGATGTGTTTGGGGAGAGAGTACCAGAGTGAGGGGGCAGCTATTGAGAATGCTCTGTCACCCCATGTCCGGTGCTTGGTCCTGACTGGCAGAGATAGTAGGTTGGCATCAGAGGAGCGTAGCCAACGGGACAGAGTGTGGTGATGGAGCAGGTCGGTGAGGTAGGAGGGGGCCTGATTATGGAGGGCTTTGTGGGTGAGGAGCAGGACTTTGTATTGGATCTGTTGTGGGACGGGAAGCCAGTGGAGTTTCTGAAGAACAGGGGTGATGTGATCACGGGAGCGGGAGTGGGTGAGCAGACGAGCAGCAGAGTTCTGGATGTATTGGAGTTTATTTAGGTCTTTGGTTGATGTGCCATGAAGAATGCTGTTGCAGTAGTCGATTCTGGAGGTGATGAAGGCGTGGATCAGGGTTTCAGCAGCAGGTAGGGAGGTATTTCTTATCTGGATAAGAAATAATGAAATATAAGGATATGATGGTGGAAGTCTGGGTGGGAAGCCGAAAATTTAGGAGGTTATCAGACCTTTGAAGAAAAAAGGTTGCACAAGCTGAAGCTGTGCAGCACTGACAGGAATTTACAAACCACCTGGATAAAGACTCACTACACTATATATGTATGTGTGTGCATAATGCTAGCCTACATATTAAAGTAATAAGAAATTATTTTCAAAAATAACAAAGTTGAGAGAGGGACAAATGCTGCCATAAGACAGACATCCCTCAGCAGTGTTTAGGTTACTGTGCCTTTAATAGCGTGACCCGGAAGAGGAAGACTTTCACCGGCACTGTTGTCTTTTCTCTTCCGGTCAGGTCTCAGCAGTGGTGGGAGCGTGGATTTCATCATCAAGGCTCACAAAATCAACAAAAATGAGCGTCCCGGCGTTTATCGATATCACAGAGGAGGACCAGGTACGACCCACGTCTCTAAACACTCACATCACATCTACCCGCGTGCGGAAGAGTCGATACATGGGACCGACCCGACCAGTTAACTTAGCATGCTAGCCAGCTAACATGCTAACTGCTGCTGACAGCTACATGCTGATTGTTAGCTAGCTAGCGTTACATGCCGAGAACGTGACACATGTGGAAGCACGTTTATTGTCATTAAATCATTAAAGTTGCCGTTTAGATGGTGTGTGTGTGTGTTCATTTGATGAGAATAAGTTATTTTCCCGTTTTGAGTCGAGTGTATTTTAGGCTGCTGCTGTCTTTAAAGCTCTTCAGTGTTGTTCGGTAGGATAGCTAGGAATGCTAGCTGCTTAGCCATAACGTTACATCGAAATCAACCAAAAACTATAACAAACAACAAGCCACCCAAAGTGTCCTGCCTGTAAGACGACCATAGCTGAAGACCCAACAAGGAGAGCTTATAAGAAGATGTCCTTACCTTCCCTTATAGCTAACTTCAGTAAATATTATTGTGACTCAAAACAAAAACAAAACCATAAACTAAAACCATAGCAAGCTGTAGTAAAACAACATTATGCCAAACTGTTATATCTACATTTTGACATGATCGACACACAGCTTGGTACTTCCTGTGCTTTGAGGTTTTTATATAAACACTAATACTGCTTATTTGTTACAGGCTTCGGAGCTGAGAGCCTACATGAAGGCCAAAGGAGCTGAGATATCAGAGGAGAACTCTGAAGGTGGACTACATGTAGATTTGGCTCAGATCATCGAGGCGTGTGATGTGTGCCTCAAGGACGATGATAAAGGTAAGGTCATGATGAAGAGCACCCCCGCTTCTTACCCGTTGTCAGCTCTTAATAGATTGGACTATAATGAGCAATATGCTATTTTCACAAGTTGATAGTTTGACTTGCGTTACCAGGAAAAGCACAGGTTTCATTAATGTAATTGTATTATGTTTTATGTGTTATAAGTGTCCCAGAAAGCTATTCCAGTGATTCATGTAGTAAGACCCTCAGACTGGCCACCCTAAATGCATTGCAGTATCTATTCATGTTTAATTCGACTGACTCTGAAACTACTCCTGCATGTCAATATCCTAATACATATGGCCCTTTCTCTGTATCTCCCTGCAGATGTAGAGAGTGTGATGAACAGCATTGTGTCTCTTCTGTTGATCCTGGAGACGGAGAAGCAGGAGGCTCTCATTGAAAGTCTATGTGAGAAACTTTTGAAGTCCCGTGAAGGAGAGAGACCCTCCCTCAGGATGCAGCTGTGGGTCTTTTCATTTTTTTCCCCCCTCTTCAATCTATTCATAGTACTGGCTCTTATCATTTTTGTTTCTGAAGCTCTGACCAAGTAAACATTTCATATGCATGGAGGCTAAGCAGGGCATTGTTTTGATGTTGGTTAATATGAAACTGCTGGTCTTGCAGAGAAATAATTTCCCCATTTGGGACTAATAAGGATGTATGCATGGCGTCAATTGTTTTGATGTTGGTTAATATGAAACTGCTGGTCTTGCGAGCTTGACGTAAGGATGTCGTGACGTCAATATGCAGGAAAACAAATGAAATATTTCTAGAAAACATGGGGATAGTTAAAAAAAATCTGCATTCTGTTCAAACACTTGACTATCTCTTTCTTATTTTGATGTTACAGACTGAGTAACCTGTTCCATGGCATGGATGAGAACACTACAGTGAGGTACACTGTGTTCTGTGGCCTCATCAAGGTGGCTGCAACTTGTAATGCCATTGCCTTCATCCCCACTGACCTCGATCAGGTAAACCTTTTCAGCATGATCAACTGGGATAACTGACCATAAACATTGCCACAGAATGGCTTCATATTGTGTATTTCTTTGCATTAAACTGCAAAGATGGTAAAAAGAAAAAAATGTCATCCGTCACATTTTTCAAATCTGCACTAGCTCGTTTTTTCCTCTGCAGTTGATTCATGATACCTGTTTGTGTTGCTGATCAGGTGCGCAAGTGGATTATCGACTGGAACCTGACCACAGAGAAGAAACACACGCTCTTGAGGCTGGTGTATGAAGCATTGGTTGACTGCAAAAAAAGGTGACTACATATAGGGTCAAATGGGTAAATTAATGTTTTGGTATGCAAAGACACAAGAATATGAACACACAGAATTGAAGATTTATAAACTCCTGCATGAAGAAATAATACACATCAGTTTAATGCATATACATACCTCTAGGCCTTAGATTCTGTGTGAGATATTGTGCTATCCTTCAAGTAAATTATCTCTGTACAAAAGAGTCTTCAACAATGTTCTTATCTACTCATGTCACAGCGATGCTGCAGCAAAAGTGATGGTGGAGCTGCTGGGAAGTTACACAGAAGACAATGCTTCTCAAGCACGTGTTGATGCCCACAGGTAAACTTGAAGACCTTGTTTAACATTTGTCACTAACCCTTGATATAACGTATATCTCATACATATATCAATCTATTGGGGTCCCTTTTTAGATGTATCGTCCGTGCTCTCAAAGACCCAAACACCTTCCTGATTGACCACCTGCTCACCCTGAAACCTGTTCGCTTCCTGGAGGGAGAACTGATCCATGACGTGAGTACTGAAGGATCCGCAATGTTTGGTGGTGTTAAATATATAAAATGCTCATTCAATTTTATCGACAATAGTTATTGATAAATGTGACTTTTTCAGTTACTTCCATAGCCCACAAAGAACAATGAACGAATAAGTTCCCTCATTGTAACAACCCTTTCAAACTTGTATGTGTAGAATGCCACTTGAGGTCATGTGATTAGAATTGCAATGTAATCTCGGTTTGTGTACATGGACATAAGTATCTCCGTTATGAGATTAACCACAAGACTTCAAAATAGCTTCTTTACTCTGGCTGTATGATTCCTTAACTCATCCTCCACCCTCCATATATAATAAAGATTGTTTTGGTATTTTTCCTATGTATCAAAATGGGACTACATTGGAATTTCTTTGTGCAACCCTGTTGTACCATCCTTGAATTCCACAGCAAAATACAAACAAATAACAATGACAAATAAAAAATAAAAGGACAAGAACTAATCCAAGTTCCTGAAAACGGGAGACGGTGTTTACTTAATCACATAAACCAGATGCTTCAAAACCCCGATCATATTCAGGATACTTGTTTCCATGTAAACACACAATGTGAAAGCCTGTTGTCTGTGTTTTACATGGGTATTAGGTGCATTTTTTTTTATGTGTCAGCTTAATGACGTATAAGGCACCACATCCAAATATTTAAATGCTGACCAGTTAGAAAAGTGGACTGGCAAGTGGCAGGAAGGTTTGTACATTACAAGCTTAACAGGTTGAAACAATGAAAACATTTTCTTAATAGGGTGTGAGCACAGATTTTTTTTTCATAGGTCAACAGACTTTTATCCAAGGATAAAAGTTTAGCCCAATGTTAATCAAGCACAACATGTCTGCATTTGAGCCAATGATTTGTATCAAAACCTTAATTTGTACATTTATCATTACAAGTCCAGCCTGTATGAATACAAAGATGATGTTACTCTGTTTCCAGAGTCTTATAATGGCATTTCTCCCTCTTCTGACTCCATTTTCAGCTATTAACCATCTTTGTGAGCGGAAAACTAGTAGCATATGTAAAGTTTTACCAGAGTAACAAAGACTTCATCGACTCTCTTGGTAAGTAGCCATACACTGAGATATTAGTTGCATCAATTCTACACAAGCGCATGCACTGACTAATGTTTAGAAATGCAGCATAAAAGTTTATAAAAAATATATGAAAAATGTAGCTGTGCTGCAATAGTCTGACTACCCTAACATCTGTGTGTACATAGTGGTTAATGTTTGATAAAATTGATCTCTGCTCCTTACCATATTTGTAACTCAGTATCGACATATTCTACCATAAGCATATTATAATTAAAGAAAACAGTTTTTTCATACAATGCTGCCATTCTTTAGGTGTATCAAAAATACTCTTGGGATTTGAAAATGCCAAATTTGATTCCATAGCAAGTTATTCTGTATAAATAACATATGCAGAGTACAAAAGTACATTTTAGGACCATCTGAACCACCTTGTCCTATTATAAACTCGTATAGATATTGAGCCAATGTACTGCGCTCTGTTGACACAGTACAGGAATGTGTGTGTGTCAGCACTGAGTCTCTTTCTCATTGCTAACGGCTTTGGTGTAATTACAAGCATGTGTAGGATGGACTCTCAAAACAGACAGAGTGGAGTGGTGTTTGTGTTAATGAGTAGAGTCACTGACTGCATGCTCCTAAATGTAGAAACAATTATCACAGGGAAACTCCCCGAGTCGAGAGTAATCGACTGTGACTGTTTTGTGCTTAATGATCCCTGCGTGTTGCTCTCCAGGCCTGTCTCACGAGCAAAACATGTCCAAGATGCGTCTGCTGACATTCATGGGCATGGCTGTGGAATTCAAGGAGATCTCCTTCGACACCATGCAACAGGAGCTGCAGATTGGAGCTGATGACGTTGAGGCTTTTGTCATTGACGGTACAACGATTTACCTCAAATGAATCCTTGCTGTCTGCCCTTGTAAAGTGTGATGTTAGTTTCTCACAGGTGACTAATGGGGGAGGGAAAAGGGAAGTGATTGAACGGTGGTCACAAACGGGCAGACTCTTATACCCAAAAAAATTATGTCTTCCTCCTTTTAAAGAAAGAATGCAGTGGTGATCATGATCCATGCGTAGGGTTTTACAATGGAACAATGGCATAGAACCAAGAATAGCACTTTCAGTGTTTTGTGACTTGGATTAGCTTCCTCTCCAATTTCATTTTTCAAGTGCATTCCCTTTTAAAGCTCTTTTTGTTCTTGGTTTTTATTGCTTTCTGTCGGAGCTTTTGCTGCCTCTTTACTCCTTTCCTGTCTGCTTTTTTTCTTTTAGCTGTACGGACCAAGATGGTGTACTGCAAAATTGACCAGACACAGCGGAAAGTTGTTGTGAGGTAAGTACTTTAATCAATAAAACATCACAAATGGCTTAACTGTGTTGTAAGTTTTGACTAAATCAGGCAGTTATAGTAAATGTTGGCTTGGTACCCAACATGACCCGATGTACTTTACCTTGATGATCAGTAAACACAGTTCTTGGTCCCCAAAACAGTCCTGATGGAGCCATCATCTATGCAGCGTTAGTATTCCTGAATCTGGCCAACGTTGTCTAATCTCTGGTCAAGTTCAACGATGCTATGAGTTTATTTGGTTCTTGTCTGCAGATAAATGTGTAGAAACAAATCTTGTAATTCACATGATTTTGCCTCCGTATGGCTTTGATTTATTTTGTCATAGTAACGTTTAATAAAGCTCTGTTTTGGTTCCTCATACTTGTGCGACGTGACCTTGGCCTGTATATATTTTTTTTTTTCTTTGTCAATTTAACATTCTTGTTTTTCTGTTTTCCACTCGATCAGCCACAGCACACACCGCACCTTTGGCAAGCAGCAGTGGCAGCAGCTGCACGACAGCCTCAGCTCCTGGAAGGCCAACCTAGCAGCCGTCAAGACCAGTCTGCAAGCCCTGTCACCTTCTGCTTAATCCACCTTAACCCAACTGTCTACTCTGCCTGGCTCTCTATTATTTTCTGCTTTCCAAATCCCCAGACTGAATTGATCAGTTTTTATATTAATCCAATAAAAGAACAGTGGATATCACCTGTGCTCCTTTCTTGTTATACATTTAAAGATTGCAAGAGTTTTTTTTTTTAAGTTAAACAATGCCATAAACACACAAGGAACTGGAAATTGAAAAATAATTTCAAATTTGGTGAAGCAGCCAAAAGCTTAACTGTGCCCTTAATGGAAAATACATATATCCAGACAACGACCCCTCTAGCTGCCTTATGATCTTTTCAGCAAGCCATACTGTGACTTTAATGGGGGCTTGTCTTCTGGCAGTTCTCGACATCTGGTTGTAGTTAAAAGTTGCTATGTCAGTACTAGATGAGCTGTAACTTTGGGTGAGAAATAGCTGGTAACATGAGGGTCACTTGTCTGGGAACACAAGAGATGACCATGGTAATGTGAATTTAAGATGGCCAAGTCTGCTGGGGTCAGAGCTATATTACTGTAGCATCAACACTTTAGCTTGTGGCTTAGGTTGATTAACTGCCACTACAAATCTGAAACTGTCCACTGGGTTGAGAGATGCTGTTCAGTTGGAGTCAGCATGACTCACTGTCTTTTGATGTCTTTGAAAAGTGGGAAGACGAAGTCTTCTACAGTTTTTAGTTTACCTTTACTTTGCCCATTGATGTAAAGTTAAGTACCATTTATCCCGCACAGTGGTCTGTTCTCTGGCACCGGTCCAGAGCATTAGGATGTGAACTCTACTGATATATGGCCCAGGCATTAGGTGTAAAAGGGGTCTGCTGGAGCTCTCTCCCTCTGGGGCTGTGATGAAATCAGCAAAACTGACGAAGTGCAGACTACTGACATCGCACACTTTAAATCCCCACCCTAAATAGACAATGAATTTTCTCTGACTAATATAACCACAGCTCAACCTGTTCCCTTTGTTTTTTAGTGGTCTGCCACTCCTCATTCTTTCCTGATTAAAGTCGTAATCTGATCATTTCAGCCCTGCCACTAAAATATTTGCACTCAGATGAAATGGGCATTAGAGATACACATTTATTTCTGCAGTGTGTCCTTTTTCCTATCAGAAGTCTGCAAAGGCTCACCGCTCACTTCTGTCCGGTTGTCCACAGGGAGCAAGCATCTCTGACGCTTATCAGTGGGTGTAAATCACAGAACACATTCTCAGGAGCATAACCTCATCTCAGCCACCTGCAAGGTAGAGCAGATAGAAACCAATGTGACCAAGGCTTAACACAATGTTTGCGATGCCTCATATCTTGGTTTCCATCGCTCAGCATATGCTGTGAAACTTCTCTCTCTCTCTCTTCTTGTCTCTAATTTGTTTCACTCGCCTTAAGTAACTGTTTTGCGGATGGTCCGTCATGTGAGATGTCCCAGATGTAAAGACTACTGTGGTTGGTTTATCTGGTGCAAGCCTCATGACCCCGTCTTATCATCTTCAGATAGAGGTAATTCTGCATAGTTCAGTGATAAAAAGCAAATGAGTTGATATTACATTTGGACGCTGAGCTGCTTAACTGGCCTTTTTTTGCACATGCAGCTCAGGTTATCAGCAGGAAAGTAACTTTAGTGCATTTACTCCAGCCCTGTATTTACAATTGATAGTTACTTGTGTAATTTATACTTATACAAAATTTCAGAGGGATATATTATACTTTTGAACTCCACTCTATTTATTAAACAGCTGAGTCTAGCCTCTTGGTTGGGCTAAAACTAGATTACCTAACTCTATATAAAGCAGATAAACCTAATTCCTCCTCAACCAGCTGTACCAGTACAGTAAAGGGCTTTCCCACCTTTGTAACGAGTGCTAAGTGATGGTTTAAATACTTGCCCACTGGTCAAATCTACTGTGTTTGAGAACAAACTTTGCTATGTGAGCTGATGTAGAATCACATGGATTCCCCAGCAGTATAACACTATTAGTTATTATAACATTGATAAGGCTGTATGTGGTGTAAAGTGGCATCTGACATCACCACACAGTAGATAAAGTCTGGATTATCTCATTTTTCTCAGCCCTTTTCTTCATATCAACATTCCTCTGGCTAAATCTAAAACTGTGATGGTATCCAGAGACGTAGCCAAGAACAAGAGGGGGGCTCTCACTGCTCTTCACTTACCACCATCCAGGAGTCAGCCTGATAATGTTAATTTGCATCCTATCTCAGTTCTTAATAAACACTGGCCAAGAGGCCCAGTCAGATATTTGCATTTACATGGAGTGTGATACATAAACATTATTATGGAAGATAGTTTGCCAGGCAGATTGGGAAACTTTTATCTTCACTGTGTTGCTTCATGTTTTGCTGTTTGCAATGTCTCTAAAGTTGCTATAGTCACCATTCTCTGTGGTGGAAAATGACAAACTAAGTGTATTTTTAACACATATCCCCATTACAACATCTTTCCCAATACGAGGCCTGTGAGTAGTTGAGTAGTCACCATCTCTTGAACTGCGCAAGTGCTTTTAAATGAGTCCCGATGCAAAGATCCCAAAAGACAGCATCGTGTCACAACAGTTATTTGCACCGACACATTTGAAGTGAAGATTCAACATCGATGCTGAGACTAAATGACCCTCTAAGTGTCACTAAAGTAAGATTGCCCTTTCAATCCTAAAACAAATCTTAGTATGGGAGATCAATCAGTCACATGACAAAACATAAGTCATGAAACCATCATGTCAGTGTTTAAAGTGGGGGTGAAAGTATGTCACCTACATTGAATAGGGGTATGGACAAATTCTATATATAATTAGTGTATTGCATGGTCTGCCAGCTACTTCCATATTCATGGTGTCAGCTGCCATCTAGCGTCCATCTTTATTAACATAACTGATCCCTATTATCCAGGTAAACGTGATCGATTGGTTGCGTCTGCGCAGGTAGTTAAGGAGGAGCTAAGGACACATCTTTTCGGAGTAAACAAACCCCCTTCTTTTTTTTTTTTTTAACCTACCGGAACTGTCTTGAGTTTTCGGCGACAACACAGCAACTTTTTAAAAAAAAAAATTATTATTGATTTTATGTTTCAATGACATGAGCCGGGTTAAACTTTCTCAAAGGAAGTTTGTGCTCATCTGTTGTTGGTCACTGTCGCTGGACGCTTCCTGATTCATCTTATCTGCGTCGAAGGCTGTGACACACCGCTCCTTTTGCTCCGGTTTCATTTTGAAGGTGTTGAACTCTGTCCGTCATTATGTGACACGTTTCATCACAGGGTAAAGTAGAATATAGGTAAGCCTATCTGGTGCCGGTTGGGGGAGAAATTGTACATACTACTACTAATAATAATAGCTTGTAAAAGGCTGGATGACGTTGTAAATGGTACTGTGCCCTCTTGTACTGCCAATTAATGTCCCTCCCGCTGTCTGCGCGCAGGTGCACTCATGACCATGTTGTTCCAGCTCTTCATACTCCTTCAACTCCTGTCTTATGGAGATCTGGCCTGCACAAGGAAGCTGCTGTCGAAAGAGGAAGACCAAGAAGGTGAGATGTTGTAGATGAATGCCATATGACTAACTTGAAACACTTCTGTTAATCATTGCACCTGTTTGTACACACCCACCCTCAGTGTTTGTGGATGAAGGGGACGCACATTCGTTCCTGGGTCGCCATCTGTTGTTCAACCGGTTTGACTTTGAGATTTTCGTTCCTGGAAATCTGGAGAGGGAGTGTAATGAAGAAGTCTGCAATTATGAAGAAGCAAGGGAGGTCTTTGAAAACATCCCGGCTACAGTTAAGTGATGCCGTCCAGTGGGCAGCTCACTGAGGATACTGCATGAGCAGAGAGACATTACTGACATCAGAGCTCACCATTCTAATGATACTCTGTTTTTTGCAGGATGTTTTTTGGAAGAAATACTCGGAAGGTAAGAGATATAAACTTACATACCTCCACGTTTTGTGTATGTTATCACTACTTAATGTAATGACAAGTTGTGTATGTGTTGGTAAGGAATATTTGTGCTGTGCCTGTAGCAAGTACACTTATGTGTCCAGTGCTTTCAAAACCTGTTTCCCCACTTACAAGGTTCCAAGTATATTTATTGTATTTGTACAACATGGTTTTAGGCAGTTTGCATTCCCGTTTTGCTACATAAGGAAACAGAAAAAAAACCCAATACCATATGTGGAGAGGAGGATGAATTAACAAGTAAAGTAGCTTCGAAAGTTATTGCCTGGTCTGCAATCCATTGCGTCACTAAAATTCAAATTTTGTGTCGTAAGTTACCTTTGCAGCTCTCATTTGTTTTGCATTAGGTATGAATGAATTCTGAATAGCTCTAATAACTGTGTATCTGCTGCCGTAAAAGATCAAACTATTCTACACTGCTGCTCTCAAACATAAGATCAATATGAAATGAAAAACAGTAACCACTCCGTGATATTCAGTTGGCTACCTTTATTCAGGCTACAGCTCACGCTGTCTAGTTACTCACTGTGGTCTTTGATGATCCACAGAAAAGCAAAAACGCCCCACACGGGTTGATGTGACATCTCTTTTGGTGGGACTGATTGCTGTTGGTGTGGCCATTGTTATCGGCGGCCTTCTGCTCTGGTATTTCTGTCAAGGCAAATGCAAGAGCTTCAGCCGTGCAAAGTAAGTGAAAGGGTCTTTATCACTATTAATGGCAGCTACACTGTTCCT
Organism: Anoplopoma fimbria; assembly: GCF_027596085.1. NCBI lineage: Eukaryota > Metazoa > Chordata > Actinopteri > Perciformes > Anoplopomatidae > Anoplopoma > Anoplopoma fimbria. Next base: position 15,846,141 of record NC_072450.1, read on the forward strand.
GCACACTTTCCCCTTAGTGCACCACTAATACCCACTTTTGGGTACACTACCTCCTAAGGTTATAGACACAATTACAACTCTGTTGCACTATAACCTCAGGTACTTAAACAATCTGTCAACCTGTACCCTTTTTTTTTAGCATCATATATAGTAAAACACATAATATTTCAGAGTTTGGACATTTTCATATGCAGATAAATTATATAATTCGAGGCTACTCCCGTATTTATTGTTCTTACCTGTTTTAGGGCTTCAACAGTTGTTTTTATTATCAATAAATCTATATTTTTGTCTATAAAATGGAAATAGTAGAAAATGTTACACACACACACAATTTCCCAAAGCCTAAGTTGTCATAATCACTTTGCTTGTTTTGTTTGACAAATCCCAAAGAAAGTCAGTTAACTATCATATTTGACAAAGAAAAGCATCAAACACTTACAATTTGACTGAAATAATTGATAAATTATCAAAACAGTAAGAAATAGAATCATTTTCTATGAATCAACTATTAATTGATAAATTGATCTATACCTGTTCGGACAATATACTGCTATACTGCTACTTTACTGCTTCTTGTCACACCTGGAAATACAATTTGTTGTGCACAGTCGTATGACAAGAATAAAGTCCCACCTTAACCTTTATGATACTTTATGGCGTTAAGTATTGTCACATATGAATGACTTGATATGTATGCCTACACTCCTCTCACAGCTCCGTCCGAGTGCGACCGAGGAGGACTAATGCTCCGCTAATAATGCGACGGCTAGAGGAGGTGTCCTTACAACCTGTGCATCCAATCCCTATGGAGGAAATAGACCCAGTGGGTTTGCCTTCATATGAGCAGGCAATTGCAAAAACTGGACCGCATGATGCTCCACCTCCTCCATATCCTGGGTATTTGCATAATGCATTTCTATTTGTAATGTTATGTCCAACTCACTTTTCTAGTTTTTCTTGTACACAATCCATAATGCTGTCACAGAAAACTCATTCTGATATATTTTATATAACATCTCTTATTTTTGGTTTTAGCTCACGAACTGGGACTATTCGGCAGTAGTATCTCCAGGACAACACATCCGCATGTCTGTCAACATTAAGCAGACAACTAACAATAACACTGTTTTAACACTGCTCAGCATTGTATGCCATTTTTTTTTCATCATCACAAGATTTAAAAAACTTCTTATGCCTTATGTTTATTGCTCTGATTATCGTTTTCTACTCGTACATTTCTAATCTTTCTGGCCTGTTGAGGTAACTTTTCCTAAGCAGTATAATCCACCTTCTTAATGTGCTGGTGCCAAAACAAAGTAGTCGGCTGTCTGTGCTAACTATTCTCCAGGAACTAATTCTGCTTTATAATATTACCCCAAACCTGTTCTGAATAAGCTTTATAATACATTTTACCTGGTTAATGTATTGGACATGAGGGATTTAAATTGCCTGAGTAGTAAGGATCTCAATGGGCAGTTGATTTATTAAGTTTCATTACACAATAAGTATTAATTGCAAATGAAGAGAAACAGAGTGATCTGTATAATCATACAGTTGCCTGTCTCAAGAAGGAAAAATAGTAACACCAGCACTGATTTCAATGGCATGATTGTATTATATCAAATATTGCCATACAGAAAATGCTTTTAAGGAAATACAAGTGCTTTTGTTTCACTAGTCTCCCAGCTTGCTTTGTCAAATTCACTTTAAGATATAAATCAACATCATCTTTTATCTTTTTTTTTTATGTGGTGTTTTTTTTTTTCTGTTTTACAAACTTCTATTGTGTCAGGAAATGTATGTCTGTGTCACCGACTAATGAGAATGTGAAGTAATGTTTACTTTCAATATATAAATTGTGGTTTGATTATTTAATGTAATAAATAGATGGAGGTGGAAGCTCTTTGAAATAAGTTTTACAATATTTTACATTTATTCTAAAGAACATTTAACAATTCTACAAGAAAATTATAGCTGTGATGAAAATGACAACTAAAACTTATTTCAACAGTTGGGATGTACAGTTGTCCGACATGTCCAAGTCGGACAACTGTACTCTCACTTAACTGTAATTTCAATATGCATTTTACAAGCCTGTTGGATGCAGGTGTTTCATTCCCATCAGATGATGCAGAAATACAAGGGTTTAGAAGTTATGTCCTTCTAAATTACCATTACCAAAGTTTTATCATGACATGAAAATGAAAATAGGGGTTGGAGTTGTTGAAGATGATCTGTACCATAACTACTTGAAAAGAAAATCAATATATTAAATAAAATGTACATTTTAAATATTTTTGTCTCATCTTCTAAATATGTGTGAGGTTGTGTGCATGTGTGCAAGATGGCTCTATGGTGTTCCTATTGTTATGTATTAATTATATGAGCATATGATCTGATTTAAGGGATTTATCAGCTATATTAGATGAACACTGTATATGCTCTTAAAAATGTTCACAGTTTTTTTTTAATTTATAGAGAACAATTATCATCAATGTACTGTTTGATGTATGTTGAGAATACCAAGAAGTTTGGCTTTTTACCTGTACATTTCTTGTATTTATGTGATATTTAGCCCAATAAAATTGAATTATTATGAACATACAGCTGATAACTCAAAAATATGGTTTCTTTAAGGATGCAAAATGGTACATGTTGGTTATCAATAAGGCTGGTGATAAAAGCACAGAAGTTTTACCCAAAAAAGTCTCACAGAGGCGACAATTATTTTATAGTATCCAAACAGGCTCCAATAAAATCAAAAATAGGAGTGGTAATACTTTATGTTATATGCCTCAATTTATTATTATTATTTAATGCATGTTATCTGGGGATTTTATTTTTTACAATAATGTCAAACAAATCGCTTCATATGTGACTTTTATTATTTTTTATGACATTGTAGGAAAAAAATGTTGGCCACGTTATTGATCTCAAAGACTTGGAGCTCAACTTTTGGATGTAGGTAAGGGAAAGGGACAACTACAAAACTTCCAGCCAAAGTCTGCGGTGCATCCTGGGAAATTAACTAACATTGGTACGTGAAACCATGCAAGGCTTGCACGGCTCCCCATGACGGGAGATCAACAAAAAACATATCGAAAAATCACCCAGACGGCTAAAAAGCTCCACTCTTATCTCCAGGATACCTCCACCGGTCCACGGCGGCTTTGCGGACTGCGCACTGCTCCGACGGGACCGCCTGCTCGCCGCCTGCTCGCTTGCTCGCTCGGCGGGGTCGGATCCGGGCTGCTACGATGCGTGTCCGCTGCTCCACGAAGCTCCGTCGGGGAAGTGAACCTCTCACCGGATGATGGACAGGAACTACCCGACCTCCAGCTTCGCGGACGCGCTGGCTCCACCAGCACAGACCGTCGCTTCTTGGGCCTATGACCGCAGCACAGCTAGTGTCAAGCCAAGGTAAAAGATGAAAGGAGAGGGTACCTTAGGAAGGAAATGTCGGTGATGGAGGGCCTAGCTTTTGCTGCTGCTTGTTGTTGTGGTGAAACACTGGAGGGATTGGAGCAATGTGTGCATTTGATCGGACTTGTAGAGGCTTTGACTTGTCAGTGCTTCATTCTGCGTTTAACAACCACGCACCTTGCTAGTTTTCGCTAGCACACCTCAGCGTGGCCATAAACAGGAGTCTGCACACACCACAGACGGGAGGTGTTTTTTATATATTTATATATATATATATTATATGTAATAAGCTGGAGCAGCTAGACAGCATGCATGAGCATTTAACGGTCTGTTTTCTGGACCCACAGGTGCCCCGTCAGAGCCAAAACAACATAGGTAGACTAGCTGTGAATGCTAGTCATGTCAGATATGCCACCTCAGATGAGTGGTGCATGGCCACCGTTTTTGGTGCCGTTACCTAAGAGCTAAGAGGCGACGTGTCCAAGTCTGTGCATATTTGTGCCATTATTTTTAGTTTAAAGTTAAGGGGTCCATTGCTATCTTTTACATTATTTTAACAATTTTGTGAAACAGGCAGAGTAAGTGTGTCCCCAATACCTGCCAAAGTTTTAGAGCTCTAACTTAGTCAAACTCAGGTATCTGGTGTGTTATGTTCTTCTCCATCTTGTAATAACAACTATTGATCACACTTAATGACATAATTGTGTGACACAATATGTATATATATATATATGTTTTCTCAAGCAGCACAAAAATGTATAAATGATTACACATCTAACCCCAAAGCATGAGGCTGCTGAAATAATAACTTCATCCATTTGTTGAATGAGAAATCAATGTTTATGCTCCACTCACAGGAACAGATGATTTATTAGAGGAAGCAATTGTGTTTCAACGACACAATCTGTAAACAACTGAGTGGCCACTTTATTAGATACACGTGCAAAATCAAATGCGATTCCATCGAAGCTTAGCCGTGCATTTCACCTTTACAAAGACAATAAGTTGATGTTATTGTAGTTTTAATTTCCAGTGGTGTTGTACTGTACCGCATTATATTGAGAGGGGTTTCAAATGCTTCACCCAACGCCTTTACGGACTTTGTAGGGAAAGAATATTCAAAACACATTTTGGTGTAATGCAGTCCAGCACAACATCATAACTAACTATGACCTCATTTAGAAACACACTGTTTTAATTTACACCCCTCTGACCGTGTCAGCCAAAACTGAACATTATAATCCTCAGAAAAGGCGAAATATGTGGCAGATCTGTTTTATTGGATTGCATTAATTAGGCATGGATATATGACTTTATAGTTAAATATCCAAGAATATGCCAGTGCGTGAGTCTGTTGAATGGACAAAAAAAAAAGGATGCTGATGACTCCCTTTCAGCTGTGTGTTCATCCACAGATGATTACCTTCTGGCACAAAGGGAACACTTCTGATCGGGCTGGCTGCATCTGATTTCCTAGGATTTCCTATGAATTTTCTTCAGAGAGAACATAAAGTCATGTCAGATATAAAACTTATTTTTTCCTAATTGTCTCAGGCAAACAAAGGGTCCTCACACCAAGAAGAGCAATGCATTTTTATGTTTGGACATAAACAACAGTGACTAGGGAATTCTACAATTCACAGACCATTTTTTAAATGTTATTCAGATTCATACAAACGAGAACAATGAACTTCTTAACTATTGTTATTTCCACTATATTATCGACAAAATGTTGATAGATTATTTTCTGTTTTTTAAAAAAAAAATGGGCCGAAACAAATTGATGATTTGTGGTAGCCTTAAAGGTTTGCTATGTTTTGTATTCATCACATTTTTTCAAAGCATGTTTTATAGAGCTATCATTGCATTTTATGTAGGGTGTTTGTCACTCAGCAGACAGCATGGACTTTACAGAATGAATACGTAAAAACAAACTTGCTGTGTGTCAAGGAGTCATTTACACAGTTGGGTGCTTCATTGCTGCTTGTGAAGATGAGAGCTTTCATGGATGTGTTTGTGTGTTGATACAGTCCCAGTTATGGTGCAGCACACCTTGATGCAGAGCTCCTCCAGCGGCAAAGCTACACTAACACCCACCAGCTTCCCACCTACACTACATCGCACCTTCCTGCGACAGCAGGTGAGTTATGAATGCTATATAAACGTTTTTTAAAGGGCCAGTTCAACCAAATTACAATGAAGTTACTCTGTCACTTACCCCAAGCTGCATATTGTCATGCAGATATTTTTGGTTTATATATTTTGGTTCAAACTATCATATTGTGATGCACGTGGCTGGCCGATTTATCCAGCAAATTTTAGTAGATGTCACTAGAGGCAAGTGAGAGATGGGATTATTTTTGTGCACTTTGGGTGAAGTAACCTTTTTAAAGGCTCTTTTTACTTGGCACATATGATTTTGATTACTTAGTTGCTCATTTCTGTGGTTATGTTTCTTTTTTTTCTTTTTTTTACCTTCAGGAACACTTGACTCGAGCAGTAATTCTTCTGAGACCTCAATCATGAGCTTCCTGTCAGCCATGGAATCTAGAAGCCTTCAGGCTGGTCCTGTTAGTGCCTCGCTGCTTCCTCCCTTTAGACCCCCATCATGGCCTGCCGGTGAGAACACATCCACTATTTATTTACTTTAACATCATCTGGAAAAATTCCTGATTTTAAAAATGCCATAGAGAGGTGGATACATAAGATATTTTGTCGAAAAAAGCTAAGTTTCTGTATGGTGTTTATGTGTATTTAATATAAATATTTACTGATAGAGCTTATCCAAGAGTCTAATAAACTACATCATAGCTGTTGGTTGGTGATGTCAGTATTTCCACATTTAAATCTAGATATATTCATGTTTTATCTCATGTTGCCAGTTTGGTCCTTATTTTGTCTATCTTGTGCAATGCAGGTACCAACTCCTCCACCACAGAGCTGTATTTGACTGGTGCCCTGCCTTCTTCTGCCACTTTCCCCTCTCCTGCTGCTCTGTCGTCCTATCAGCACACTGGTGCCTACCCTTCCCGGAGTTATACTACCAACCCATCCTTGGCTCTCCAGGACCCTGCCTTCAGCACTTCCACCAATGGCCTGTTCTCTCACCACGACCCCCTCATCCATCTCAAATCAAGCCAGACGGTGCTTCCCACTGCGCTGGCCTTCAATCATCTCTCCACCACGGCTTTGGCTTTGGCTTCGGCTCTGCCAGTCCAGTCCTCGACCTACCGATCAGCTCAGGAGTCAGCCCCCCACCTCCTACAACCCCAGTTCAGCCTGCTCCCCTCTGCCCTGCCCGCCCCTCATGGAGCCCCACAACCCTACGGGGCCGCGGTTTTCTCAGGCTCTATTGAAAGAGCTCTTCAGCGTGAATGTAGTGTGATCAAACACCACCAGAGGCCTTCGAGCAGCCACGCGGCCTCAGAGCAATTGCCCAATTCAGAGCACCCCTTACAAGGGTACTTTGGCTCTGGCAGTGAGGTGGACGTGTCCTACCAGCAGGACCCGTCCAGTCAGTCCTGCAGCCCTTCGACAGGAGCCGACTCCTCCCAAGGGGTCAATCGGGCTCCACAACCCAAAACAGACTCAGTAACTCAAGGTTATTCATCCACTTCTGTGCCGAAGGCTAAAGACTGCTCTTCCAAGCTGGGTCAACACCCTATTGGGGATGAGGAGAGTCACGAGCACTCTCAGAAGCTGACTGGAGGGTCTCCTGACCGTTACTCCTCCCCGGGACAAAAGCAGAACTCGGTGATTGCTAATCAGCAGTCAGTCCAGCTTTCCAGCCTAATGTCCAGTAGTCTGTCTCAAACATATGTCCCCTCACAAGCCCAGTCACAGCCCTCCCATTCCACCTCAGACAAACACTCTCCCCTCTACAAGACTCTGCCTTCCCTCTCAAGCCAGTCTGACAATGTGGCATCTGTGAGTCAGACTCTTGTTTATTCCTCCAGTCCCGGGATGAGCCAGGAGCAGGAGATCCAGTATGGAGCCCAGGTCCAGGGCTTGTGTCATGGGAATCTCTCTGAGAGCTACCCGACATCCCACTCTCAGGGTGCCCCAAATGTGACTTTTACATCTCAGTCACAGGGGCAAGTTTCGGTGACTCAGAGCTATGCCACAGGACAATCCCTTCACCTCAACTCCTCTTACCCGCCGACATGTGTGCGGAGTCTGCCCACATCAAACTCTTCACAGGACTATACCCTCATGCAGTCGTCGGTGGGAGGTAAAACACATGTCACACTGTCCCAGCAGCAGACACAGCCCCTTAAATATGTTTTGTCTACACCGTTGCCTACCTACTCTTCAACTGCTCAAGCCTTACAAAATAACATCAGATCCTCAATACAGGACATAAAGCCAACATATGGGAAACACAAACTTGTAGAGCTTCCTATCCAGGACATAGATGCTCTCCAGCAGGCGTCAATGGAAGCTTCTGCTGCATCTAGCAACATGTCTGCTCACAACAATGTCATCTATGTAGTTTCAAAAATGGATGATCATCACAAAACACAGAGCGTCATCCGAAGTTATTCACGTTCTGATGACCAGCTCATGGGACTAGGTCATACGAACACAGCACAGATAAAGGATGAAAGGATGGCTTCTCTGAGCCAACAGCACATTCATCTAAGCAGTGCCAACGGTCAGGAATCTGCCAACACAAAAACTACAAACTCCAGTATTATATCTTCACATGTACCACTTAGCTCAGAGCAGCTCAAGCAGCACTCTCTGCAACTCAAATCTCCTGAGCCACATCAACAAAACCCCCAGACTCATGCTCAGTCACAGAGCCAGGCCCCAGCGGCCCACACCCAATATATCACCGTCCCCAGCGCTCTTCTGGACCCCAACCAGATGATTCTACTTCAGCAGCCCCTTGTCCACCATAGTCAAAACACTTCAAAAGTGGTATCCGTGCAAGGCATCCAACAGACTCAAGATTTGGGTCCTGTTCATGTCCAGTATCTTCAGATGGGCCGAGAGCTGCTGGGCCCCAGTGTCACTGAAGCCCAGAGACAGCAGGGCGCAGCGGTGTCTGAACAGAGCTCAGGATGCCCTGATTCCTCTAAACACCACTACAGCCAGTCGGCTAATCAGCAACAAAACGATGCCAAGAACCACTTTGCTCTCAACTCCATTTGCTTCCCGGACTCGATGCTACTTGCAGATGACAGAAATATTTTGTCAAATGTCGACGACATCCTGGCCGCCACGGTGGCAGCCTGTGGCGTCACGCCGCAAGACTTTGTCAAAGCTACATCCTCTGCTGAGGCTGAATTGGCAGTGATGGCTAGCCCCGTCGATTCCAAAGGTCACTTCCAGACTGTGGATATAAGGCACATGTCGCCTAGTTTCTCTTCAGCACAACAGGCAATCATGACAAACACTAACTCTCACAACATGACCATGACACTAAATGGAGTTCAGATGGCCACAAACTGCCACGGGCAGCCTGTTCACCACAACACTTCTGAGCTTGACACAAACGGAGATGGAGGAAGCTCTGAGAATGATTACCACTTAGCCGGTCAGGTGTACGACCCCCAAGGTCTCCAGAGCAGAGTCAAAGGGAATGCAAAGTGCATTAAAACAGAGGACGGCCTCATGGAATGCCAGGGCGGAGAAGACTTTCCAAAAAAGAAGGCTCGCTCTAAATCTTTGACCAAACCTGGTGGGCCTGAGGATGACAGTGGACAGGCAAGACCGGCCAAGCGCAGTGGGCAGGCAAAGCGGCAAAACTCCCGGGGTAGTGATGTCAGCTCGCCGTCCGCCTCACAGGGCGTGTATGATGGTTGTCCGCAGCAGGAGAGAATCAGACAAAAGATCAGAGAAGTTGAAGAGAAACAGCCGGAGGTCAAAACTGGCTTCATCGGCTCCTTCCTCGACTTCATCAAATCTGGCCCCAAACAACAATACTCTCCAAGTCCGACGCGGACTATTAATCGCCCGAGAAAGCCCTGCACCACTTCCAAACCTCCGCCATGTACTTTGCCTTCTTTGCCTCAGAAACTGCAGACTCTGCCCGGGCACTTGGTTCCCCATGAGAGCCTGGGAGTGAGCGCCCAACAGAAACGTCTGGATGAAGATTTGCAAAAGAACTTGGAGACTCTGCCATCGTTCAGCTCTGATGAAGAGGAGAACACTGGGAGGAACCAGGCCCTGAGGAACAGCATCAGCTCAGCGCTTTCGGCTTTGGATGAGTCTTCAGATCGGAAAACCAGGACAGGTAATGATACCCTGTTTAAGCTTGTCAAGAGCCTTCAATATTATTATCATAGCATCAACCGACAAACGTTTATATTATCGTTCATCCCTTGATTGTGTTTTTCGATCATTTACACTATTTTGAAAATAAGGGAAAAATGGAATTGGCCATTCAACCATGATTTTGCAGCATTGGTGAAACTGGTAGCTGGTTTATATTTATTTTTATATTTTGTTTTATTTATATTTTGGGCAGGAAGTGTTTCAAAGTGTGTACAATGAAAATCAAGTCTTGACACAAAACTTCTAAGTGAACCCACCAATAGATGTCAGATATTTCCCGGTTCTGTTCTACCCTCGTCTTCACCACGCTCAGTAACTTTGCTTAAGTTGTAGGAACCCTGCAAAAATGTAAAACAAAGTCAACAGTAGTATTTGTGCTGTGCTATTTTAAACTTTATCATAAAGTTAAGCACAGAGAGATGCAAGTAACCCCCTTACTTGTTAGTCCTTTAGGTAATATGCTGTGATGTGTAAGCATTGTCTGCTTTTTTCGTTGACTGAAATTTCTTTATTTATTGTACATGAGAGGAATTGTCATTTTCATGTTTCCTTCGGACAATTCTCTTCTCCTTCTCCAGATAACCATAACCCCGGTTCGATGATGAAGACAGACCATGTTCCCAACATGCACCACACGGCCACCGAAACCTGTTTGTCCCGGGTGACCACGCCTACACAAACAACGAAGGCCATCTCATCAGGGACTGTGTTTCTGGCCAAAGAGGACTCTAAAGACACCCCACAAGGCCAGTTGGCTGTTCAGTTGAAGAATGTGGCCATCGAGGGACTGACTGACGAGGAGCTGTCAGACAGCGGAGGGGAGGGAATGTACAGGGAGAGAGACGAGTTCGTCGTCAGGAATGAAGATATTGATAACTTGAAGGTGCTTGAAAAACGTGGTTGGATAATAAATTCATATCAGACCACATCTATCGTGTCATATCTTGTGTATACTATATATACTATAGTTGAACATGCATTGTTTCATTTTTCTCATACTGTAACATTTAATACATGTGTCCAGGTGACAATGAGAACAGGCAGTGAGCCTCCAGCCATCTGGAAGGTCCAGAAGGCTTTGCTCCAGAAATTTGTTCCTGAGTTGAGGGATGGAAAGAGAGTCTTCTCCGCCACCAACAGTGTAAGCAGACACACCAGCACTCATGTATACATGTATGAGTATTGGATCATTCAAATTCTTTTTCTTCAGACTGCAACAGGTAACATGTTATTTTTCTTTGTTTAGTATCTTGGATACTTTGGTGACGCCAAGACCATGTACCAGAGGGTATATGTGAAGTTCTTGGACACGGTAAACAAAAGGGAGTATGTCAGAGTTTGTAGTCGGAAGCCACGCTGCAAGCCTATGAACTCACTAAGGTACGCTAAGAGTACCGACTGATGTAATTCTATTCATTTTTTTTTAAACATGGCTCTTCACTGGTGTAACTTTCTTTGTTCTGCCACCCAGGGGTGTTCAGGTGAAAACTTTGCTCGGCCTGACTGCCGACCCCTCCTCAGTCTCCCAAAGCCAAAAGCCTAGACCCAAACAACTCAAGCCCCGGGCAGAGCCCCCACCTAAGAAGAGGAGGAAATGGAAGGAGGAGTTTTCCTCCACTGCCTCGGGATCATCTGCAGAGGAGGGGGGTGACGACGACGATGATGATGGTGAAGAAGCCTTTTGACGTTTTTAATTAAATCTGGCTTAGAAATAAATTGACATGATTGTAGTCTAAATATCTTCCCGCCCTCTCACTGCCTCTTCATGATCTTTGATTTCTCCCACACACACACTCTTAGAATTAAACCCTCCTGTGCCGTTTGCTTCACGGTTACTCAACACGCGGACCATGAAGGAGACATTTAGGAGCTTTGTGGAACTGCTCATCAGCATCGCCTTAGATGAAGATGTAATGACAGCACTTGAGAGGGCAAACGGTGAGTGAATTGAACTTTGATTTTTTTTTTTGATTTTTTTTGATTATTAGTTTAATCATAGGCCATAAACCGAATTTTAAAAAAAAAAAGTGAAAACAAGGGTTAGGTGGGTAGTAGACTTAAGGTATGTTGACTTTTTAACTTGCACTGTTTCAGATGAGTTTCTGCTGCCACAGATGAAAAGAGTGGATGGGATGATCACCGACAACAGGAAACGCCTGCTTCACAAACTGCACATAGGGCAGGTCCTAAAGGTGGGTGTTTGTTTGGGCATTATTTTTTACTCCGAAAGGCTTAAAAGGCAACCTTTATAAACAAAATCTGAATCTGCTTGATGACACAGAAAAGCAAAGGTAGCCCAAATAACTCTCCTGTTCTGTGTCTTCAGACGGCTCTAGACAGCTTCCCAGAGATCTCAGTTGTGACTGAACTTAAGAAGGATGGGGAAACCCCGGCATTTAAGGTGCGTCTCAGCGGGAAGGCCTACAACAAGAAAACCATGAAGCCCTACAAGATGCCTAACAAAGTGCCTCAGGTAAGACAAGAATATGTCTTGGTCAAATTCACTGTGCTCTCAATGTATATCCAGCAGAGGGCACCATTCAGTCTTTTTCTAACTCCTTTATTCTGTTGCGCAGTGCAGCCACAGCTCCCTTCCCTGTCATAATGTCCCTTTATAAGACTCATATCAAATGTCTTTCCAACTAATTTGCTTTGTCCCTTTCTAGGAGTATACAGTGGACCAGCAGAAAACTCAGTGGTTCTCTCTGTACCACTCTTTGCAGCATTACAAGTACCACACTTACCTGATGTGTAAGGACGAGGTGAGACACTGTTTACACGAGTATGCTTACTGCTGTGGTTTATTACAATTTTACCCTCTGACAAGTAATATATTGTGGGTTTAATTTTTAGATGCAAATTATTCTGGTGAAACTTTGCTGTGCTCTTTTAGAAAATAAAATGTTTGTGCTTCTGCCCTCCAGATTGCATCAATGCGGGTGCAGACGGTGGACCTGGGGCAGGAGGAGACGGTGCAGAAGTGTCTGCAGAACGGAGCTTGGGTAGAGGGGCTCTTCGATCGTTTCGGAGAGCTAATCAATCAAGTGCAACAGGCCTGCCGGTGATCCAGTCTCGACGGAGAAAAAAATAAATCGAACAAACCGTAAAACAACACAGTCCATCACTTAAAAACATAAGGGTTGCCTCCAGCGCAATGCGGCAGCAGAGAAGGATGGAGTGAGTCTCTCCTTCCAACCACGGAGAGGTTTGAATCAGGGACCTGTCAGCTGACTTGCCCGAAAGACGTTCTGGGGGCCTGTGGCCTAAAGGTGGCAGCAGTTGAACAGCGAGACAGTAGTAGAGTTGATAGTCTGCATCAACGCATCTCAGCAGAAAGCAGTCACTTGATCAACAGAGGACAAGGACTTTGGTTTTGAGAGCATTTTTTTGGAAGTCTTCCATTTAATGTTTCTCCTAGTCTTTGTAAGTTTTTATAGTTACAAGCCCACTTTTTATGGGCCTTTTCATAGATCTTTTCACTCTTTTAGTTAAATGCCAGATTATAACCAGTGAGTATGCACTAGATAGAAAGCAATCTGCATAGGACTTAGAGCTCAGCGAATAAAAATACAGAAAGTTGATTGCCTTCAGTTATAACAAGCCTTTGTCAATCATTTGATGTTTAGGCTCACATTCTGAGAAATTGATTTATTGTAAAAACAAAAAAACAGAAAAAAAACCTCTATATATTACGTATAACCGTAGTTATATATCGTTTGTAAAACATCCATTTTTTAATGGAGCGCCAACTTATATATAATGTACATTTTGTATAAAAGAACAGGGAGGTGGGAACTGCAGCGATTCTCTCAAGGAGGAATTTAGTAACTATATACTGTATCTATTTTGTGGTTTAACTTTTGTGCTTCAAACACCCATTTGCTTATCAGATGCAAGTCAGTGCCGTTCCAGTACTGCTTTTTATGAATTTTGTTAATCAAATATTATGACCTTTACTTACCTGAAGGTAAAATGAAATAAATAAAAACTTGTCTTTATACTCCTTTACAGATTTAGACCACATTTTATGACAAATAGATATATATTTTTCACATAAGTAAATATTGTTCTAAGACACTTTTTCATTGTTTTTTCACAGTTTTCGAAAAAGGACTCTTTATATGTCAGTTATCAATTTTACGCTATCAAAAACAATCTTGTTCTTTACAGATGCAGTTTGTAAATAAAGTGCGGCATGTATTAGATGTTTGCTTTGATGTGTTTTCTGTCTGAGGGGGTTAACAGCTTCCAAATAATCTGGAACGCGTGTGTGTGTGTGTGTGTGTGTGTGTGTGTGTGTGTGTGTGTGTGTGTGTGTGTGTGTGTGTGTGTGTGTGTGCACCAGTTTTTGTGTGTGTGTGTGTGGCACCAGTTTTTGAAAAATGTTGTAGCAGCATAAAATCTTAGCTCAGGGTTTTATTTTCATGATCTTATAACATTTGGAGCTGTATTACTTTACATTTTTTTGAACAGTAGATCCGGTGTCAATGAACTCTGAATTAATTTTACCTATAATACAATTTTTAATTTGAGCAGTTACAGCGTAGGACTGCGTTCCAAGGTTGTTTGGTACATTAAATTGGCTCCATGACACAGGGTCTGAGGTCTGAGGAGATAGAGTAGGTGAGAGTGAGATTATCATTTTTCATCCTTCTGTTATAATGGCAGTGACAACATAACACCTCCAAAAGCTGCGACAGTGACTCCTGGCATCACAGGAAAGTCCAATCATCGCTGATTAGAACGGTGCTTAGCTGTTTTTTTTTCCAATGTACTAATGTATGTCAATTACAGCTTTGCTTCTGGTCTCAACCATTCGGTCCCCAACTCTAAGATAATGTGTCCTCAGCTCAGAGAGCTCAGTTAGCGTTAAACATCACCTGCTTGTTGCAGTGAGCGCAGCGTTTATATTGGCTCATATTCTTTAAGAGGGAGGACATGATTGTGATTCTCGCCCACCATGCTCTCATGACCAAACTATTCACTGTGAACTGGTGGCTGACTTTGTGTCGTCTGAAAGGGTCTTGAGCCTGCTGAATAAAATATGATTGTCCGGCCACGATGCAAAAATTACTGGCAACCCCCAAACAACAAAAGTGTCTCTGTGCTGCAGAGACGGCTCTGTGAGGAAAGCCACTGTCCTCTGTCCTTTAGAGTTGTGGAGGATGGACAGTCGGGCAAGCGTTTGAGATTCCAGTACGGGCACAACTGGTGGAGACAGATACTGAATGTCTGCTCTCCAGATGAAAAGCATATGAATTTTAATGAACTGAATTGTTCCATATGTGGGAGACAGACTGAGGGGACCCTTGAGACAGCATAAGAATGTGAGAAGGGCACAGTGACTAAACGGCTCTGTGTTGGATAGCACTGCCAATTGGTTTTGGAAATGCCCTGTGTAAAAAAACAACAACAACAACAACAACTAATGTACATTTGGCAGTTTTGGAAGGTAACTAAGTACATACACTCAAGTACTGGGCTTTTAAGTGCAATTTTAAGGTACTTATACTCAGCTTGGTGGTTTGTTACTTAATACTCTTCTTTCACTTCAATTCAGTGGAAAATATTTGTTTAGCAGGTATAACTACTAGGTCGAATCATATTTCACTACTTTTACATAAACAAATCCATTGTATGATGAGTTTAAAAATGGAAACAGAGGTTTCCAAATTTTCAGATTTGTCATTCTTAGTTGGAGCCTCTTGTGACGTTTCCGATGTCTGCTAGTTAGGACATTTTTCCCTCTAAACTTCTCAGATTGTTTTTTTCAACTTACAGTTGAGGCCAACAGAGGCAAAACTGTCAAATATTTCACAAGAAAGCAGAAAAAAAAAAAAAGAATATAGATTTATGTCTGAGAACCGTGTTACATTTTCATGACCCTTAGGATGGGCCTGACCCCTAGTTTAGGCAACAATGGACTAAACTACCCAATTGTATATAAAATATTTAAAAGTAGCTCCAACTCAACCAGCTGCAACAGTAAAATGTGACTTACACTCTGATGCATCACACGGTACATTTTTTACAAAAAGAGTTCTTTTAAATGTGATACTTTAAGTATATTTTGCTATATTTTTACCCAATTCACATTTTAAATGTAGCACTTTTAACCTTCCTCTACGTCTGGCATTTGGGGCGTTTCTTTAATGTTACATTGGATCCCTCAACGGAAACTATTTTTTTAATGCCTCTTCCTGGAGTAAATTCCTTTGTCATCACTACAACTGTAAACAAATTTCGACTTGGCTAACATTGCACCACCCGAGAAGTATGAAGGGTAAAGAAAGGGAAAATATGCAGGGCTCTCCAGGCACATGAATAGAAGCAGGAGAGTAAATATTGCTTTGACCTTGTGGACTAGAATTTCAGATTTTATTAACCAGGGTGCTCTCTCTTTCTCTGTCTCATGTTCTGTGTGTTGGTGTAAAGCATGTCTCACCCTGCAGCAATGAAGTCAGCGTTTACAAAATACCAGCACATCAGAATGCAACGCACTCATTTGAAGTTGCAAAACCAGTTTGTCCATCGACCAAAAGTTTCTCACTCTAGCTGAACACACTTAAGTAACCTCACATTTAAGGTGTGTATTTCCTTTTTCATTCCATGTGCTTGGACATGATGGCTGCGTGAATATGAAAATATCTCTACATTATCTACAATAACAGAAAAGGTGAGTTTACATTCATGTACAGCACAATAAAGCCACAACCAAATGTCCTGAGCTTGAATTCAGTGCTCAGAGATTGTTTGATGACGGAAACTGTGTATGAGTCATACTTCATTGTGCTCATAGTCAATGTCAAGTGTTACTGTTAGGCAGTGATTTTCTGTCACAGGCGTAAAGAAAGGTTTACTTTTGTGACCGAATGCAAACAAGATAAAATTCAGATATGATATGCCATTTTTACATTAGGGGAGGGGTTTAACGGGCATTAAAGCAATGAAAGTGTTATAGTCCTTATGACATTTAATCATTCTTGTTCCTGCGTTTAGCCATCCAGGTAAATGGTTCGGTTTTATAATAGTTTATTTTTTCAACACTGCCCTGCTTTGTTTTCTGAAATGATTTCTTATGGGGGTGTTTTTTAAAACTCTATTAGACAGCACAAGGAGAGAGATGCAACAAAGGTCACCAGCCAGACGCAAACCAGGGATGCTGCGTTTCGTCGTCAGCATTCTAACCCCTAAAAGCCATTGGGGCGTCCCTACTTTATATTCTTAAAGGGGAACTCCAGAAATACATTTAGTGCTGCAATTCCATAAAGTTGGTTGACCCACAAGATGTAGCCAAGATATCCTGACATGTATTTCCTAATGTGGTTCAAGCTCCAGAAACATTGGATCCTTTATTTACATAATGTAATGTTAGCATCTTTCAGTAGACTGCCCTCTGAATGCCCCCTTCTTTCAAACCCTCACACCTCTAACGTGTGAAGCGGGCAAGTCGGTTTGCATTTTTCAACATATCGAAATTACAGATCATAACTGTTTCCGTGATGGACAAAGTCGTATCTCTTATGATGAATATACTGAACATTGTGTGTAAAGTTACACACGTGCACATCTGCAGTTTGCTTAGAGCACCCTGCCTTGCTCAAGAGCAGCTCAACAGATTGTGAAGTAGGAAGACATTTTCTGTCCCTGCTTTGTGAATGCAAACTAGTGGCCTGCTCACAACCCTCCTTCTCTGATTTAAAGGTTTACAAAAAAGTTTAACAGATCTCTGCCTCTTGCTTTCATGCTCACACGTTCTCTTCACCTGGTCACCTAAAATAGCTTTTTTCTACATTGAAAAGAGGTGAAGAGGACTGTAATCAAACCGGTTTACACGCCTCACCCCGTTGCACCATACCTTTGTCTCGTGATGATAGTAGCTGTCTTTCTCTTTTTCTCCCTTTGAGTAAAGGGACCAACATTGGGTTTACAGTGTCAGTTTACTACTTTTCTATTGTCAGATTACACCTTAAAGAAAAAGAAGGCACTGGGTTGGAGCCTTGTTTCTTAAAAATCTCTCCCCTCTACAGATCCTGTGTGATATCTGTGGGGTGTTCATGTTTGTATATGATGACAGTATTGAGACAGTCTATTCCAGTGAAGTTCCGCCTGCGTAGATGATCCCAGATAAGATGGAATTTAATCAGAGCTACTTTGACGCCCAAGGCACTATGGGGCACACGTGACTATATAGTGACGTCTGTTGTTTTGATTGAAACTGTTTTCACAAAACATCCGCATTATTAGAATTTTTTTTTGTGTGTGTGTCTTTTTATCCTTTATATCCCAATCAATCAATCACAAAACATCCCCACTGTTATTATTTGTGTGTGTGTGTGTGTGTGTGTGTGTGTGTGTGTGTGTGTGTGTGTGTGTGTGTGTGTGTGTGTGTCTTTTTATCCTTTATATCCCAATTATTCAAACAGCCTCTTCTTCTCCATCTCACATACAGTACTGTTAACACTGTAGTTGTTATCAGATCAGATTTACCTCCAATGTAGGCTTTAAGGGTGTGACTTGGTGAGTGAAAGATTGTGTGACACCTCTTGGATTTTCAGCATTTCCTTGAAATTCAAAGTCTTAAAATTGACTTTAAGGAAGGATATTGGCAACTCTGCACACTGACTTTGTGTGCTCAGCATTGTGTTATAGTAAACATAGCTATCACCTGATAAAATAAGAAAAAATAAGCACCCAAAGGGTAAAACCTTTCACTGGAAGAGCTTTGGTTTGTGCTGAGCATTCCTCTTCCTTATTTACAGTTTCAGCTCAGGAAGATTCCAGCATGTAAGAATAAGTAACTGTAACGCACCTTTTGCCAAACCTCAAGGAAACAGCGAGAGCCTCATTATCAGCTTAATGCCCGGATGGGGCGGTGACTGGCTCATGAATAATGTATCTCAGTGGGAGGAGACGGTTTCGGGGTTGACTGTGGTTCGTTGCGTGCGTCACGTTGTGAATTGAAGACCAAGGACCTGGTCTGAATGGAAGTCTATACAGTCACCGGAGCAAGTTGTCATGCACCGAACACCAGGTAGGCGATTACTAATTTAATCTCCTTTAGATGGAAAAAGCAATGGCTGGATGGATGTTGTCAATTTACTGCCGTGTTTGAAATAAATAGAGAGTTTGGTTTATTAAGTTTGGCAATGTAACCTGCTGAGTTGAAATGGGATGTTTGAAGACATACATTTCCATTTGTCGCTTGTTGCTAATTTGGATTTTACTGAAACTATTGGTAGCCAAGTAGAAATGTAATGTACTATTACTTCTGTGATGTATTTTACGCACACCGTGCGTTTGGGTGTATTTGCCCCACTATTTGTAATTGGACATGTGGTCTAATGCTAATCAAAAATGTTTCTACTAAAGAGACAATAATGTTATAACATATGTTAACAGCGTTTTTGTCAACATTGCTTCTACATTATTGTCATTAAAGCCTGTCGCTAAACATTTGGTAAAGTTGTTTTAAGTAGCTATATGAGGGAGAAAAAACCCCATTATAACAAGGTTTTCTAATGTGTAATTAAGCTACTGCCTTTGTGTGAGTTGAATACATAATGTAATGCTTTGGAGATGAGTTTAAAGCTTTGAATAAGAACAACATTTCAGTTCCTTGACATTAGTGCTCAGTGCCGACCCAGCAGTCTGCAGTGCTTGTGTTAACACCAAGCAGAGGGTCATTACTGCGTTATGTCACACAGGATATGAGGATTCAAATACTAGATAATATCCTCCACGGTTCACTGTGTTCACATTGTGCCTTGAGGCTGGATCGGTTCATCTCACAGCTCTCAGCATGTTGGAGGAATGAAGGTATCTGCCACCGGTCCATTTCCCCCGGCTGAAATCCTAACGTCCTGAGCTCCATGCAGGTCCTGTCCTGACAGCAGTGTTTGAAAGTGAAATCTATAGTTTTTTTCTTTTTTTTCCTCTTTTTTTTCTTTGCTGCCGCAGATATAATGCAGCTCCTGTTTTGAGAGTGGTGTTAAGCACCGTGCTCTCAGGGGGAACATCCCCATGTGTCGACTGCTCCCTCCGCGATTATTTACCTCCACTGATGTGTACAAACACACGGTGCACTGTTTTCCTTGAACTGAATAACATGTCAGTATCCTCTTTTGTCTTTCCTTTCTTTCTTTTAAAAGAGAAGACCAAAGTCACAGGGAAGAAGTCTGGCGTCAGCTGTGCAAACGGAGCTCAAACCTCAGCCTGGCTCAGGCAACAAGAGGTGACAGATCACAGCCGGGTTCCCAGGATTGTTCTGACCCACACTCGACCCCCCACTTCATTCTTTTTTTTAACAAGAAGCATTAATGGATATTGATCAGATCCGGATTTATTGTGTGACTGGTAATCCGGGGACCCCTGATGGGACTCTCCAGATGGCCTAGATCAAGGATTTCATTCTGATAACTCAGTATGTTTCTACTAGTTGCCCTCAACAAAAAGTGTACTATTCTGCAAATATAGTGAGTTTATATTGACCGATGTTTGCATAATATGGACTTCTCTCACATTTATTTTAGAGTGTCTTTATTTGAATTAATTGCATTACCAGCCTATTCAATTTCTTAAGATTCCTATCATGCATGTAAACTCTTGAAAGGTGCTCCTCCTTATCAACTGTTCATTATCGGCCTCAGAAGTAGCCGACTTCCCTGAAGGGAAAATCCCCAGATCAGGAAAGTTTCTTCTCTCCCAGAGGGAGACAGACAGTCTGACACGTAGATGTGTCTCATTAATCAGTACATCCCCAAGATTTCTGCCACACACCTTCATCTTCATCCTCGTAGTATTTGTGAGAGGAGTGGACGAACATCTGCTCGCTGCTGTCTGAGCCTTGCTTGTTGTTGTCAGGTTTTACAGATGGGTCAGTAACAGTGTTTGTCATGTTGTGTTATCATAACATGGAGCCCTGTGTGCCTGCTTTATGTCCCTAGGCCTCAGTGAGCCTCTCAGATCCTCCCCTAACATTTGCTTCTCACAACAGGCCTTTAATGTGTCCTGTTGTGAGATGAAAGCCACACTATGTAACATCTCACTATAAGGCCAGCTCTGCTTTCTGACATGGGTCTGGCTTTGGAAGACACAAGTCATTTTCCCTAATAAAAAACATCAAACACAGAAGAGATATGTTGAGAAATTGCATGATGGAGTGTTGAACGTGCCAGTGTTTGATCACATGAATCATCTACTGATTTGTGTGCCTGTGTTGGTAGCAATGAAGACCATTCAGTGGAAGAAACAACAGTAACATATGAGGAAAATATCCAAATTTGATCGTCTCTGTGTCCTTTCCTCTTTATGTGTGTGATTTTGCATTGATTGATTGCATCAGGTGTCTGGTATGGTATGAAAATCAGGCACTGATGATGATCTTTGTTTCTCTTATTTTCTTGAACCTATAATGGATGGCCACACTATTTTATTCTCATGTGTTAACATCTGGTAATTTAATTAGAATGAAGCTTTTGAGCAGAATGTACAATAGAGGATTTGGGTTTGTTTGGTACCCTGGGAGTTGCATTGATCCTGGACCTTGTGCTGTTACACCCACATACAGTTAATTGAATTCAGATTGTGATTATTTGACAACAAACAGAGGAGAGGGAGTGTGCGTTTGGTAAAGAAAGAAAGCACAATTCCCTGTATCTTCTGAGAAAATGTTGAACAATAGACAAAGCTGAGAATGTCAATTGTGGAATTACAAGTGGATCACCAAAAATACTTGTGTGAAGGGAAGTTGGGTTATTTGCGTCTGCATTTATAAAAGTTTATTCTAATCTTGATTTTTCTCGTTGCTTAATCAAAGAGATGATTATTTTATTTTAGTAATTAATTAACAATCGTCGCGTGAAAAATTGCTATCACAATTACCCAGAGCGCATGCTGGATGTCCTCAAAACGCTTGTTTTCATCTGACCAAACAGTCCAAAATGCAAAGATGTTCAATTAAGAACTTCTAATCCAAACATTTGAGAAGCTCCCAACCAACAAATATTTGGCCTTTTTTCTTGAAAAATAACTTAAACAATTAATATGAAAGTTGTTGCTGGTTAATTTTTTTTGTTGATTGACAATTCCTTTCAGCAAGGATAATATATTATAGTTGCACCACCTGCGCATCAGTGTATCAAACTGTTATCATAACTATTATTGCCATTTTATTGAAATCAACTCTACTTTAGCCCTCATTCTCGCTCCCCTGAGTGTCTTCCCGGCCTCAGTCCACTGACTCCTTCCTCTCCTCCTCCATCAGAACCAGGCATGGCTGGGAAGCCGTTCCGGGCCACCTTTATCTGGGGCAGCATCATCTCCAATCTCCAGACTCGCGTGGAGGTTAAGCGCCGGCGCCACAACCTAAAGTCCTACCAGGACTGTTTCCTGGGCTCAGAGGCCGTGGACGTGGTGCTGACACACATCACCCTGAACCGTTTCTTTGGCGATGAGGGGTGCCCCGCTACAAGGCTGTCCGTCTCTGTCAGGCCCTGATGGACTCCAGGGTGTTTGAGCCAGTGGGCATTAAAGTATTTGGCAGGGAAAAGAAGCCAGCCACATTCGAGGACAGTAGTTGCAGTTTGTACAGGTTCCTCAGCCCAACAAACAGCTCCTCATCACCGCTGGCCAACGCCAACTCCACTAGCACCATCGAGTGCGGCTACGACTCACCAGGCATGAACAGGAACGAGAGCGGCTACAGTTCATCAGATGAAAGGTACCAGACTCATGTCACAACACCTTCGGATCTCATATATGATTTGCTTTGTTCTCCTTCCATCAGAGCTAATCCCAAATCCAGTATAGCTTTAGACTGGTTGTCTGTGAAAACTAGTTAGGCATGACTGGAGGCTCTTGAAGTCCCACTGTGCAGTTATGTCTTGGTAACCGGCTCATTACCAGTGGGTTGCAATGAGTTTTAATTTCAAATATAAACTTGAATTGCAAAATCAAAAAGTAATTTTGAAATAAGAAACATACAGAAACCCACTCGCTTCAATATGTTTTTTCTCTTTTTAAGATAAATGAGAAGACCAAAACCAGCCTTGGATGCTTCTGCCAGCAGCTTGCTAGTTTAACTTAGCACTGGAAATATGGGAAAATAGCTAATTTAACTCTGTAACAAAGATAACAAAATCCACCTACCATCACCTCTAAAGCTCACTGCTTCACATGTCATTTATCGTTTGTGTATGAAGTGAAAACGACATTTTGTTTTCGTTGAGTTCTTCTTAGCTGGCTTCAGTGACCTTCTTGAGTCTCCTCTTGTTGCCTGGCGAACTGAAGGTGATAACATGGCTGCAGGAAGTTACTGAGCTCGGCCAAGAAGGCGCCCCAGCTCATAATATTAACATAAAGTGTTGTTTTTACACTTTAAATTTGTACACAATTAAAAAAAAGCTATACCAAATTAAAAAGTGAGCTTTAGCGGAGCGGTAAGTGGATTTCTACGGAGCCAGATGCTCTAGATGTTTACCCCAGTTTCTTGTTTTATCTTGAAGCTTCATATCTACTTAAGACATGACATCTAAACTCTTTCTCAGCAAAAATGCATTTGAGCGTATTTCCCAATTAAATTCTAGGGAGGCTTTCTAGCATGTAGCAAAGACAGACAAGATGTGTTACCCATGAGGTGCGAACACGTGGCATCAGCAAATTGTGTTGTTGTGAGAGTCACAGTTGCAGACTGGACCAGAGATCCGGCCTACCAAATTGGAGATAAATTATTCAGACGAGCCATGTTCTCAAACTTTTAAAATTAGACTTTTGTTAATTGCAACATGGGTCAAGTCAGGGTTTATTGTGAGTAATGTAAAAAGAAAAAAAGAAAGACTTGTCCTATTTAATGTTAATCAGTAATTGTTGCTGGAAATTGTGCATTTGTTTTGCCTGTTTGGACGGAATCAAAACGACACTAAATTGTAACTGAATCACGGTTGCTAGAAAACATTTGCAGCCGAATGCCACATTTGTTCCTCTTATAAGTCTGTTATTTCCGAATCATTTTCACTGATTGCTGTCGTTATTATGTGACTCTTCAGACAAGCCGCGCTGAGCTACTCCACCCATTCCCCTGTGAAAACAGACAAATCACTGGAGGACGTGCTCGGAAACCTCAACCTGAGCACTTCCATCACCCCTCAAATGATCAACCTCGGCCTCTCACAAGAGCGTAAGTCGTCCTCTTTACGCAGCAAATGCTCAGTCACACTATGTGTCTGTGTATCTATGACCCTTATGGCTTTTAACTCTTTGTTTTCACAGTTGTGGATGAGGTGTGGCACCAGCAGGCTGTGTTCAGGCTGTTGCAGCTGATAGAGCTCCCCCTGTTGGAGAAGCTGTTAGAGGGTAAAGACACATCACAGGCTCCCCTGCATGGCATGGACAGTGACCCGGACCTGTTGTACACATCAAGCTACCTAGACCGAGAGGTCCTCAAGGCCTTCAGTGAAGCACAGTAAGTCCTCTAAAACATTTACAGTTTTAAAGTATTCTATTGAAATGCAAATGATCCATCAGTCCCAATCGTATTTTTTAAATATTAACTAGCTGCTTTACAGACAAACTGCCTTTACAATCCTAAAGAAGATATGTATATGAGAACTTTCTGTTTGTGTTTTGCCATGCTCTTTAATTAATAGGAACAATGAGCTTATCTATTGACCAGGTGTGCTAAACCATACGCTTATTGTATGCTTTACCCTAAGTTTGAAATTATAAACCCTCTTTTTGCAAATAACTACACACAGTTATCTAGATGAGACATGATTCAAAACTAAAAGCCTGTGTGTATTGTTTGCTTAACACTGCCATTTAAATACCAAACTCAATCAGCAATCACCTTCACCCAGAATGCACATATGAAAGCAACTGTAACCAATTTGATTACGTAGAAATCAGAGCTTAAACACTATAAATATGATTCAGGATAGCTCTTTAGTTTGCACCACAATGGAGGCCAATTATGGAAGGACAGTTAGAGGACTGTAATTGCAATATCGTGTTTTGTTTACAGTACAATACAGTAACTATATTTATGTCATGAGTAATAGCTACCAATGAAAATGTCAAAGATTTTAGATAATATTGTTGAAGACTTACATCAGTTTGCAGTTTTCATGTGGAAAGAGCTTTTTATTCTGTGTTTGTATGGATAACTGCAATGCAAAAATACAAATTTTAGAAGAGATGTAAGATACTGTGTGTGTTTTGTATGATTGTGTTTGTCAAGTTTCGAGAAAGTGGGCCCTAATTTCAGAAACTGTGTTTTACTAATTGCAAAAAAAAAAGGTAACATTAAACTACCACTTAACTGTTAATGCATCTGTGATAATGATCAGTTAATATAATAATAACACTGACAGAAGCCATTCTGCATGGTGCATTTACATTTGATACACTCTGTCGTTTTACGATGTGGTATTGCTTCTTCAAATGAATTAATAATCATGGTGAAATGCTTGTTTTAAAGTTTCTAAAAACCTGCATAAGTTTTCTTCACCTGCAAATGGAAGCAGTAGAGTCTCTTAATCACTGAAGGTCAAGATCTCATCACATCTTCATTTTCTGTCTCCCTGTTGCTTCACTTTACCAATCTGTCTGCTGTGTTTAAAATCACCTCCCTCTCCCCTCAGGGCTGATGAGTGGATGTCAGGAGCGGTTGACTGTTTAGAGTTTCTTCCTGATGAACGGGTGGTGGAGGTCAGCCGAGTTTTGTCCGGTTGTGCTGACGACCTGCCCCGGTGTAAGAGTCTGCTCTATGACATCCTGGCTCAGCATTACGGACACTCTCAACAGCCACCTCTGCTCAGCAATCACATTTTCGACATCCACTCTGGCATCTCGGAGCTACTCGGTAAGAGCAGATCTCTTGTCCTGTTGTTTTCAGGAGGGGTTAATTGGGCTTTTATTATTTATTGTGATGATCAGTTTTTTCATCCTGGTATTTTCTGTGGTCTGTTGTCAGTGAACGGCAAGCAAGAGCAAGCTCTAGAGTCCCTGCAGCTCAGCCTGAAGCTGCAAGACTCTCGCAGCAGGGAGGAGCTACGCAGGCTCCTGAGATTCATGTCTGTTGCAGCCAAATCACAGGAGGTCAAGCTGCATAAAGAGGTGAGCGCTCGTGTTCCTCTTATGTGAGTCTGTACATTTGTATTCTTGAGCTTTTTTAACTCAAGATAATTCTCTATCAGATTGAGAACAGAATGGCGGTGAAAAGGTCTTTCTCAAGTGCCATCGTCTACAGCAAAAGACTCTCCAAAGGAAAGGTGGACTTGATGGTTTTGTTCATGATGGATAACCATTGCGATCTGTTCAAAGTGAGTGTTTCTAAATGATCTCTTTACCAGAGTGTGTGCATGGGTGTTTCCGGTGTTGTAGGAGGGATGTTACAATCAAAATCTCAGCGAGAGAAAATGCTGTTTTACACTGGCTGAAGCAGGATTTCAACCTGTTCACCAGATATACCTTGAAACATAATTCATGAATCAAATGTGTCTGATTGTGTAAGATCTCAAACAGCTACGAGCTAAGTAAACAAAGTTATTATACTTATTGTGATTGTATTCGTATTAATAATGTATCTTTATGTCAAGATAAATAGAAACTCTCTTTTCCAACAGATCCCGGTTTCATTACACAAGATGGTGAGTGACAGAATGATGAATATTGTGAAAGGAAAGGATCCAGAAGTGTTAACAGGTTAGCAGATTTTCCATTTATACATTCATCTTATACATTCAGTTGTTCAACAGCTGTTTGTTTAACCAAAGAACACTTTCCCCTTGGTATGAAGGAAGACAAACTCTTCTTCCACTTAATTTCTGTTTCTCAAATCTCTCTTCACTGCAGGATCAACGTACTGCACCAGAGTGAGCTCTAAGGCATACTCGGAAAACGCAGAAAAAACTACTAAAGACGAACTTTGGTCCTTACTCCAGAGAGTCCATGAGAACCCGAAACTCTCCGATAAAGAAAAGAGACGGCTGCTGGGACAGTTTTATAAAGGCCACCCAGAGATTTTTGTTCAGTACTTTGGAAATAGATTGTCCAGTATCAATGTGTTGCTACAGTGATACTTATTAGTTTGTAAATGCATGTGTTATAATGTAAAGGGAGAGATGTCAGAACAAAAGCTAAAGTTATGAGAAGATGTGCAGTGTAGATTGTGGATTTGATTTGCTTGTATGTAAATAGTGAAGACTACTGAAAAACAATGTGAATTTTAATTGTGGAGACTCATTATAAGCTGCGATATTTAAGGACATATTTAATTTCTTAGATATTTATTTAGTGCAGGACACTAACAAGAAATGTCCTTTTCTGTTAAAGTGTATATGCGACTGTTACTTTCTCAGTATGACAAAATGAACCAAGTGTTCCTGAGAGTTTTTTTTTTTTTTTTTAACACAATGCAACGTGTCTTGAAGGTCTGCATATATCGCTTTTCAATAGATGTATTCTTTGTGCTTGTGCAATAGAAAAACATGTGTCTGTTAATGCGGTTTATCATGTACAATGTGATGCAGAGTAGAGCAATGTCTTCAGGAACCTCAAACGGAAATTCTAACCTGGGAATTTGAAAGTCTGACAATGTGCTGTTGTAAACAGTCAGAGACATTCATGAGAATCAGCCCTCTGGGTTTTTATGTTAGTTGCAACATTTCAGCAAAACAGATGTTTGCAATTTATTTCTGTTTTTTTCTTACTTGAAACCTTAGCCACGTTTTAGTGGTATCTTCAGGGTTCTGTTTTGAATATGTTTTATGTATTCTTTCGAATCAGCCGAGGAAATCCATTTCAAATTTCCAGGTGACAAAAGCATTCCCAGATTAAGTTTAACCCACTCACATCTGTTTGTATTTTGACAAATCTTTAAAAAATGAAACTGGAAATGCTTACCATTCATACATGTACATTTTCCTTTTTCATTGCAGACACAAAATGTGTTTATTTTGATAAAAGGGAACATAGCATTGTTAAGTCAAGCAATTTTTCCATATAGCTGAAATAATATTCACTTTTGAGACAGTTTGCAGTACTAAATCAAGCACCTTTGAAAAGCTAGATTCAGGATAAAAACTACAAAGAACAGGATAAAAGCAACACTACTATTTTGGGGGATTTGGACAAGATAGAAATGTCTTACATGACCCAGACACAGGCCTTGCACAGGCCTTTTCTGTTATAAACATCCATACAGTCCCTCCCGTCTTTAAATAGAGTGGCATAATACTGAAAACTAAGCTGTTTTATGCTTTTGAGGTTCCCTGTCAATTTACGATCTAGTGAAATTGTGTTTTTGACATACTGTTTTTTTGGGCAAAATCAAAAAAGTAGGTTGAAAGTACTGTAATGTTAAGTTTTTCGTTTTTAATAAAAGGCTCAAACTGTTTCTTATACTGTCATTCTTAACATCCAAAACACAGACACTTTCTTCTAAACATCAAGAAGTTTAGTTAAAAGTGCAAACAATGGCTTAGCAATTCTTTTCCAAGAACAATTGTTCAGTTTTGTTTTTGGTGGTGGCTGACATTATTTATTTATTTGATAAAGTATCTTAATGGTTATCATTCAGAAGCTATTTAATAAAATGTTGAAAACATTAGACATTGTCTTAGTTTCTAAGAGCAATTGACAAAGTTTTCCAAATGGTGCTCATTGTAAAGTAGCCTTCAGCCTTTATTATATGGCAGTGGTGTGGTATTTTGTTAAATGCTGCAGTATTACATGTGAATAGGCCCAGAGCTGAGATGAAGCTGGCGCATAGTCAGAACAAAGGCTGTGCTGGGCAGACAAATAATGATGTAATCAGGCCAATGTGAAAATAAGCAGCTGGCTGGCATTGAAAAATGTCCATTGTGCAAGTCATGTTTTTTCCTAATCAAATAGTTTGTCACTACTTAGGAACTGTCTGGATATGTCAGCTACTGTTTGAATCAGTTTAAAGCTGAAAGAATATTCATAGTTGGTATTTTCACAATCCACATAGTTAAAATGCAAAAAACAAGCAAACCTATTTTCCCCAAATGAAGACTGAAGATGTTTCAAAGCCTTATCTTCCCTTATGTAGATGGGATAAATCTAAGTCCAGGAATCCTGCTGTCAGGGGGAAAGTGATTATTTGAATGGAGGATACCTGATCTCTTCAGCTAAGTGTAGTATGCTGCCCTCTAGTGATAATGATGAGACCTGTCATGGCTGAGCTAAAGGAGAAGTCTTGATAAAATGTCCAGACAGCTACAGAGAAAGACTGCAATGAAGCATATAGCATGAGTTAAGTCAAATAAAGAAGCAACTCTGGTTGAACTCTTTTCCATTTTTATTGAAAGGAATTGTTTACTCCAGTTATCTAAAAAAAAGAAGCTTGATTCAACTTTGCCATCACTGGAACATCACAAGGCCAAAATAAGCTGTGTGCCAAAGTCAATGGTTGAATTAAAAATTTTGTACAATATAATGGTCAGTCTTTAAAAATAAAAACTGTTAAACAAAAAAAAAAAAAAAAAAAAAAGCCACGAGAACACTCAGGTGTACATACTGTATGTATGTCTGTGTGAGTGTGTGTGCATGTATGCTTGTCTTCTGTACAGAGATAAACGGATGTATAATCTGTCAGACGCACTCAGAAATGTGGACATGTACATTTACCCCATATGACCACCTGTTAAGATTACATTCTCGTAGGGTTACGTGTGAGTTTTGGTTGGTTTATCGGATCCTTTTCTGCTGGCGTGCACGGTAGATGTCGTGTATAGGCGGAGCCACGGCTCCTTTGTCGTCTTCCTCGTCAGAATCTGCGTTAGGCCTCTTTAGTGACTTGGCAACCGCATGGTTCTCCATGGATCCATTGCCCTCCCCTCCTGCATCGGGCTGTCTACCAGTGATCAGCTCTACAGCAGCATCGACAGCTAAAGAGACCAAAAATACATCAGTACCAATAGGGGATAGAACTACATCTTAACACACTGCATCACATTTCATTCCAAAGCATTTGACAGCTGTCTAGATATTTCGCTCTGGATCCAAGTGTTGGTTTGATTACTGGATGGCTTCCCGAGTATCTGACTGACAGTTCCATCACCAGAGTCCAGTTTCTAGTGTGGCTAGAAATAGAAATGGTCTGGATTCATTCAAAGTGCTGACCAAAGCAACTTACTGTCAGGAAGTGTGCATCTCCTGAATGATTCCATGAGCTCATCCACTTGAACAAAGGGTCCCTTCAATGAGAAAAAAAAATAATCACAAACTTATTGCATTCCAGTAGAAGAAAAACCCTGCCCCTTTCGTCTTATTCATTCCCAGTAAATATGAGATTGATGGTATTAAGCTGCTGCTGCTCACAGTGAAACACGTAGGCGGAGGGAGCAGCTTCATTAGAACAACAGCAGCTGGGGGGACTGGGAAAACTCCACCAGGGACTGGGTGTAAACCTGGAGCTGTGGAGAGGAACACAAGAGGCTGCATCAAAGATGGATCCTTTTATGCATTAAGTAGAAATCAGGAGAGATAGTGGTGCAGATGCATAGAAAACAACAGGATTCTTAAACACAGTTTCACTGATTTGTTACAACATCCGGTGGAGGTGGGAGAAGACCGTGGACATTTATGGACTACGTACGGGCAAGGTGACGTGGCTGGAAGGGGATCATCTGATTGGTGTCAGGTTTGGGGTACTCCGGTTTACGGTCAGCTTCATCTTTTTGTGCAGGCGTAGAGGGCGTCACCACGGTCTCTGGGAGCATTGCTGCCAGTTTGGCACGAGACACATCCTACGAACACATAGTGGAAACAGTTGAAATATCAGTTGAAAGAAAAAGCCTGTGACTGCTTTTCCAGCGAGAGATGAGGTGCTGTGTCATTTCTAATGGGCAAAATGCACACCTTGTATCCGAGGGCCTTAAGTTCACTAGCAGAGCAGGGATACAGGTCCATGAACTTGTATCTATCTACAAGCAAGGCCGTTTCCTTGCCCTCATACTCGTCCTTGAAGGCAGTGAAACGCCTGCGCTCCACTTTCAGGATACTGGCCAAGTCTCCTATGTTGCTCTCAAAAGCCAGGAACCGAGCCCAGATCTCGCTGAAGGATGAAAGAAACCAAAAGAAATAAGCAAACGGTGTCAAAGATAACGATTATTACGCCAATTGTATATGCGCACCCAACTTAATCAATGCTTGACATTACCCTGACTTTTCTGGTGACAAGCTTCCTGAGGTGAGGACTCGTTCAAACAGAACCCTGGTGTTGTTGTCCTCTGAAGTGGTAGAAGAAGACAGAAAAAACAGGGTTACACATTTATCTTCCTTTACTGTGACCATAATAATGGAGAAATCTTTCATTTCATCAACAGCTGAAAGCAGGACATCACTGTTACCTCATTAAAGCAACTTCTTTTAGAATGCATTACTAATAAAAAACATATTTCCTAAACTCTATTACACATAACCTACCATTAAGGTGGGAGAGGTAATCGATGTATGCCAGTATGTACTCTGGAATGTCACCATATTTCTTCAAACCAAGCTCGAAAATCTTGAAGGCCACCGATTTATCCTGCAGGGAAAGATAAAAAAAAATAGTTTATCAAAAAAACCCCAAATATATGTAGATTCATTTTAGTAGCATTGTACATATAGTAAACGTGTGATTATGTGTACTTACTTTGCTGCAGTAGTACTCCATCAGTGCTGCCGTCACATACACATGATGGCGCGTGCGTAGATCCTCTCGGGCCTTTTTGAAGATGGTGCGACCTGACTTGATGCCTTCTGCTCGCCTGGCAAACTTCATGTACTGAATGTAGACCAGCGTGGGGTCAATGTCCTCGATGCCCAGCAGCTTGTTATAGATGCTGTGGACCTTCTCGTACTTCATGCGACTCTGCGAGGAAAGCAAAAGAGAGTTGATGCTGATAAGTCCCCGAGTTTCTGACTGTGTTGATTTCAATTTTCTTGCTGCGTAAGCAACTCACTTCTTCATAGTCTGCGAATGAAAAGTACAGCAGCATGTTCTTCTTCAGAAGAGTCCCAATGGCACGTTCATAGATGTTAGCTGCCTCGTCACTAAACAGCTTGGAATTATTCATATCCTAAGCGGAAAAGCATATAAGCAACATACAATTATAGGAGCGTTTTGTGCTGAAGTTCGAAAATGCAGGTTTGTGACTTTTTTTTATACATAAAATTCAAGTCTGACAGGGATTTATCTCTCACCCCTTTCTCTGCCAGCAGTTTGCTGGACTGCTCCAGGTACTGTGCTGCCTCATACCATACGTCAGGATGGTGGCCCAGCACCAACAGGCACTGCTCATAGGCAAACATCACTGCAACACAGAGCGCATGAGCAATTTACTACAACTCGTAAAAAAAATGGATCAAAGCATTTTAACCATGAGTGAGGAGAAAACCTACGCCCTCTAGTGACTGTATTCCTACAGGAGATAAAGATTCAAACATTATGCATCTCCATTGACTGATGCTCAAAAAAGATGATAAATTCACAACGTACTTACTGGAATCACAGGCGTTTTGGGGGAGGGTGCAGCAAGGGTTTACAAATCCAAACACAACACAATAGGACTACAAATAGTCACCTCTCTTTGTGATGAGGGTCTGGTCTTCTGTGCGCAGTGGGTTGCTTTTCTCCCACTGGATGTACTTCTTCCACATTTCCACTTGCTGGGCTTCCTGAGGGGAGTTCTGTGGCGGTACTGAGGGTGCGTTCCTGTCCAACCCCTTCATCACAGTTTCATACTCCTGAATAATACAAACCATGCAACAGTCTGTATTAGTTTACAAAGACAGAACAAGGATTCAAAAGAGGTATGTGCGTATTTGTCCGACTGTCTCACCTTTGCCACTCTCCTGGCATTCATGTAGTCCCTACTTCGGTCCTCAATCATCTTTTTGGCCAAGTGCACATTGATTCCCTGTTCATAAAAATAAATTAATTAATTCAAGCACTCCATCACTCTCGCATTGTAACAGCTCCATATGTGCAAACATTTACAGGTAGACAGAGGCCTGGGTGGGTCACTCACCTCCTCATATTTGCTATAATCTCTCCAGAGCTGCTCAATGTTGATCATGGGGTTTACACAGCCTCTCTGATACACCCTCCGTACTGCAGTGATTCGCTGGTTCTCTGCATATGAGCCCACAGCCTCACTAATGGAACACACAACAAAAATGTCAACATTTAGGAGTTGGCCAATAAAGTTGACAAAGTATTAGACTACTACAGGAAAACCACTTACACTCCTTTGAGGAAGTTGATGTAGTCTACCCAAATCTTAGGGGAGGAAAGAAAATGTGTTAGGTGACAGCAATTAAAGTGGAAACATATATACACAGGAACGAAGAAATATCTTAGAAGTGTGTACCTGATAAGACATAATTTCCATGCCAATTTTATCCAGGGCAAAGTCATATGCCTGGGCCATCTTCTCTCTGAGGGTAAAAAAAATGAAGTGATGTATTTGTACTTTGGAGTACAGCGGTATGTCGACATACTAATCCCACTATGCAGCATGTTCTCTTACTTGTAGCTGGGCAGCTTCCCTTTGGTCTCTCGAACATATGAGAGGTAACATTTCCACAGGTCGATGTGCAAGACTTTCATTAGGCATCTCTGAAACAACTACAAGGGCAAGATTACAAGATTAAATAACCAGAATAGAGACACAAACATTTCTACATGTACTGTATTGTACTTCAGTGTTTCATTCATTTCACTTTATACTCCCATGCTCAAAACTGGCAGTTTTTTTTTTAACCCAGACACCAGATTAGGATGAAGGCTCCAGGTTTTTACTCAGCACAGTTGTGCAGAGCCCTTTAGTTATTCTGCTTCATTAGACAGGCCTCAGATGTGCCCTACATTTCAGAGGGCTTGTCCAAACTTGAATACACCGGTTCAAAGCTCGTATGAGGGATGTGATGTCTTGATGTGACATTCAGACAAAAACTGAAAAGGATACACTCACATATTTTATGTTTGTTTATGTTAAGTGGAAACAAATCAGTTCCAAATCAATGCAGAGGTTGATTTTTTTTTTTTTTTTTACATTTAAATTAAAATCATGGGAATATATTAAAAGGTGTATAGATAGCGATGATTATTATTTTTGAACCCAATAATACAGTCATGGTAGTTATAACTGCAGAAGGTACAAGGTAATGGCTTTGGTTGCAAGCCAATGTGCAAGGAAATCATCTCGCACTTCAGAAAGGCACACTGACATTTGCTCCCGTCTGCACACTTTCTGTACTTGTTCTGCCCAAAATGACATGCCATTGACATGTGTTTTAGATTCCCTGTAATACAATGATGATTTTAATGGACAGTATAATAGTGTGAATGCATATTCTTGTTGTATTCAGTCTTTATCAGCTAGACTAATTAGAAACAGTCAGACGACTTTTCCCAATAATATAAATCAAAACACTTGTCAGCTCCAAGGACTGTGATGGACACTTACCTTTTCTACCTTGTCATAGTTTTTAGCCTTGATCTGCAAATCAGAGTGTAAATGCAATGTTAATTCAACATTCTCCTCTACTTTTATGGCTAACAGGAAACATGCATTCATGCAAATGTGACCACTCAAACACAGAGGACTTTTAAGATCAACAAAGTGAAATTCACACAAGAATGACAAATACATTTTAAAAAAAAGGGGTTTATTTTCTTTATAGATTTCACCACATGGAGCACCTTTGTAGCACAGTGGTTACAGCCCATTCCAAATGACAGCATTGTCCTGACTCAGGCTGCAGCCTATCTCCCCGTATTTCCGGTATCTCTACACTGTCAAAAAAGGCAAAATTTGCACACAAAAAAACCCAAAACAGAAACAAAAGATTCTGTTACATAACCCACAAAAACACCACTGCCCACATGATGCGGAACAAAAATCCTGAAAATAATGCATTTATATAATAATGCATATTTTGAATATCCTTTTTAAGATTCATACTGAAAAAGTGCTATTTGTAAAATAGTATTGATATTTTAAAATATTCACAGCCTTGTGTGCCTGTTTATTTAGTAAACGGTGATGCAGCTATATTTCATATGGCCTTCTGTTGAGTTGAGGCAACTGTCTAACAGCACCCTTCAGTACAGAAAGGAGAGGCTGTTGTTTCCATGGTATTATAATGTCATACATCAATAGGTCTTCAATAAAAAAGCAACAAAAATATTGAACCAGCCTGGAAGCGACACAAAATAATAGTTACATGGTAGGTAAATATCCACCAGTCACTGACAAAGAGGAAAGCTTAGAAACATGCCTACAGTCTGAGTTTTACAGAATTCTGTTGAATATATTCAGTGACCTGCTGTAACAAAATGGAAACTTTCATTTATTTTGTGTGTCCTGTGGCTTGTTGGTTGAGACGGTCACCTCTTACAGGCCCCAAAAAATACTTTTAAAAATAGAATGCATCTACTTAATCCCTCATTTAACACAGGTCCTCTTAATAGGAACCCTACGAAAGTATATTTTCAAAAAAATGTTTTGCTAAGGATGGTATTTTGTTAAACTATGCAGTAAACACAAACTGCAGTGTAGAATGCCTTTAGGGTAAATACCCCACAACAGACTGACCTAAATATCTCATTGCAGGCACTGCAACAGCACATCTGACACATTCAGCTTTAACCTTCATTCAGAAACACAGACAAGTCAAACGTGAATCTCTAATAGTAATAGAGAGACAAGGGGTGTGGGGTTTAGAACTTGCATTTACTGTTTATTTTTTGACCAAAAAATCATTTATTTCTCCTGCAAAATATGATGTAATGCCTCAGATGGACAACCTGGAATGTGAAGTTCTACTAAGCTTTCTTGGGATAACCAACACAGAGCATGACTAAATGTGAGATTCAAACTCCATGTAACAGAATCAGATATAGTCTCCAAGAATCAGTTCAATCTGAGCCTTTACAACAACCGGTGCAAATCCTAGATGTGTCTCCGTGTGCTACTCTGAAATAGATCAGCTACATAATGTGCAGGATTTAGACTAAAATAACAGTGTAATATGGTGGGAAGATGGCTACAGGCCATTATAGAAGGTCCTACTGGAGGGAAACATTACTACACATCTAGTGGCTGCTTTAAGGGGGAGTCTTTAGTAGCTGGTTACATAACAGCCTCATAAAGCACAAACTCTGACGACTGCTGAAGATCACATCCAGACAAATCCTCTACAACACACCAACACGATCCTTTCAGCACACCATCAATCTACTTTAATATGAGAAAAGAAAGTTTACTAGATAAAGTTACATAGTAAAATATAAACTCAATTTGATTACTGTGATCTAATTCTCTCAGGTCCAACACCTAGTAAATTCAACGTACTGTTCATTTACATTCTAAATGGCAATTAACAAGGGAAACTGTGCACTAACTCCACATTCAAGAGCTTCAGAAACTTGACTGCATTGGGCTACAGCTTTTAGATTATTCATGCAGTACAATATTGCAAATACAAACAATAACAAATTTCCTTTTTAAGAGAAAATGAATAAGACTGTAAACTAATCTGAGTTATGCAAGCTTGTTTTTAGTTTCTGCTGGTTTGTC
Source organism: Anoplopoma fimbria (assembly GCF_027596085.1). Taxonomy (NCBI): domain Eukaryota; kingdom Metazoa; phylum Chordata; class Actinopteri; order Perciformes; family Anoplopomatidae; genus Anoplopoma; species Anoplopoma fimbria. Next base: position 15,882,443 of record NC_072450.1, read on the forward strand.
CCTCAAGATATACAATACATGTTATGTTATAGTTCCCATGCCACTGTAGAAAGTCAACAATGACTTGCCTAGTATGCAACATCTACATAATATTTCAAGAGAATCAGAATCTCACACAAACACAATGATTCACTGTGCTCTTCAGGGGAAATGCTTTGTGTTCTATAAAAAGGGCAGAGTAAGTAGAACTTCACAGAAGTGGGTTTTGTGAGGCTTTGGAGGTTTCCAACATTGCTCAGTAAATTTATAGTTCTAACCTACATGTAGTTCTAATGAAGGGGGGGAGATCAGAGCTATTCCACATACTTACCAAATACGGGAATGCCTTTATACTAATTAAATGTCCTGTCAAAACATGCCTTGGTTTAAAATTCTGACTTTAAAACTACATTTTCTGCTTTTAAATCTCTAGCTATAAACAAATAAATAATTAATAAATGAATGCTAATTCAAATGTCCAGTCTCTCATTCCAGCAAACAGGAACCGTTATGCAATTATGCCAAACTAGAACCGTGTTTTGGGCTGAATTGTGGCATTGTGTTAAGTGGGGAGAGGTGATGGATTAATAATACATACATGAAAAGAAGTATAACAACATAGATAAATTACCATACATTTATTGATCTTATTTTAAAGGGACTGGCCTATTTGTAGTGTAATTAATGAGTCTACTTTTAGGGCCACAACTCCCCAATTAGACTGACACTAACCCAATCACTTAACAATAAAATAATTAAAAGCCTAATCTTTGCATTTCCTTTATTTTTGTTGCAAATTTTAATAAATTGATATACCATCATAACTCCATCTAACAACCAGGTACTAATATCTGCACTCGCAAGTTAAATTGTCTGCATACTTCCCCAGATACTTGCGGTAATTACCCACCCGCCAACAATCAGTCAAAAGCTGTATAGGTATAAAGGTTTTTAAAATAACATCTCTTTTGAGGATATGACATATCTTACTAAAAAAAGCTGGGTAAAGGGTTGGTTTCAAACCAATCCAAATAATAAATCTTTAACCTATAAGAAAAGTGTACTTGCCGGCCACAGAATTAATGTTAGGATGTTTAATCTAATGGCCTCTTCTGATATTCTGCATTTTCTTAAAGATCCACAAATAAAAACATCCCATTAGTTGTAGTAACTGCTTTGCTTTCACTTCTTTATATTGCTGCTGCCTGTCAACTGTGTCAGAGGGGAAACTATGCTTGTAGTGTGGAGTGACACTGACGCTTTACTGGCACAAATACAGTCAGTACCATCCGTAACCTAGAATATATTATTTAAAAAGGACTGTTCCTGAGAAGCCTAGTCCATTTGGAAAAGGCAGCAATGTGTTCTTCCATTCCACTTCATAACATATGTATGTCCTTTTCCTTGAATTAATAACACCAGGCCTTTCCTTGCACTGTGTAATCCTAGTGGATGAAGACTGCGGACGAGGGTATGGGGGATAGAAGGGGATAGAAGGGGATAGCTTCATCCAGGGGAGCAACCCCACAACAACAAACCACAACCACTACAACCTCAACATACAGCCACATTCAACTCACAGCATGGAGGTAATCATTATCTAGAACTGCACCCTGGACTTTAAACTATAAGATATACCCTGATGCTTGATAATGCTGTTAAACTTTGTGCAAACAATTTGTTTAACACCAAATTGCATAAGTCACCTGCAAAGGTGGAGGGCATCAGAAAATGCACTTCAGCAGGTTAGGAAAAATGATGTGCAAGGGGAAATGTGTCATCCTATCAGTTGCTTATTGCCTAAAAGTAAAGTCAGTTGATGTATCGGGGCAAGTGGGTCACTGGTCCTATAATCAGGAGTGGGGAGACATGTCTCAAGGAAAGAATGGGCCACACAAACAATACAATATATAAACAATATTTGTTTATAAAATTACCCGAAAGAAATGACACAGGAGGCAATAAATTGACACGACAAGTGAATAAAAGGCTAATGCACTCCAATACCATTAAAATAGTTTTAATACTGTTGCAGACCAAACATGCAACAAATGCACTTTACCCCATTTAAATATGAATATGTATTGTTTAAATCCTATGAACAATATGCTGGAAAAGAATTGGTTAGAGCTAATTTCCGCTTTGCTTGAGTTCAAAGGCACAATTCTTAAGGAGTCTACTTAAGGCCTAAAAAATAAAAAAGTGCTTCTACATCATCCTACATATACGTTTCATAGTTTAGGATAGTCTTAGCCAGGTAGATGCTTCCAACTGTCAAAATATCTTTAAACAATACTCTTGATCTACAAAAATAAAAACTTGAGCTGACAGAAAAAGTAGTCAGGCCTAGTGACTCAAAACAAGAATTGTGACTTTAAACTTGATTTTTCATTAAAGAACGAGACATTTTGTTTGTGTGAAAATCACATTGTTGATCGTGTTAGAAAAATCCCCAGCCATGCACACTAAAGAAAAGAAAAAAGTATTAACCTCGGCTTCAATGAATAGTTTCCAGAATCGGCCAGAACTTGGGAACTGCGTGACAAGTCGCTCATATGTCTTCCTTGCTTTATCTATGGGTTGGTTCTGAAGAAGGAGAATGCATTAACATTCCACATTACTACGGAAAGCAATCATATGAGAGAAAAAGGAGGAAGTGCTTTGGAGGTTTAACAATCTATTACCCCTTGACCCCTAATCCCCCCTCCCGCCCCCACCCGGATTCCCAGTTTGCTTAACCCCAGGAATACAACTCTGTGTCACTAAACCTGTGCTTCTCGAATCAGAATGCTCCATGCGTCAAGGTCATATGGGTTTTCTTCCAACTTCTTCTCTGCCTTCTTCACCTTCTCTGGAATATACTCTGCCGCCGCAGCCTGCAACACAACACAAAGGCACAGGAACACAGGGTTATGCTGCTGAACAGACCTGCAGGGCAACTTGATGCTTGTGGTGCTGTGATGGAGCAACATATGTGATGATTATTATTATTATTATAGAGCAGTGGGTTAAGTATTGATTAATGGGTGCCCTATGTTCTTGGACACGCCCCTGCAGTGTGGAATGAAGAACAAAACACGCGGTTATGTTTGAGGTAAATCAAGTTGCGAACACAGACAACCAATGGATAACCAAAGGTCTGTACAGAGGGCACTGCTGAGGAGCACCCAGCATCGCGACACACTTCAATTGACCTGTAACGTTACCTGGAGGCAACTAAAAATGTATATTAAATGAAAATGTGGGTGATTTTAAACACAACTAGCGCGCTAACGTTGGACAATAAGTAGCTACAAGTAGCAGCCAACATGGCGAGCGAGAGGCTAAAGTTAAAGCTTTACCACAAAACACGGCTGCAATGTGTTGTCTTCACCAATATAACGACGTATAAACGTAATGCAACGCATGTGCACCAACACAGTTTACGTGCTGGCGTTATCGATCAATAGCACGACGAGCTACATCGCATGCTAGCGGTGGAGTCGGGGTTAGCATCCCCCTCAGAGTAGCGTTAGCTCCGTTACCTGGTCGACGGCTCCCTCGGTCGTCATGGCTGCGGGAGAGATCTAGGTCGGAGATGTTATACCAGCTGGAATAACGCTTAAATAATAAAGTGATGGCGACCTTTAAAAAAAACGACTAAATAATCGGCATCGCTTCAGAGTGTCGATCACGTTGCCCTCAAGCAACTAGCTGCTCGGTCGCTCGCCGATATCTCAAAATGGCGTGAAACTTGTGTTCCGCTGCGCGAGCTCCTCGAGCTGCGACAGCAACAGTACTTCCGGCGTAAAATTATTTAACAAAATAAAAGGCCAAGGTCCAGACACTCACCATGACTGAAACACGTTTATTGAATGTTACAATACCATCTCACACTTTGTATGGGAGTCAGAATATAGGAGCTTTGTATCGAGGCCTATTGAGCATTTAACCGATAGTATTGCCTCTTGAGCAGACCACATGACACATGACAATAATAACATGACAATAATAAAATGACAATAATAACATGACAATAATAACATGACAATAATAACATGACAATAATAACATGACAATAAAAACCTGTGCAATACATTACACTGTGCAATAATAACATGACAATAATAACATGACAATAATAACATGACAATAAAAACATGACAATAATAACATGACAATAATAACATGACAATAAAAACCTGTGCAATACATTACACTGTGCAATAATAACATGACAATAATAACATGACAATAATAACATGACAATAAAAACATGACAATAATAACATGACAATAATAACCTGTGCAATACATTACACTGTGCAATAATAACATGACAATAATAACATGACAATAAAAACCTGTGCAATACATTACACTGTGCAATAATAACATGACAATAATAACATGACAATAATAACATGACAATAAAACATGACAATAAAACATGACAATAATAACATGACAATAATAACATGACAATAAAACATGACAATAATAACATGACAATAAAAACTTGTGCAATACATTACACTGTGCAATAATAGTTAAATAGTTTTTTCTGTCTGTAAATATAATATTTCAGTTATTGTTGATTTTCTACTGTTTTTTTATTGCTTATTTATAATACTTGTTTTTTTTATTTTCATTTTTTACTTTTATCTTGTCTTTCTTCTACTATGTCTCTTGTGTGCACTTTACTCTACGCTGCTGTAAACCTGCACATTTTCCCGCTGCGGGACTAATAAAGGATTATCTCTTGTAAATCACTTTGATAGCCTCAAATTGGGATTTTTTTTTATTTTATATTTTACTGGAAGCTGGGGATATAAATGTTGTCTATTCTACGTGTAGCCCTTGTATTATGCTCATTTAACTCATAATCCACTCTGAAAAGCTTAAGAAGTGACATATATAAAATACTTGTACTGTTTATGCATGTCAAGCACGTGCACTCAGGTGACTCATGTGGAAACCAAGTTTCTCATTCTGGCCGATAGGCGGCTTCCCGCAGTGGCCATTAGACACATGTACTTATATATTTTTATTTTTACTACCGTATAATTCCGTGAGGTTTATGTTATGCATCTCAAGCCACTTTACATTAGTATTAGTGTAGGCTATACGCAGTTTTGTAATAGTGACTAAAATGGCAAAAGTTCTGTCAGCAGTAACACAAGCAAACGTTTCGTCCCGCCGCACAATGCTGGTAACCATGTCAACCGGTAGGTGGAGACAAACGATCACCCCCGCAACGAGAGCGCGCGCTTGTGTATCTGATCAACGACCTAAATCAGACCAGAGCAGAAGACCGCAGAGCAGTTACCTGATCACAAGTGAACAAGTGTCTTTCTCCCCCTCAAACAAGAAAACTCATCTTGTTTATAATTATTCGTATAATAGTAGTACTGTGGCATAACATGATGTCGTTTTTTATTTTTCTAATAAATGTTTTTTTTTTTAAATTTTCTGTGATTTTTCTTTTTTTTCTGGGATTTGGTGGTTTCAACATTTGTTTAGAAAAAAAAAAAAACCACCCATCCAAATCGAAGGTTTTGAGTTTAAACGCATGACCTGAAAAGATAATTGGATAGTGTGGCAGTGTTAATGGGGTTTTCTTTGATAGAGTCCAGATTTGATGGTAAACCAGGGCCTCTTGACTAGGTTGAGCCTAGGAGGGACAACATGAATCACTCCAGGAAGCACTCTTGCATCCTCCATGATAAGCTAAAAGGACTTAAAGGGTGTTTCTATGGCCTACTATGCGTTTACTATTACCCAGCTGTGTTTACTCATGATGCACCAGGTTAGACAAGAGGGGTTCACACCTGCCTTCGAGCTGACCAGGCCTGGTGGTCTGCTGTCTGTAATTGGGGTGGGGACTGGGAAAAACAATTGCAATTTGGTGGATTAGATAACAGCTGGTCTTCTCAGACATCGGGGGCTTATGAGCAGCTTTGAATGTCAGCTGGGTGCCTCCTGACTGTCTGAGCAGCAGCTTTCAGCTTGTGCTCCCCCACCAGTTTCCTTGAGAACACTGCTGTTGAGACATTGCTAAAGAAGAGAGACAAATAAGTATTTTTGTTTATTATCATTAGGTTCTTCCATTGCATTTTCAAAGCTCATATGTGAAGCAAATCTTATATACTAACCAATGGATTCACCCTCCTGATATTGCACACGGCCTAAGATGTTTTAGGCCATGTGCAATATCAGGTTTTTTAAGATTTTTTATTATATGTTTTTGTATACCTTGAGCAATCAGTTATCAACACCTCAGTTATGTATATGCCTGTAAAATAAAAACATGCTGTTTCCCATTCAGTTGACCCCCTTACTGCTCACTGTCATTGTCCTATTCTATACTTTATATTCTAATGCAGCACTTTGAGGGTTTGTTTATTAAGGCGACTATCTACAGGATGTGATGTTCTTATCATCGCTGTTTTTTTTATGGATCAGCCTGCAGGGGTATAAACTAAATGAAGAAAACTGACACTTATAAAATGTTTTATTCACAAGTCAAATGTACCCTCTGACCACGGCAATCTACGCCTTTATTTCTGACATATATTAACATACATATATATTCACATTTGACAAAGTGTTAAGGTAAACACAATTTATATACACCTTCTCATTCAACCTCTTTGAAGAATCTAAAATATAAAACATATTCTGGTTTGTTGAGCATTTGTTTGTTTACCACATAATTCCATATGTGTTCCTTCATAGTTTGGATGTCTTCAATATTAATCTACAATTTAGAAAAAAATAATAAAAAAAATAAAGAAAAACCATTGAATGAGAAGGTGTGTCCAAACTTTTGACTGGTACTGTATATTAACATTTGACAAAGTGTTAAGGTAAACACAATTTATATATCTACAGTACCAGTCAAAAGTTTGGACACACCTTCTCATTCAACTACTTTAAAGAATCTAAAATATAAAACATATTCTGGTTTGTTGAGCATTTGTTTGTTTACCACATAATGCCATATGTGTTCTTTCATAGTTTGGATGTCTTCAATATTAATCTACAAGGTAGAATTTTTTTTAAAATAAATAAATAAAGAAAAACCTTTGACTGAGAAGGTGTGTCCAAACTTTTGACTGGTACTGTATATAGGCACACAAGCTATATCTAACTCATACATCTCTGCGAATGCGTTTGCTCGCTGGTTGATTACTCTGGTCTGGCCGATGCCGTCAGTCCACAAACATTTGCTTGCAGTCGGTGCTAGAGAGAGAAAAGGACATGTTAGAGGCAGTCAGGGCCGCGGAGCAGCACGTCTAGACGGGGTAACGGAGCCCTTTCAGAGATGGGCCACTTCGCCCAAAGAGGAAGAAGACGAATGTGAACTGTGTAGCTACGACCTGGACTCGGTGTGGTGTTTCTGGACGCTCATATGCAAGAGTTATTTATTGTTTAAAAATGTGGGAGATGGTGGCGTTACCGAGAGCGAGCTCTCCCTTCCTGTCGTCTAGGACAAGATGGCAGCAATGCAGGCGAACTGTGCATGGTGTGGATTTATAAGTCCATAACATGTTCACAGAAGCCCTGGATTATACTCACAGTGACTCTATGTGAAGGTGAGCAGTGCGCAGAGGGCCGTCAGCGGGGTGTTTATTCCTCTTAACCTTTGAAATGATAGTTTGAATGTGACGTAATACAAAGTCATAACTTGGCTGCAAACTAATCTAGCGAGCCTTTTGACTGTGTGATGTGTGTGTGATGTGTGTGTGTGATGTGTCAACTCTTTCCTCACAATGCCCTGGAAGCACTCCGGGTCGTGGATGTGCGTTGGTACAATGATTTGTTAGTGTCCTGACAAACAGAGGCAGCGATGACGTTGGTGGCGATCATCCCCGTGACTGCCTTTGACCCTGTTGTGTTTGTTATTTCAGTGTTGTCACGGAGACCCTCTGGTTTCTATGTTAACATGTTGTGTTAGATCCATTAACACGAGGTTTAAATAACATTACTTGACATTAACATACCGTGTGAGGACAACTTGGACCGAGGGGCTGACGCTGACTTGAGTGAGTGTGTCAAACAAAACTCTTAATTAATCTGTGCCATACAAATACACTGTGCAAGACTATAACTATAATTATTCTGTCTGTATTTATAAGTTGTTTTTTTAGTTGTTGTTTTTTTTTAGTTATTGTGGATTTTTTATTTTTCTTACTTACTTATTTAAAATAATAAAATATATATATATATTTTTTTCTACTATGTACCTTGTTTGCACTATATTAATGCTGCTGTAATCCTGTACATTTCCCCGCTGCAGGATACAGGATTCTCTTATCTTATCTTATCTTATCTTATCTTACTACTATTAACGTTACTTTATACGTGTTGGCTTTCAGCTGACCCAGCAAAATATTGCAAATTCATGTTAAAGCTCAACCATACTTATAGCAAGCAAAAACTCCATATACTTTTTTTTTTTTTTAATTTTCAGAATAACATTCTACTGTCTAAATGTGTACAGTGTATTTAGTGACATCACCTGTTTCGAAACTAACGTGAACTTTTAAACCTACTGGAAGCGCAGTTGTAAAGTGGTTTAAAAGGCTCTCTAACATGTGTAACTAGTTCTTTATCGCCATCAATGTGAGAATACAACATGTCTAAACTGCGTACTGAATTTCAGGGTGTGTGTCTGCTGATATTTTCCGGTATATCTGTCCTTTCGGCCGGTTTTCCAATTTATAGACGCAAGTTATTACCCTGCACAAGAACTTGCATTTTTTTTAATCAACACAGATCAACATTCTATTTTCAACACGTCACAGCCATCGCTGTAATAACCTACTTTTACCACAATGCACATTGGTGGTTCCGTGTTAAAGAGGAGGTACAGGGTAATAGTTGAGCTCCTATATGAGGGTGTGGACATCAACACAACCCACCAGCAAAACCAAAAGTACCCTATGTCATTTTAGGCAACATTGTTATGCACCACCAGTCATTTTGTGGCATGGAAACCATCCCCTTGGAGTTCCTGGAATGAGACTGTGTTTTTTGAGAAAGGGTGAAACTGAAATCAGGACTGGTACTGTGGCCTACCACGTAAGCGCTAAAAGTGAATATAGTTTCCTCTCTGCATGGCTGGCTTTTATGATAATAACCCTAGTATTTATTATTTTTGTTTCCCTGAAACTAAGGAATTACATATTGGGGATATTTTTTTGTTGAGTTTATGTTAAGCTGAACATTTTTGGCAAGTTGGGCCTATGCAGCAGATATGGCTGCCTAGTTTGGTCCAAATTGTATAGGCTTATGTGGCTGCCCTTTTTTTGTAGTTTCTCTTCTTGATACATTCTTATTCTTTGGATGTATGGCACACTACTCTCATACAAATAGTATAAAGTTACACAATACCAATACATGCCAATTCCTGTGAGTATAGATGAGCTGGTATTCAAGTTTTGCACCATACACTTTCTAAAAAACATTTATGTTGGTGAAACTGTCATTAGTTACAAGCACATGATTCTGTCAACCTTAACCAACACCATGAGGACAGTGAGGCTGCTTTGTGTGATTCCCCTTTGCCTAGACGCTCCTGTCTGCTGTACGCATGCCCTATCTTTTAGCTTGTTAGTAGCAAGGACTCAAAAGCAAAATTTTGGGTGGTAATGATACCAGTAATGCCAGAAGACAGTCAGACTTAGCACAATGTGGACAGTAAATAAATGTGTAAACAATGTTGGTTGTTAACTGGGGGTGGGGAGGCAATAAGACTTGAACATGTAATGTGATGTCATGCAACACTGATGTGCTTTTCTAGGGGCAGCTGGTTATCAGTATTGCATTGTGGTCAACTTAATGACTGGTTGCTGAGAGATTTCATCTTGAGACGTGCGTACAGATATGAGGCATGGCTAACAGAATAATGAAAATTTTATGGGGAGAGTACTATGACAAGAAGATGTTGTGCATAACTTGCATGAGTCACAGAACGGATGTGTGGAAAACATCCAATATTCCAAGAAGTAAACATCTATTCCAGCACACGGAACATAATTACCTATATGAATCCAACAATCTGCTCAGAGCCCAGGAGGAAACACTTGTGAAGAAAAAAATATCTGGTTTAGTTAAAATGGCTCACTCTGCTACTGTGTTCATGGCTTATTCAATGATTATTTAAGTGTAACAGTATATGGCGCTCTATGATCAATTCTTGAGTGCTTGTTGGGGCGTCTAGTATTTCAGTGTGCGCAGTATTTCAGTGTGTGCAACTTGGTGACAGCTGTTAATATATGTTTGATATAAGTGATACACAGGTGGCTTTGAATGCAAAATGCATTAATTGGTACATTATCTATAGATTTTAGACCTCTGAAATGAGGTTTGACATCTGAAATGACACCTGGCATACATCTAGTATCTTTTCAAATTTTCCTCACAGAGAGCGAGAATGACCAGTATCAGGGGTGACGAGGCCTCTGTTTTCTTAATCTGTGGCCATCTGTGGTTGGTATCTAAATTTGAATAGATGATAAAAAGGTAATGGGGTCACATGCTTTACGTATATTGAATAAAGAGTGCATCATGACGGGCGTGATATCAGCATGTTGAATATAGATTAAAATTGGTACTCTTGTGGTGCTTATTAAACAGCATTCACTATCTCTTTAATACAATAGTCAACTGCATAGAAGAGCATGTTCACGAGACCCAGGCAAAGCCCCACAGTGTGCAGTGTTGAGGTTGTGGCAGTGTGAGTTAAGGCAGCAGCCTCTGCTTAACAATCAAAGGGTTAGTAACAGCAGGAAGCGAAGAGGGACTGAAGAAGGTTCTTTTGTTTCCACTGTCTCATTCTGCATTTAGTACCACTCTTTCTGAACCCGTAGCCAAAAAGACCGCATTGCATTATTTCATAAACAACCACACGTGTTCTGAGTCACGTTAAGTAGCCAAATCCAGTTTGTACTGTACATGGTAGTGCATCTAACAAGACCCAACCCTACCAAATGTTGTACAGTTTAGTTCAGTTGAAGCATACTGAGACCTAAATTTAAAAAAAACATTTAAAACCTACTAACAAACATTCAGGTGAATTTACATGCCATTTAGATTAGTGCATTTGTTTTGTTTTTTCCCCAATGGGGTGGAAAGCATACTTTAGTCCTTATCACACAGAGATTGGCAATACTGCCGCGAAGAAGATCTGCCATAACGTTGCCCGGCTGTGTGATCTTTAGCTAGCATGCTGGCATTACGGGAGCAAAAGAGGCGTGATGTTTTACACGTCAGCATCTATTATGTGTGTACGTAGTCCTGCCGTGCTGGCTGTTCCTTTTACACAAATCGATTCTGCTCTGTGACTATCTCAGCTGCCGGCTGAGCAGTGGAACAACTCTGCCCCCCCTATTCTGTCTTCATACCATTTATACAAAGCAGCCAGGCAGAATAACAGCGCAACAGTCCAGCCTTGAACAGCCTGTGCGAAAAGGGCTATAGTTTTGCGTCGGCCCCTACACCCTTACATGTTGTGACTGTCATCACCTTTGTGTTATTATTTCTGTGTCTTAAGGCACTTTTGTCAATCAGTACAATTTGTTCACCATGGACAGGTGTTTGTTTATTTTCCTCTCAATTTAATTTTGGGGAGACCAGGGTCAAAAGTTCAACTGTGAGCAATTACTTAGCAGTTCAAGGTTGCTGAAAATATTCTACAGCTTTGAAGGCAATGCGATGCCACAGGAGGAGCCTCAAGGCTGACCAAGGGAGTATCTGGCTTCAGATGGTAATTATAGCAGCAGCTGCCATACTTTGGAAACAGCAAAGGGTGTCTACTTCACATCCTCGTGTCAGACTTGTACTGGCCATTTATTGATTGTATTTTCAAGGCCATGGAAACTAACCATGGCCAAGTTAAGTTTTGTTTTAAAACTCAATTTGGGTGTTTTGTTACACCAAGCATCTTGATTGCTCAGTTGGTGAGAGTGGTATAGGCTTCTTCCTCCTACTGACTAAGGCACCAGACAGCATGCTCTCCCTTCATCAGACCAGTGTATTCACCTTTCCTTTTCCAAAGCACTGAGCAGTCTGAAAATGACAGTTTAAATATAGAATTTCATGTGTAAGTCTATAGGCGCTATATGGCTTTGTTATATCCCAAAATAAACTGTGATAACTGATTATGTATTCAGTTAGATTACTGTCTCTTCTCTGTCAATAATCTATATTAACAAGCAAATTCTTGAAAATAGTGTAACGCGGTGCTGGAGACTGCATATGGTACAGCTAACTGTCCGGCCGTGTAGTTACATGTTTGATGAACAATCAAACGCTTGTAGGGAAAGGGGGTGGCATAGTAATGCAGGGGTTAGCAGTGACTCAAACCCGCTGGCCGGCCCTTCTGTGTGGAGTTTGCATGTTCTCCCCACGCCAGCGTAGATTTCCCTGCGTTCTCCAGCTTCCTCTCAAAGTCCCAAAAACATGCAGGTAGATGTGAATGCGATTGTGTGTAGATTGTGTGGCGGCCTGTCCAGGGTTTACCCCACCTTCGCCCAATGTCAGTTGGGTTCGTCCCAAGCCCCACCCTGCAGCCCTGAATAGGACAGTGTTTAAAGAGAATGGATGAATGGTAGGGGAAGACAAGCACTTGTGTTTGACTTTTGTAAACTCCTTTCATGGCCATCCTCTTGTGATTATCATGACTAGTGCTGTGTCCGTTGAAAACATGCCTGTTCAGCCAGATGTGTGGCCTGTGATATTTTTGCTTTACAGCTTCTTGAGAAATCATACAAACAACTGCAACAACTGCGCTTCTTGGGGTCCTCAGGAATACACCTGCCATGACATAGTTGCGTCACACATAGGCTACTCACGGTCAGAGACATTGGAAAATACACTCTTGTTCATAGGAACTGGCCAGACCAATGTGACATATTTAGGGAGTGTCCCTGTGTGCTAAAACTCAAACTCAGTTTGTGGTATTGGCCAGACAATTGTTTGAGCTTGCATTGTGTGTGTGTCCTAAATGTTTCTAAAAAAACATTTCACTCTAGGAGTGACCCAGACGGCCAGACATATTAAGTCCAAGTAAAACGTTAAAAAACGTGATCTATAGACACTATATTAAAGTGTGTTCCAGTTTATTTCCTGTTGCAGTATATGTGACTGGCATTATTGACCAAAAGTAAACAACCCAGGTTGTTTCCTAGCACTGCAATTCCATTGAAAAGGTCTACATGTTCCAAACAACAAGGATTCCTCAGAACGTAGTCAAATGCAACATGTCAGTGCACTGTTGTGCTGGTGCCTCCTCATATCTGTGATGCTTCAACGGAAGAAGCGTATTAAGCAAATAATTGGCAAAGTCAATAGTTTGAAACATACTGGCTTTTAGATAAAATCTACAATACATACAGTATCTGCGATACACTGTGCATTGCTATCTCTATCTCTAAATGTTGGTTTTGGAAAATTCCATTTAGTAAATCCATAAATTATACCCATAGTGGCTGCAATGAATAATAGAGGCAAGGTTCTTAAATTACAGGCAACACACCATAAATGTAGCCACTTCAGCAACAGCACCAACGACAATTAGGCAAATCCCAGCAAACACTGGGCCAGAGGTGGGGGTACTGTCCTGAAATGCCCCAGTCAGCTGCTATAACATGATAATTAAATGGTAAATGTGTTAACCTACAGTCTAGTGCAGCTATTCTCAAACAACGGACACATTTTGTTTTAACAATCAGAAGTGGGCCTTCTGTTTATGAAAGGTTGAGAACCTCGGTTTTAGTGAATACCATTACAAGTCTTTTTGGCTATATGGGGAATAGAATGAAAACGTTTGTGTCACTGTGGTGGCTTCTAGAATGGTCTTGAGCCAGGACTATTATTTTGTAGGTGTGACAGTGTGGCCAATTTTAAAGTCCCCAAGGGGCTCAGCTAATTTTGTTTGCATTCATGACCAAAATGGATGCCCCTTTGAGTCCTTCTGGGGATATTTTGAGAATTAGTTTCGAACAGATAAAATGGTGAACAGTGTCACCAAACAGTAACACAGGGTGTTTTTGTGCAAAGAGCTATCAAGGGAATAGATTGACCTTATCTTGCTGCTCAGAATAGAGTCAAAGGGCTGGCTCAAAGCATTCGTGTTATCACAGCACAAGTGTGTTTTCCATCATGGGTATTTATTTTAGGAGACTCTACAGGGGCTGTATTCCCCAAACCTGACTCGCTTGTGTTGTCCTTTTTAGATAGATTTTAAGAGACTGATTCTTTTTTGAATAAACTGGGGAAATAAGGTTTTTAAGATCGTAGTAGTGCTAGTAAATCTAGCTTCTTTATACATAACACTATTGTTGGTCTAATTTGTTAATTATTTTGTAAGTAAACATGGTTCTTTAAATGAACTGTTGATTAAAGTATGGAAGCCCTTGGGGACAAGCTGCTTGTATCTCAATGAATTTGCCCTGGAGTGAAAGTAGGTCATAGGCTCCAGTATTGTACACAGACGGTGTCTGATGCAGCCAACTGGCCAGTTTGGAAGGATGATCAGGATCATAAGACCTGAAACTTAATCCTATTTACTTTTTTTCTTTTACACATATGTGAATTTCAGAATATTCCATCAAGATGTGATGATTATGGGCAACGAGAAAAATAAATGATGTCTTCGGTAATTGGACTTGTGGGCCTGATGATGCTTTGTGACTTTATTTGTCTCTCTTTGTCTGTATCTTATCCTTTCCCCCTCGCTATTGGTTGCCTAGAAACCAGCAGTGGGATGCATGAAAATGGCATGAAAAGGTCAGGCAAACCTTTGAAAAAGTTAGTCATCCACTGTGTGGAGGTGTTAGTGGGATTGCAGTGGATAGGGCAGAATGGTGAAGGTGTTCTTAAGCACTGCACTGCAACATGTTATCCTGCTCTGATCCATTTGACGTATGAGGTTGGGGTGACTGATGTAAGTGGGGGCACTTTTGGTTGTGATGTCATCAAGAATGAGTTACTAAAACAACAAAATGGGATTTGGGGTGTCTGTTGGTTGTTTTGGACTCACTGTAACTTAAAACTCACCCTTTCCCTTAAACAAAAAAAACCACGCTAGATAGGTTTATGTATTACACAATATGTTGTTTGATATTTAAGTGAAGTATGAGTGTGCTTCATACCATACATTTCCACAGTCCCTCAGCCTCAGTATGGTTTATTAAAATGGCCTAATTTAATGCAACATACTAAAAAGTATCCAAACTAATGACCTGTTGCTTTGTTCTCTTTCTCTGCAGGTATGGCCTCACAAGTCTTGGTCTACCCACCACACATTTATCAAACCCAGACAAGTGCCTTTAGCAGTGTGAAGAAACTAAAAGTTGAGCCCAGCAGCTGTGTGTACCATGAGAGGGCACACCCGCAGACTTATCTGAACAGCAGAACCCTCGGAATTGTGCACCCAACAAAACAAACCCACTCGTTTTTGAACCGAGACTTGGCTGTGGGCGTGAAAGTGCGTGGAGGACAAGAGTACGCGGTGCAGACGGTGGTGGTACGTGGCGTACAGAGACAACAGCCTGGTAATAGAAGAAGAGGAGGAGGAGGAGGAGGAGGAGGAGGCCCAGCTGCAGGCCAGCAGCAACAGGAGGCAGGAGTTGTCCACTCACAGGGCAAGGAGCAGCAGCAGCAGCAGACAGACACAGCAAGTGGGGGCAGCAGTGGAGCAACAGGGGCAGGAGGAGGGGGAAGGGGAGAGGGCTGCAGTGGAGGAGGTGAGGGAGGTGGAGAGGAGGAGGGTGACAGAGAAGACAACTGTGGAGGTTTGAACTCAGCCGACAGCTCTCAGCGATGCGGGCTGAAACGTAAAAGTGAGGAGCTGGATAACCGAGGGAGCACCATGCAGATTGTGGAGGAACTGTCAATGTTGCCTGCCATGATGCAAACGACGAATGTGGGGAACGCAACCATGACTGCGCCTGCGGCCGTGGGGGCTGGAGGGGGCCCCTCGAAACACGGTGTAGGCGCAGCAGGAGGGACCGGAGGAGCGGATGGGGACTATCAGGTTGTACAGCATGAAGTCCTGTGTTCCATGAAGAATACCTATGAAGTGCTGGATTTCCTGGGACGTGGCACATTTGGCCAGGTTGTAAAGTGCTGGAAGAGGGGCACGGGCGAGGTAGTGGCTGTGAAGATCCTGAAGAACCACCCTTCATACGCACGGCAGGGTCAAATCGAAGTGGGCATCCTTGCTCGTCTGAGCGGGGAGAATGCAGATGAGCACAACCTGGTGCGAGCCTTTGAATGCTTCCAGCACCGCAGCCACACCTGCCTGGTGTTTGAGATGCTTGAGCAGAACCTGTACGATTTCCTGAAGCAGAATAAGTTCAGCCCGCTGCCCCTGAAAGTGATCAGACCTGTGCTACAGCAGGTAGCTACAGCTCTGAAAAAGCTGAAGAGCATGGGTCTGATTCATGCAGACCTCAAGCCGGAGAACATAATGCTGGTGGACCCGGTGAGACAACCCTACAGGGTTAAGGTGATAGACTTCGGCTCAGCCAGCCATGTGTCCAAAGCAGTGTGCTCCACGTACCTCCAGTCTCGGTACTATAGGTGAGTACAAAAAAAACGGAGAAAGATATATATTTTTTTATATTTTTAACAAAGCACATTTGAGTTCAGTGCAATTCAAACTAATTTCAGTCTCTGTTGGTGTCCAGACGTTTATAGTTGGGTTAAAAAAATGTCCTTCCTCTAGCAAAACAAGGAAATGTCTCATACTGCAAAACATCCTGCCTGTTTAGGACCCACATACCACAGAAAATGTGACCCTGCAGTGTTTACTGGCAGATTACAGACTCACATGTCCCGGTTTTCTGGGAAAAACGGTGTTCTGCAGGACTTTAAAGCATAAAAAAAACAAAACGTTTTCTGGTATTATTTGCATTCAGGGCGAAGCAGCTTTGCGTTAGTATGATAGAAAAAGAATGGATAGGCAAATATTTGAATACTGACATTAACACATAGTGTGAACAGTTAATTAAGTCAAGAAAGGTCGGGAGAGAAATGACTAAATGTCATTCCAAACCTAAGTTTGCTCCAGGGTATAACATGGCAGTAGATACAGTACGTAATGTTTATGTTAGAAGGACGTGGAAACAAATGGCATTATATTATGAGTGCTTTGGTTTGATTAGGAAAACTGGCCTGAAATGGTTTTCAACTGTTGGATAAGAGGCAGTTGTGACTCAGTTCACTGTTTGGTTTGTACTTTTCCCTGTTTTGCATAGACTCCGAGATGGTAAGTAAGCCATTTTGCACTAATTGTCTCCTTAGCTGATGTCCAGTAATTCACATGAGGTTTTGTGCAGAGACATAATTCAGGAGTGGCATGAATGTAATGACTGCTAAATGATTTGAATTTGAGGGGTTGTTGGGGGTTACACTCTGTACATTAGACATAATAAATCAACAAAGTTATATCATAAACACCAACTAGCTACAACATCATGAGGCTTTACCCTGCTTCCTTTGACCATTTCTAAGGCACAAGGAATGAACTGGGACATTCAATATTTGCCTGGCGCCCATACAGTTAGCATACCTGCATTATGCTGTTGCTCTGCTAGTGACCCAATGCTGTGAGGACACAGTGGAAAGGACCAAATCTATCGATGGACATAATGACACCCTGTCAACGTACACCGGCTGCATTTCAGTTTTCCATCTGACGTTACGGATACTCTTCCTTTTTAACCAATGTCCCTGTTTTCATCGGCCCTGTAATGTCTCTTGCTTCACCTGCGCAAGTTAATAGATGCAAGTCTATTTGCCTCTATTTGGACACGCAATTATATTATTATATATTAAGCTATGACCTTGGTCCAGCTGGAAATAGCACTGCCAATAGCAAGGTTATTATAATTATTTGCTTTACTGTGGTGAGTATACAACAATATCAACAGGTGTTTGCTTGGCATACCAGGTTGAAAAATGACAATGTGATTAAATTTACAATACAAATGGAGAACAAAATACCTGTCAACTTGTTAAGACAATGCTCCAGTAAAGTGAGCATTGCCTAACTACTCTTTGAAATGTGGCCCAATGCAGTGCTTAAATGATTAATATGTATGGTGCAATAGAAAATCTGACAGATTGTAAAGATTTCTGGCAAGCGTGTTTAAGTCTACTGCATTGCGGTTTGGAGCAAACAATGCTACCTGCTACACTCAAAGCATGATCTGATTCACACCGGTGGCATAGGTCCATACTAGCAGGCAATATTTACCTTAAGAGGAGAGCAGCTCTCTCTCTTTCTACCAAGCCAGTGAGTCTCCCTCTCTGATGACATCCTATAATAGGTTAGATGTCGATTCTGCAGCAGCTTGATGCTGTGGAGTGATTGATGTAGTTTGTGGTTTAACTTTGTCCGTTCAATTTGCCCACTCCTCAACTCTCACAAACTCTCCCACATGGCACTTTCAAGTCGGTATCTGATTTCCATGAGTTGTGATGTGATCATCTTGATCCAACATTTCAAGAGAGTTACAGCTGTACATTAACTCCAGACCTACCTGAAACACATGGCGTTTGTAAAAGAGTTGAAAAGGTCAATTTGGATCTCGACTTGGACGTTTAATGAACCTGTGTGTAATGGAGGAGTATTGCTCTGACAGAGCATGACAAAATTAAGCAGATCAGAAAACCACGAGGCACCTATATTTGATTATTGATGGAAACGTTCAGGGCCTAGTATACATAACTGCAGTTTGTGTTATCCATGAACCTTCAACATTGGCTGTCCCTGTCCTAAGCAGAAACTATTGGGGAATGTTCGCATTTAAAGTCTCCAGGTCACAGTTTCTTACAGCTTGACACGGTATTGCAAGAATATCTGAGATCTCCTTGGATGGCGTGTTTAACTTAATGGATTTTGCCCTGATTTTTTTACGCTTTTTGTGTCTTAAGTCTTGGTTTCTAAGACTGGGATGAAGTGAGCAGGATTTATGAGCAACATTCAGGTCAATGCTAGCTGCTTTTAGTGAAAGGCATTTACATGGCATTTGAATAATTCTCACTGCCTGCACACTGAGACAGTGAGGCAGTATGCCCTGCAGGGAAAAACAATTCTGTAGATGAAAAAAAGCTTAAAGATGATTTGATGTCTCCATTTGCATTTACCGTAGCTTATCTCACCGCCTAGAGTGAGTAGACCATACTTGCCTTGACCCATTCCTTGGCCTTAGCGTATAGACATTGTGGGAAAAGTACTTGTCAATGACACACAATTATTGCATTCTCTTTTCATCCCATACAATCATTCATGTTTTTTTTACAGTTTTTTTTATATTGTCGTGTTGTACTAGGCACTTATTTCAGGAAGCAGCTCAAAATAGGCCTGCCTTGCTTTGCTGTTCTTTTGTGGGGGAGGATGTAAACAGTGCAGCTGCTTCAACTGTGTTTGTCAGATCAGTTAACCTCAAGCTTTGGTGACCAGCAGTTTTGCAGGTGTTGCATTGTATCGTATTTTGATACACAGATTGGAAGATTGTTCGATAAACTATTGAGTTATGTAGAAACATTTTTTTATCCTAAAGTAAAAGGAACAAATAATATATACCATATTATACCTATTACTGTCATTGGTAAGGTTATAGTGTTTTCACCAGGCTGTGTTTATGCCAGTGCACATTTGTAAAAAAAATAAATTGCAAGTTATAATATATAAAAAAAATAGATGATGAGCAGAGGAAATTTCCTTATATTTATTATGTATTATTTTTATTTAAAAGGGATCCATGCACAGTTTAGATTGTGCATGGATTACATTATTAAGTTAATTCACATCTGTAGTCCCCTGGCAGATGAAAATGACTTTAGCAGTTACTTCATTATGTAATGTTAGAACAATTTTTTTTTATTTCCAATTTGATTCTCATGGACAAAGTTGTTTTGATTACAAGACACTAAAAGATGATAAAAGGCTTTACAAAAATGTGAATCTCTGTAGTTTGTACCCCTTCACAGACAGGAGTATACAAAGCATAATGTGAGGGAACAGCGTTGCTGAGGCTAAGCGTGAAGGGTTGCTTAAAATAGCTCCTGGGATGCCGGCCAGTGGGCTTTTACTTCTATAGATGGTGAAGCACATAGGCAGGCAGAATGAAATAGGGACAGCTTGAAATACTAGCGAGCTCTCACTTACTCACTCAAGGTCAACCAGCTCTAACGTCAGCTGTTTTGATTTTCATATGTCTGTTTGTGTGTGTTTTGCTATGTGCGCAGCATTGAATATTTGTTGGCCAGTAATCTAAAGTGACCTATCAGCTTTTCAAATCAATAATGTTGACAGGTGCATCAGCCACTTCCACAATTTACAAGCAGATACCACCCTGATTAGCACAAAGTCACAGTCAGCTCGGTTGGAACTCTTGCAGCTCGAATTTATAAAATTGGCTTGACAATTTTATATAGATTTTTTTAATATTCAACTAAATGATTACAAACAACATGTAAATGACTGAGGCAGATTTAGTTAGATGTAAACTAGACATGGAAGTAAATCATTTGGATGTGCATATGCAGTGTCCTCTCTCTTATTTATTTCTCTTAATTTTACCCACAAATTAAGAATGTATTGCATTTGACCACAGCCAGCATCATTATTACCGTTAACACTTGTTTGTTGGTGTTCCTATGCAACAATATATAGCTTGGACAAAATGAAAAGGTCTTCTCTAGATTGTCCATGATTGACCAGTACCTCTATGTATATGACAACCTTTTGTTCATTCTATCTACGCATGGAATATTTGGTCTAAGACTACTGGATTAGCTTTTCACTGAAAAGTAAACCCCGGACAGTATTTGCAAATCGTTTTGTGTGCATGGGAACTTTTGGGCACACAAGCATCTTCCCTTTTTTGAACTGTGTACTACTTTGGGTAAGTGGGTAATGCGTGTTTTAGGGTATTTACATGGCCATGGGCTCAGTAACCTTTTGTGTTACCTCATTCAAAGATAGATAGTGACATTTATTTCAATGAAAGTCTTCAAGATTATTGCTCTAATATCATCATTTGTTTCCTCTCATTGAATAACGAAAGCATGTACGTTAAATAATAATAAATTGCTCCTTAATATTCATGCATATTGCATCCAGTCTCAATGAGTTAAGCTGGGCCTGCTACTTTTAGATCATTTATATGACATCGGTCAAGGAATTTCCATAGAGGCGTGCAAGAAAACAAATGTTTTATCTGTTTTGTTTTATTATCATTTTTTCTAAAATTTCCCCTTATATTTTTGAATTGCCTTCATGCAAGGGGTTCTTGTTATCTTGTCAAGAGCCAGATGAATTCAATTCAGTCAACCTAAACTTAAAAATAAACACTGGCTCCATGTCAGCACTTTGAATGGTGAACATGTCAAAAACGTGTCTAAAGCCTTGTAGCCTCAATCTAAGGTCTGGGTAGATCAGAGTGCAAGTGCTACTTCCGCATTTGCTGCTCTGCCTCTGTGTTCCACTGAATAATGCAGAATGCCCTGACAGTGTGTGGAATTACAGTTCCTGGAAGAGACGTGCAATAAAGCTCCATTCTTCTTGGTGAACTTAAACCCAAATTAGTTTATTTATCAGAACAAGCTCACTTAAAGGCCAGTGTAATCATCAAATGACAATAACACCCTCCCTATGTGTAGCCACCCTTATTTGCTGTTCTCTGTTTGAGCTGGTAGGATGCCACTTAGCACTTGGTTCCTCCCTGTGAGAACAGAGCAGGAAGGATCAGAGAACTATTTTTGGAGTGTGAGATAATGGCCATGAATAAGAAATTGAGATGAAGTTCATTTCTCTGCTCTGCCATGGCCCTTCTTTCAAAGAATATCACTCTTGTCTGCACTGTTTTTTTTTTTTTTTTTTTTTGTTTTTTTTTTTCAGGTGAGATAAAAATAAGATACAACTAAAGAAAAAGAACACTTACCAAACCTGCATATCAAAGGAACACTGACATTTTGGGAAATGTGTTTGTTGCTTCCTCAGTCAAAGAAGAGGATCAAAATCAATCATGTATCTATTCAGTACAATATGGAGATATGTCTGGGGTATTTTTACCCTAACATGACACAAATACTGGGAGCAAAAAGAACAGTAAGCCACCGTCAAAGTTGAAAATACACTTTCCAACATCTCGAGAATTGTTGTATTAAATGTTAGCCAGCAAGCCAGGCGCCAATACAGCCATCAGTCAAATTTGTACAGAGTTAGGACAATGTGCAAAGCTGGTGTCCCGTTGACTTGGCCTACTTAAAGCTGTATTTTTTTTAAATTACATTTTTTGTATGCCTATATCTGTTGTCAAAAGCAACTGGAGACACAAGTGTACTCATTAGAACTAAAAATGAGTCAATGTTCAATTGAATTGATAGCATAGTGAGGACCTAAAAATGCATTAAGGTTAAATAAATATGTTTGAATGTTTACCAATGCCTTGACATAGGATATCAGGATGGAAGACCTCTGGGTCAACAGTGTAGTGCACACGTAGACTGTATGTTTTGGAATCCCGCCACGCATCATGTTTGTGTTGGTTCTACTAACCTAACATTGCCTTGAGCGTCAGCCTCTTTGTGGATGAGAGGCAGACAAACGAAGAGGGAGGGAAAGAAGAGATGGGTGGAAGAAGGGAAGCAGCTGTTTGAGGTGAAGGAGCGAACAGTCGAACTTGTTGACCAGGGAAAGACTTGCTTTCATTGGTCAGTGCAGTAAAGTAGAAGCTTCAGGCCGTGAATAGAAACATTTCAACCAAATCGTACCATTGCTCTTGCCTGTTTGGGTTTTATTCTGTGATTGTTGCTGGATATCATACCTGCAGTGTGGGCGGTTTATACTTGGCACAGTGGCGTGCCCGTGCTGGGCCTGCTGTTCCTGCTGTGCTCAGCATTGTGCATTAGGGTTTGTTGGTGATGTTTTCTATTAAAGACAAGCCAGCGCCAAATGCAGAGTCTGTTAGTCTCAGTCAGGCCTTGTTGTTTAGTGACCACACCGAAACCAACTGATAATTGTTGCAACATGTCAGCCTCAAATCTATTAATTAAAACAAGTTGTTGAAAAAAAAAAAAAAAACCTATTCATAAGATTATTTAAACAATTTTCAATTTAATGAGCATCAATAAAATTCAATGGTATGCTTAAACTCTAAAAGGGAGCTGTGAACGGGGAGCGTCTGACAATGCTGCTAGCAGTCCCAGAGAACTCTTTGAAGATTTCTTTTTTTTTTCACCGATCACTCATGAGGTTCTATGGAAACCTTTGAACACAGTGATATTGTTGACAACTCTTGTCTCACCCATAGTCGTTCATTTCCAACCTTCAAACGTGCAGAAGTATCAATCAACAGACCAACATTCTTGGCTGAGGATATTTTTCCCCCAGCTTTCATACAAACTTATATTTGCAGCTAAATAAAGCTTTATAAACTGATATACAGTTTTTAATAGAGGCTAAGTATATTGATGTTGTGATGATGCACCCTGAGCTGCTGCATTAAATATCATAATCATTACATTTGAGAGAGAAGTCTTTAATTAAACTGATTCTAAGAATGCACAGGCAAACATCCAGCATGTTCATAAATGAATCCATCAAATGAAAAACGCAATATATTATAATTTATTTTTAATATATTAAAATATGTTTTCAATAGATATTGGGAAATTAAGTGACTGTTTATACTGTACACACGTACGTGTTCGTAAAAAATCGAGTTGGTTTTGGATGAATCACTGGCTGTTTAGTTGCAGCTATGAGGCAGCAGGTTATTGAATATGAGAATTTACGTTTTTTTGTCATGTTAAACTTGACCTCTATTATATTATTCATTCCAAAAGCTAAAAAGGTTCTTATGTGTGGGTGCTTTGTGCTGTTCATTTCTCTGTGAGTTTGTGCCTGTTAAGGGACATTTATTGTCCACACCCACTTATTCCTGTGAAGTGTTACATGGAGCAGGATCCTGTGCATCCACGGCAGGATACCAGTCAGTCATCTTTCTTGTCTTTTTGTTTTATTTGTCCTTTTCCTTTGGAGCTTTTGCTAACGACAATGGGCGCTTCTGCTCCTGTAGCAATCAGTGGCCCCTCAGCTTGTACTTCATACCCTTGGGATGGAAAATAGATTTGGTTTCATAGAAGGGCGGTGAGGCTTGCGGTGAGGCTTGCGTTGCGTCGATTGGGACGCGCAACCATGGTAACATGGACTCCCCCTCCCTCCAAACCAAAGACAGGGAGACCTGGTGTCTTCTGTTTGGCTCTCTTTATTTTACTCTCTATTTCCATCACATTGATTATAATACTGTCTCTCTGACCAGTCCTTAATACTAAATTGTGTTGTCAGAGTACCTATTTTTGCATAGGACACAATTAACAGATTTTAATTTTACTTTAAGAACTGGGAAAGGATTATAACAGGTCCTTATTATGATGTTGGGATAAACATCGGCTCTCAACATGGCTAACAGTGTTTACCTGAGGGTGAACTGAAGGTGCTATGCCTCCGCGACTGACCGCTTCATCAGCTGTAAGCGCCATATGAGTGCTGTCTTGGCAACGAGCAGTGCGGCGGCCATGAACTAGCCCGTGGGGCACACTCGCATGGACGATCATGCACCTAAAGCATGCACGGCTGGCCATCTATGTCAACAAAGCCAGGAGAAGCTCAGGTAACAACACACTCACAGGGAGAGTGACTTCATTCTCTGCTCAGGTAGACATTACTCCTCTTGTTATTAACATAGCAAAGATAGCAAAGAACCTTTTTAATAGAATATTGAGGCCTTTTATAGAAGCTTTTATCTGGCGAATCTTGAATAGACGGAGCCTGTAGGCTGTCAAACCCGGAAACTGGATAGGAGCTGTTGAAGGGGCTTATGCATTGGCTGTTGAAAGGAACAAGACTGTCAGGTTTTGGTTACAGAGTAGTCTTTAACTACTAGACCAACCTGATGATGCCTTGTTGTGCTGCTCATGTTTTACTGATCAGCCTTACTGTATGTCCCTTTATTAGTGTCCTGATGAATTCAATGGTGTGTTGTTGTGTTGCTTCTTTCTCCTCACTCCTCCAGGGAAAACCTGTTCCTTATAAACAGGGCATGCCTGTGAGGCTGGTTTTCTGCTGCTATGTTGCCTACTGCACCAGCTGTTGCATGCATGTGTTTTGACCACGGGATAAATAACTCTAAAACTTATTTTAGCAGGTCTTAAATGTGCTGTTGCTTTCCATATGTCCTGCACCATTCAGTCCCAAATGGCTCCAAAGTCGTCATAGAGTAGTGGTCTGCTGGATCCTTTTAGATCCGTGCAGTGTGAAAGCTCAGGATGGCCTAAGTTGGTGTCTGGATGGTGGTGTGTCCAGCTTGCTAAAATAGCAATCTTAGTTACTTGAGCTAATTGTGTTGAAATCTCATCCATGTCATTCTTTAGATTATTTCAATCGTCTGGATTCTTTCATGTTGGTAAATTGCTGATGGTATATATATATTGTGTATATGCTGAACGGAAGTGTAATTAGATCTGCCAGTCACATGTACTGTAATTTTAGGCAGGCTTATTCTGAGCAATGCTATCATCTATATAGGCAATAAGGGCATAATTACTATTGGAATAATTATCATAGGCATATTATGAACAAAATTTATTTGTATTGATACAGTTATTAAGATTATATTCAAGCATGTTGAAATATGTCAAGACCTGTTGTTGTATGCATATAATAAGGGATGGAAGTACATTTTTAGCATGTCTTAACATGTTAGGTGTTACTCTTAAAGCTAGATAGCCGTTGTCTTAATGATTTTAATTTGCTTTGACAGGAAGACTCTGGCTACATCATGCTGTTAGTGCACTGTCACCGTTTATAGGATTTGTGGTGTGTCTTGAACACAGAGTTCTTGAGAGTTGTCAACATGCCTTACCTTTTATTCATGCTGACAGGCCTGTGTCACCACTAGCCATCCCTGTAACATGGTATTAAAGTGCTATTATGGAGTTACTTGAAGTAACACTGAGCCAGCACGTAGGCGAAGAGGTAGTGACCGTGTTTCTCATTTCCTATCAGCCTAGAGCAGATACAACAGCCTGTCAAAGCTTTAAACCCCGCCTGGCTGACCTGCTAACCCACTGATTCAGCTTGCTGACGCTTGGCTAGGCCTCTCTCACGCACACACTGACTTACAAGTCATTTGGCAAAGATACACATGTACCACAAATTCCTATCCGTCTGACCATGAACGGGAATTCCAGGACACTGCTTTTAATGGCTATGTATTTTCTCAAGACAGCAGCATCAGCCTACAAAGCCAAAAAGCAATACATGCAGTAGTGAAATTGAGAGAAAAAACAGATTTTAAGGTGTCGCTAGTGTATAAAGTTACTTTATAGCTTTTATATTAACACTAGCATTACTTATGCAAATACAAATAGAAACAATACATCAAAGTTAATGGATGGTTCATAAATTTGTAATGTTTACTTCAGAAATCTTTACATTTTTGTAAAGATGGCTCAAACCATTTTTATTTAACCATCTTTATATGAAAAACTCCATACGAGCATATCACTGTTATCACATGTTATTATTGTGTGACCTTGGACTAACAGTTGTCTGTTTTTTTTTCTGTTCCACAGGGCTCCAGAGATTATTTTGGGATTGCCGTTTTGTGAAGCCATAGACATGTGGTCCCTAGGCTGTGTGATAGCTGAACTTTTTCTGGGCTGGCCCCTCTACCCTGGGGCCCTGGAGTACGACCAGGTAAACAACCATCCAACCACCACCGCTCACTCTTGACTCTTGGTTCATCGTTTTTGGAGAGTTTCTAACTTTCAATCCTTCCTGTGGGCTTTCTGCTAGCCTTTTTTTCTATTGTATATACAATTTATCCTAGAATCCTCTACTTCTACTCTCATTTTCCATCTCCCCATGGAAACTGGTTTCTTCTGGCGCAGTGGGCCTTCCCTCTATTTATAGGTTTCACCCTTTCTGCAGCCTTTGCTCCCATAGGTCAACCCCCCACCTCCATCATTATACTGTCTGTGTTGTTGTCTAAGTATCGTTACACCTTCTGTTTCCACCCCAACCAGTTATTTCCCTGGTCACTCCTCTTTCCCTCTTTTCTTCTTTTCCTTCAACTCCTTTTTCCATTAACCCCACACTTTCCAGTCAAGGCGACCGACAGAGGACTGGGTTCGGTGTTTTTGTTTCTATTTCTGAGTTGCCTTCAGTCAAGCTTTCTATTACAGACTTGCTTTGGGGTTACTGACTCAGACATGGCTCCCACTGTTTAAGTTTGCGGGATATGAGATCCATTGCCACTTTAGTCTAAATCTCCCAAAAAAGACACGTTACAAAGATTCAGTTGGGAAAAGGAGCTGACAAAGCCTTATAAAAGGCAGACAGGGACATTCAGCGGCAGAGTTTAGGACAAATGGCTGGAAGCTAGGACCAGAATGCAGCATTGTCATAGTGTTCTTTTTTTTTTTATCTGTGTGAGATCCAAGCCTAATGTGGTTTTAAGTGTGCTGAAGGGATTTTCTAAATCAGTATGAGTTGGATAGGATGGAGAGGAAGCTTCTGCGGTTTAGGGAAAGAAACATTTTTGTGCTTAATTACACACAGAAAGAAAGTCAGTGATGGATTGGTTGAATGAAGAAAGAAACCGAGGGCTCAAGTGACTTACAGTAACAAATTAGTGCCGTATTTACTGCTTCCTTGGTGACGTACATACCCTGAGGATTGTATCAGCTGGCATCAGTGACAGTGAGCAGAAAGGCATATTATTGTGATTGATGGTATGTCTATTAGGAGCTGTTGGTGACTGCCCCTCCCAGTGGAGCCCTGACAGTGTCTTCCCAGGACCAGACTGATCTGGGCTTATCCTGAGCTGCTTCCCCCTGCCCTGGAGTCCTATCTACTCAAAGCCTGCCAACAGAGCCTCAGTTAGATCCTGCTGTGTCCCAATGCAGCACCCTGCATTACAGCATTCAGCCTCACAGCACACCGCAATCAAACCAAAGTATGTTTAAGGCCAGGCATCATTTTTCACTCTCCTCAGGACTGAGACAGGGGAGATAACTCAACACCTCCGAAAGAGATTTGACTTGAGCGCAGCACCAGCGGTCTTAATATGATGAATCTGTTTTTGCAGAAGCCAGTCAGCATGTTGCAGGGCTGCTTGGGAGTTATCTGGGGGGAGCCTCCTCAATTTAGTAAGGGACTGCTTTTAGCCGATGGGGTTGATAGGGGTGGATTGCATCAAGTTGGTTTAGATAAGGACTGTGAGAGATAATGAAATAGAAAGCTACACAACAGGGGAGAAGGAACCTGTGGAATGAAGAATGTATCAGCTAGAGATAGAAAACCTATTGTGTGTAAATGAGTGACTGAATTTGAATCCAAATACAGTGTAAACAACACTAGCGTAGGATTTTGGGCATGAGTAATCTATAGAGAGAAAGCAAGAGTTTGTCGCATTAGATTTCAGCTTGTTGGATGCTGCACCTCTTGTAATACAGTCTATTGTTGTTTGCTGATTAAAATACAGGCAGTGAATTTTAAGCCGCGGATGTTCCCTTGGATGACTGATTTACCACCCTGGCCCATTTTAAGCAGAATGGTTCGGTATTGGAGTCAGAAGCACATCCTAAGATGATCCCTGTTTTTGCCCCTGTGCCTTTGAGGAACAGAGTGAATCCCTGTTCAGTGATATGCTTTCACACAGACCCCACATAGGAAATACTGTCTCATTTTGCCATGCGGCCCACTGGCATGCAAAGTTCTCAATGAGGTCATGGAATGGGAAAAGCAGCCCGTGCAGGGAGCTGAGCATGCAGTGTTTCCTATGCGTAAGCTTTACTTGAGTGGGCCACAAGGTAAATATGTATATCTCTGGAGGAACACCTCTTAGTGCAGGGATACAGAGCTTTACGATCGGTCCGATGGACTATTTTACTTCACCCTTTCTGTCCAATGATGTCACAACTTCCCATTGAAAGGCCAGCCACACTGACACAAATATGGCAGTAAAGCTACTGTGAGGGATTTACGGTGCTGTACTTTGTTTGGTTTAGGCAATGAGGTTTTCTGCTTTATAACTGCAACTTCCTCATCGCAGCGCGCAGGTTTGGTTGCTTGGTAACGGCAAGCGTGAGACTAAATGAATAACGTCCACCTATTAATCTCTTCTGCCAAAACACAAAAAAACCGATGCATTTGAAAACTGTCAACGCTTTGAATGATTAGGGTTAGCCTTACTTGCTGAACAACATTTCAGAATGAATCGAATTGTCTTCCACAAGCTAAACAAGAGTTTGAAATTAATTTGAAAGCTTAAAGACATGGCCAACTGACTGTGAAAAGAAACTAGGCAGCTGACTGCTGGTGTGAGGTGTCATCCAGGGGCCACGGGTGATCTGGCTGACTGAGTTGCTGCCACCCCCTTCGTCCCCCTTTTCTTCTTCTTATCTTTCTGCAAGGGGTCCTGTTCCATGCCACACAGCATATTGTATTTATAACTCCGGCTCCTCCTACTCCCTTTCGCTCCTTCAGCTCTCCCGTATCCTTACCATATCCTCCAGTCCCGCCATCTTTAACTTCACTATTACAGCACATGGCTGCTCACCTGATTGAGGTGACAAACCAAACGATACAGCCTGTCTCATTATGAGTTGCTAAGAAAGGATTTGGGTTCGTGGGGTTGGAAAGCATCAATACCCCAAAAGGAATTGTCCTTTGTAAGCTGGTCCAAGCTACTATTTCCCAATGTTAAAAATGTGGAAGAGATTCATTGTACACCAGGTAGTTGGGCTGGTGTGGGCACAATATTCGAGGCAGAGATATACTTTTATTTATAAAATATCATTGAAATGGATCTTTTATGGTGTTCATTGTTATCTTGACTGCCATAAAATATATGCCGGCTGTGCTTCCTGTCTGCTCTGCAGCAGGCCCAGGCTCGCTAGATAGCTGTTTTGTGGAGCTGTAGCTTTCCACCAGTGACCTCACTGGTTTGTGAGACACGCCTTTCAAAAAATAAGGGTTTTCCCGTCACAAGAATACACCCACCCACCCACACACACACACACACACACACACACACACACACACACACACACACTGGCTGTGTGTTTTTTCTTTCAGAACTACAGCAACATCCTTAATGCAATGCACATTATATGCATATGCGTATACATGTATATCATGTACAGCATAATAGTAATACAGCAACTGCAGCTTTAATAATTTGGGGGAATTAAGTCAGTGTACTTTCAGGGGAAAGTTTGTGGGAATCAACTTTCAGTAATCCATGACAGAGAGAGAGAGAGAGAGAGAGAGAGATAAATCCGCATGAATATGGAAAATGATGGAATGAAAGAGAAAATCCAAAAGGGAGAAATGGATGGTGACACAATGTGTTTTATGATACTTGGATGTTAGTGTGCCTTGAGAAATGCGAGGGGATCTTCACCATCTCCTCTAACTGTCTTTGCGGATGAGATTACATTCATCATGCAAGCTGTCAGAATCCCGATGAATGCACTGCTTGATAGGTCCCACCTACACAAACAGAGACACATTGCAGTATTTGCACCTCAGCAACAGACTGATATAAGCCTACTGCTTCAGCATCACATCGGCCAGGGGGAGCAACTTGAATATCAACACATGAGAAGCTTCCAACGAAAACATTTTCAGTCTCTGTAGCTCACTTTTTAGATGTTAGGTGCTTCATGGAACTGCCTCATTATCTCACTTATTCACATCCAGCAGAGAGCAGGTGTAAAACTTCATAGTTAAGCAAAGGGGTGAGGACATGTTTGTCTGCCTTACATCTAGGTTTGTGCATTTCAAATAGAAAGGGAGAGAAAGCTCTTGTTATTTAAATGTGATCTGCTTTATTTTAATGTGTCCTGTGTCTCCAATCGTGTGGCTCTTTGCTTCGGAGCAGCGCTGAATCTCTAATGGTTGTTGTCACTTACACTTGGGTGTGATTGACGTCAACCAGGCTTTTCACTGGTCTTCTCTCATAAACCTGTGTGTAACACTCTTGCCCCTTAGCATCTGACAGACGAGCCTCATTGCCTGGCAAAGCATTTGGCATTGAGACTGTAGGAACCTTGTTATCAAAGATTACATGAAAAGACCCTGACAACTTTCAGAGATCATAAACACAAGCTAAACTAAGGACGGGGGGTCTTATTCGGCCATTTGTCAGTAATGTGTCATCTTTAACGTCTCTGCAGCTGTCACCAGTACGTGCATGTCCACACTCGGTAACTTTAACTCTGAGTGACTTGATGTAGAGTGATTGTGAATTACCTTACATGGGGGTTATTATCAGTACATAAAAGAGGGTGTCAGTATAAAGTGCTCCGATGACGTTGATATGAACAGAACAATAAAGGCCTAGTTGTAGACGTTGTTGAAGTGAAGTATTTTTGAATAAATGTTGATCATTTAATATAAAATGGTATAACAGAGAGTTTTAATTCCTCCTTTAAACGGATGAAAACTGCCATTTTCTTCTTCTCTTGAAATGCTTTTTTCTTCATTGCTTCCCTCCTTATGTCCAACAGATTCGCTACATTTCTCAGACACAAGGTTTCCCAGGGGAACATTTATTGAATTCGGGGACAAAG
This sequence comes from Anoplopoma fimbria, assembly GCF_027596085.1. Classification (NCBI taxonomy): domain Eukaryota; kingdom Metazoa; phylum Chordata; class Actinopteri; order Perciformes; family Anoplopomatidae; genus Anoplopoma; species Anoplopoma fimbria. The sequence goes on from NC_072450.1 coordinate 15,914,069, forward strand.
ACAGCACGGTTCTTTTGCAAAGAGTCCGACTCACCCTATACAGCATGGAGACTAAAGGTGAGGAGTATAACAAGACCTACAAAATATGGCTTGAATTACTTCACTATGGTTTAAATCATCTAAGTCAGCTTGAAGTCAATCAGCAAACATTTTTCCAGAAACAAACCTAAACATGCACACCTGAACAAACCGTTATATAACCGTTGACATTTCTTTTTCTGTAGTCAACAGATGAGCATGAGACGGAGACGGGAATGAAATCAAAGGAAGCCAGGAAGTACATCTTCAGCTGTTTGGATGACATAGTGCACGTATGTACAGCTGCTCGGACCACAATGTACCTATCAGGACTTCGGAGGAAGTTCAACATCAAATGTGTGGAGGATGTAGGCTACTGGGTTTTTTACCAGAGGAAGTACACCCACAGCTGTATGAACAGAATACACACATGTTATTTATGGGAAAGAAAAGAGCGCCTCTGAGCAATTCTTCCCCTCAGTCAACACTAAAACCAAATTAAAAAGTGAATGTTCAGGTTTCACTTACTATTCTGTCGAAACACACCATGGGTGGAAGTTCCCCAGACAACCATCAATGCGTGTTCAGGTCTGTTTCATACGCAAGTCGGAGGGGATTCTTGCAAATGTTTTGTTCATGACTAAATTGTTTGTCATTCTTAGGAAATGGGTATCATATCAAAACATTCCTTGATTCATCATACACAAAGCTTAGTGTAATCTGATATTTCCCTTTTCTTTTAACAAGTAGTTCTGTTGATAAACAGTTATTTTGACCTGTAGTTTCAATAGTAGAATGTTTGTATTCCAGGTGAACTTGGTGATGAATCTGGAAGGTAGTGACTTGTTGGCGGATAAGGCAGACCGTCGGGAGTTTGTGGGTCTGCTGAAGAAGATGTTGTTGATTGATGCGGAGGAGAGGATAACCCCTGCCGAAGCTCTCAGCCACCCCTTTGTGACAATGCAACACCTGCTCGACTTTCCCCATAGTAACCAGTGAGTCCCATTTGCCACGGATTTTCAGACATGTTGTCAGTTTGACCTTCCGTAACTTGAACTGTCACTCCTCTGCCTGTAGTGTGAAGTCATGTTTCCACATAATGGATGTTTGCTGGACTCGTCCCAGTGCGTATGAGGCGGCCAACAGAAATAAAGGGCCTTTCATCAGACCTGTAACCACAACAGCTGCTGCCTCTGTCAACCACCCATTCAGCAAGATTACCGGGGTCCACGCTCAAGTAAGTTGTTAAAGATCAGTTTGCATCGTGATCTGCCATTTCTGTGAATGTGTTGTGGGGGATGTTATTACACTTAATCACATTAATCTTTAAATCAGGGAATAAAACATTTCAAATCTAGGAGATCACTCTGAGAGCGCAGACCTCTGCCAAAGCCAATCCGCTTCTATTTATGTACTCAATTTTCTTGTTTCCTGAACTGAGAATTGAAGAAAAATATTACAATGTCTGAATGATGGAATAATCACAGATGGTGTGGGTCATTGACATGCAATGTGTTGTTCTGTTCATCTGCTCCTTTGAAGACTGATCATGTAGACAATTTCCTCGTCTTTATTGCGTTTGTGTATGCCGACTCACCATCTTATTGCGTCCTAGCACTGCTGTCATGGCAACAAAATCACGTCATGTTTCTGAGGTCATGGCAACGGTGCAAATCAGCGTTGTTGCTGAGGAGAAAAAAGGAGCTGACCCTTTTTCTGGCATTGAATCTTTATAATGCAAAACATCTTAGTCTATTCAAAAGCCTCTATTCTGAGGATGAAATGTGGAATGATCACAGAGTGGGACAATATGTATATAATGGTGACTACATATGTGTTTCATCACTGAAAAATAAGGATAATATTAGAGGGTGCTCTCATTTCTTTTCAGAATCAAAACCTCATGAAAGAATAGCTGTGTAATTTGTGTTTCCATGGAGCAGTATAGTAAATAGTACATTTTTCTTTTTCAGGAGAATTTACCAAGAAAATGTGGGGGCTTTTTTAGTATTATCCTCTGAAAGGCTGCTTTGTTTTTGCTATCATGTGTATGGGGGTTGGGCTACATGCAGAAGCTTCAGCAGAACAATATAGGCCTAGTTCTCTTATTCAATAAATGTGATTATAGCCAGGCACGAGAGCAGTAATGAAGCAGAGGCACATGCTTAGGTTCTTTGTTTAGCCCACAGGCCTGTCTCAAAGAGAAAGTTCAACATCGTCTGATGCCCTTTTAGTTAACCAACTTTTAAAAAAAATGTAACCTCGGTGAGCGTGGATGAATTGCTTCAGTTTATGAGCATGATCGTTTAAAAAGGTTTCCAACCACATCATATCAACAGATAACAAACAGCATTTAGTGAGACGAACGTATTAAGACCTTTTAAATAACTTGTGTTTGCCTCATGGAATCCTTGAAGCAGCTTATTAGTAAGAAAGTGGGCCTTGGATCCTTTTTTAACTTATTACCCTGAACTTCCTCTGGAGAAGATCAGCCATGTTTTAGAGGTTGTTTAATGGTGATTTACAACAACGTGATGCAAGTCACAGTCTTGACTGAAAAGACAGGGTTATGATGCAATGTAACTGACTAACTCACTAATCTCTCAGTACAAGACCTGGTCTCTGTCTTGCTGAAATACAGACAACTCTTGACAGAGATGTCGCCATCTACTGGCTTTTTGATGCTATTGTTCATCATTGTAGTTCCTCAGAAAAGTCCATTCATATCCCTTCTTCATTTTTTAAGGGATTGGCCCCATCAGCCCAATCAGTGATGCACCCTGGGATTCCATTGCAGACAGGAAGTGGTCAGTTTGGATGCAGCGATTCATTTCAACAGGCACTCATTCTTTGTCCCCCAACCATTCAAGGTAGGAAGTGTAAATCATTATTTCACTTGTCAATTATTCTTAGTTGACTTTAAGATATTCTGTCTAATCGCCACTATTTCCTGTCCATTGTCCCTGCAGGAATCCCCACCAACACAGCTAAACCAGCAGGCTACTCCGTTCGAATGGAGGGCTCTGTGCCTCTGGTCACTCAAGCACCTCCCATCCAGCCCCTACAAATCAGACCTGGAGTCATCACACAGGTAAGGAATGGTGGTAATAGAGCTCAAAGAACATAGGATGAGATGGAGGGACAGCTTGGCCTCATTAGTAAGTGTAGATCAGGTTAATATGTTGATATATCATTTATTTAATATAATGTTTCTTTCAAAGCCATTTGAGTGACAAAAAGGCTAAAATACAAAGACTCACTTAGTTGGGTGATGCTTAGTGAAGTTGAAAGTTTGTCTTCGATGGCAAACTGATAAAAGCATCACTGAGTGGAAAATGACTATAAGTAATGGATTCTTTCTTCCAAACTTCACCAGGCATGGCCCAACCGTGCCCAGCAGATCTTGGTGCCCACTTGGCAGCAGGTGACATCAGTGCCTCCACCACCAACCACTTTGGCATCTGACACTGTGGCCGGCTCACAAAGATTGGGTGACTGGGGGTAAGCAACTTGTTTGTCTGTTTCTGGAGGTTACAGGACAAACATCTTTTTGACACATTCTCCCTGTTCGTTCTTGATATGTTCTATATAGTTCAAATATGTACGGTTATCTAAAGCAATATTTATTAGTGCTTTTGTTACCTTTAGTTGCAATGTCCACCCTTGGGAATGTCTGTACTGCTCTGATAAAGCACGCCTGCTCCCCTGAATAATAATGATCGATGAGTCATACATGTCCGTTGGGACCAGTGACTGAGACTATTTTGTTAATAATGGTGCTAAAGGCTTTTGGCTCAATCTGCAATGTTCTGTCTCCTTAATGCAGGAAAGTGCGTCCCCATGGTAACCATTACAGCTCCATGATTGCACATTCTCAGCCATTCTTAACCAACCAAATGACCATGTCCGCCCACCAGCCAATCAACATAGGCATTGCACATGTGGTGTGGCCGCAGCCAGCTGCCAACAAGAGGGCCAAGCCTTGTGTGAACAGGTATGGCATGCAAGTTTTGTCTTTTTGTAACTAGAACATGCAGACGTACACTAAAAGGGGCTCTTCCATTGTGAAAGTGACTTGTTTTCTTCAATAGGGGCAGCAACTTCTCCCAAAACACATACGTCCAAAACATAGCATGCCAGTCCCCAAAGATGGCCGATACAGCAAAGAATGTGCAGCAGGTAGAAGCCAGATGCCCAGAGGAAGGGCGTACTGCTAGAGAGGAGCAAGGAACAGAGCAGGTGGAAGAGGATGATGAGAACTGCTGTAAAGTGCAGCCCGACTGTGAGGAGCTTTCAGTTTCGCAGGAGCAGCGGCAGGCTATGGTGATCTCTGACCTAGCTAGCCCGACCGTAAGTGTCATCAGTATCAGCAGCGACGAAGAGGAGGGCGCACAAAGACACTCAATGGGGGAGTGAGTACTGAACATCAGGTTCCTTCTAACAATATTGCCACTTGCTTTTTTCTAAAAATGTTGTGTCTTATTTTATTTGACTCTCTCTGCACACAGGTGTAAGGGCAGTGCAGCTTGTGAGGCGTGTCAGAGCACCGTCAGTATGGAGAGGGTCTGCTCCCTCAGCAGTCCAGACAGCACGCTCAGCACCAGCTCTTCAGCCTCAGCCCAGTCCAGCACCTCACCCTGCAAACACCCCAACAGGTATGGCCAATACAACCGACTCAGCCACAGCTATTACAAATGTTTATCCTGCTTCTGCATTAGCCGTAACTTCCTTCCTCATCGGTTGCCCTCTTGCAGCATGTCGGATGACGAACAGGAGAGCGGTTGTGACACAGTGGACAGTTCGCCTGCCTCAGACGCCTCTGGCCATAGCAACAGTCCCTTCACACAGCAACGCTTCATCGCCGACAGCAACCAGAACTGCGAGCCCCGTGTCGCGTGTGTTGCCCCGGAAACAGAGCCCAGCAAGCCAACAGTTCGTACCGTCGTGGTGCCTCCAATGAGAGTGCAGAACAACAACAACAACTACCCTGCTGTCAGTGACACGTATGGCAACACAGGTAAAACTGGACATATGATACATTGTTAACACAATACTTTAAGTACGTTCCGTATTTAAGTCCCACCTTGAGTTGACCTAATAATATACATTAGGTTTCAAGAATGCAGTCTGAAATTCATGCATTGTTGTACTTAAGAACTGCTGAGAGTGACAGTGACCAGTGTGCTAAACCAAGATTATCTCCAAACGTAAATGATCATATGAGTAAAACAGGTGACAGGACACCATTTCTTCTTCACACTCAGTTGCTTTGTGTTTGAAGTACACTCTGGTGGTGTTATACACTCAGAAGACTAGCAAGTGCATGAGTAGGTCATGCTAGCTCAAAGATCCAGTCACCACTGCTGCTGTCTGCTCCACAGGTCACATGGTCTGGGATTATGCTGTCTTTGTATACCACAGAGGTTCTCACAGGTGATTATGGGTGACCTGACCTGAAGTATCTGCTCTGAACTCTGGAGTGGATATTTGTTTGCTGTCATTACTCCTTACTCTGGCTCCAGACTGACTCTGAGTGCCCCTGTACCTGTGTGGATGTGCACTTTTTAAAGCTACATAAGACATGTGGAATTGCTCCACAATGTGTAATGTCTTGAATAAAATATAAAAAAACATGGATGTCAAGCAGAGAACATGAACACATCTGGTTGTCATAAACAAATGATTGCTTGATAAATGTTTCTTTCTGCAGTTACGCATGCTGTATGTAGGCTTTATTAACGGCTGTGGTCAGTGGGACATCGCTGTCTTTCGCAGCAACTGAGTACATTTAAAAGCTAACACTTTATAGATATTTTAAAGTGGAGGGTTCAACTGTAAATCCTCAGAGAAAATCATGCAGATTCCTATTGCCCCCAGTCCCACTAACTATTGTAACGAAAGCCCCACATAAAAGGGTGCAGTTTGCTATTCTAGTGCTACCAGGTGTATTTATAGCTGACGGTCTGACCCCACTGTAATTTCTAGGAACAAGCTTAGTTAGCAACTCCTCCCAGATCCCCCCCCCAAACATGGCTATTTATAATCGCCTAGCTCGTACAAAGAAGACAGGTGTCGCTATGTTTAAAGGTTTGGACCTGATCAAACACAGCTGAAATCACTGATAAGCCTTCAAAGCCTCCTGTCACAAATGTTGCCTTTTCTGCAGTTGTGGTTGGATCCAACCCCTGGTTGCTTTTTTTTTTTTTTTTTTTTTTTTGTCTTTTGCCTGCACTTATTTCCATTGTGATATTGATAGTGGGACACCAAATTGTCTGAATTAATAGGTCATCTCCATCTCTCTGTGTTTCTCCATCCGTCCCCTTTTACCTGACCACCTATGTAACTCTTAGAGTCTTCATGCCAGTCCAAAGGGCGAGGCATTCATGGGCGACATCATCACCAGTCCACTCCCCTCCTCAACAGGCCGCAGAAGATCACCCCTGCATTCCAGCCCCAGCAGCCGCCTATAGGCTTTGGCCAGGTGAGCACATGAAGTCACATACATGTATCACACAAACACATTTACACATGAGTAGGTCAACAGCCACAACTTTTTTTATATTTCATGTGTTAAGGGTTGTTTGCTACAGAGACATTGGGGACATTTGGCCCCATCGATCAAGCAGAATACCGAATATAAGCAATTGTATAGCCAAAGACAATTTATTTTTATGGAAGATTGCAAAATATATTTAATGTTCCTAAGAAAACAAGTTGCAGGGGCAAAAAAGGATGGAACTTAAGTCCTCTGCCACGGCAGCTTTTGTCGTTAACAAATCATCCAGCTTTGGTACAATATTACTCACAGTTGGTTGCTGAACATTTCTAAATGTGTTAAAGGGTGAAGGCAACTTTCTGTGATACTGCTAACTAAATGTATTGCCAGTAAAAACAAAAAAAAAAGAGAATGACTATGATATTGTAATGGCATACACACAAATTAAGATGAGATAATTGTCAAAATTGTGAATGACTGATCAAAGACACAACATTGAATGTAAAAAATGTGGTTACAGCAGCATCTAGTGGCTCATAAAGACAAACTCTGTCGATGAAGGTGGTGAGTCTTATCAGCGAGGTATTCTCTCTCTTAGGTGCAGCATTTCGGATCCTGCCATCAGGAATGGAACGGCAACTTTGCCCACCGGAGACCACAGGCCTATATCCCTCCTACCATGCATGGCCACACATTCACCCTGTCCCACAGCAGCCCGAACCACACTACGGGCCCCCACCACCACCTTGGGGGCCACCCGCACACCCAGCCCACCATACTGTCCTACCCCCCGTCTGGTCCTCTGGTCACGGCTGCGCCCGTGGCCCACCTCCTGGCTTCCCCTGTAGCCTCCCGCCCCGTCCTCCAGCCCACCTACGGCATCTCCCACCCGGCAGGCATCGTGCATCAGGTCACAGTGGGCATCAACCCCCGGCTGCTGCCCTCCCCCACCTTGCACCCCCAGGGCCAATTCAAGCCCCTCTTTCCCCCGCACTCCTACATTGCCTCGCCCGCCTACGCCAGTTTCCCCCTCAGCCCCACCAAAATAAACCAGTACCCTTACATGTGAGCATGGCGGCCCAGGTACCCTTTATACCACCGGAGGGCTAAGTGAGCAGGGCGAAAATCTATCTTAAACCACAAACATGGTTCTCATTTCCAAAACCATGGCACAACCACAGAGAAAGCAAGCTATTTTTTGAATCATGTAGACTTGTGTGTAATTGAACTTCAAGCTTTAAAAAAAAAAAAAAAAAAAAAAAAAGTTCCAATGGTGGTGATGATTTGGGCAAACATTTAGAAGAAATTAATGTATGAATGATTGAGTGAAAGAATGACTGAGTAGTTAAACTCACACTTAATGTGTTTTTTGCACATTTGATATATATCTTTGCATTGGATCTTCTACGAATACTCCTCAAAACAGGTAAAATAATTGGGGTGGTGTTGAATAGTTAGACTTTGCACCCCTGAACCCAGCTATTTTTCTATATTGCCTTCTTACGTGTGCAAGACACATCCATATTTGTAAAGCCATCCCAGTCTCTAGCTCTAGATCGACAGATTCACACGTCGTCCACGGTGTATGTTGTACTGCGTTGGAAGTATTTGTACCTTTTCGGTGTCTTTTGGTGTTAGCAATGTCAAGTCAATTAACCGATTTATATAGGGTTGTTCCTCACGCTGCATGTGGTCTTGCATGAGCAAAAATGTAAACGGAAAGATGCGTAGACGTTGCTCTTATTGTTTGTGTCACAAGACTCGCTGCATTGTATAACTGTCCCCAGCCATAGTGCCTTACATATTTGAGGTTGTTAATGTTACTACTTATATATGACTATATACATGAATATTAATGTACTGGACTGCAGCACTTGAAATTCCAATCAGTCGATGCATCCTATGTGTGAGTATATATATGCAGTCGTGTATATGTCCATGCATAGCCTGCATGGATGTGATGTATCGCGGATAGCGGTGCTTATCTTTTGGAGTCGGTGTATATTTCAGTGTGTAGTGAGTTACTTTTCTGTTCTTTCAAGAAGAACAGCATGCTTTGCTGTTGCGAATGCTTACTGTTTCATTAAAAACGTTTTTTTTTCTTTTTCCGTTCTCCCTTTTCCCGAATGAACTAGTGTACAAAATGCAAGTACTGAGTATTGCTTAATATTTGATAATCACTTTCTATTTAGTGAAACTATTATTACAAACAGTATTTGTACTGTTTGATGAAACTGCAATACAATCTAAATAGTCGTTGATTCTTTTTTTTTTTTTTTTTTTTTCGTCTTCGTATTTTCATTTTGAGTGTTTTCACTTTGTTTCTTAGATGTGGTGGGCATGGCTTTGATTAGGTAAGGAAAAAAATGCAAATTAATTCACGGTATTGAATTTTCTAAGCCTGAGCAAACCATGCAGTATTCGATATAGACACACATATATGGACATATATTATAGAGCCAGTCTATTTAGTACAGATGCTTGATAAGGTGTGAGTTAATTGTGTGCAATTCTCTCATTTATGCATGTGTGACAAAGTTAACTTTTTCCCTTTACATTATACCATTTGTTAAAGGCTTAAGGCTTATCGGTGTCTACTGCTTATTTTATACATTCCGTCAGGGAGGATATATACATATATATATATATATATATATATATATATATGATGGTAGCACCAGTCTATATATATATATATATATATATATATATATATGTAGATATGCTGTGCGTTCATTTTATCTGTTCATTTTACTAGTTAAGTGTGTATTTTTTGTCTTTTATTTTCAAATGAAGTTGCTTGTGCAGCACCAAAGACTGTAATTCATTTCCTGAGCAAGGTAGCTATTCTGTTTGCATAGACCTCAATTATACTGTAGTTGTAGAATGGGGTTAAATTAAAACAAACTAAAAAATAGTATTTAAAAAAAAAAAAAAAAAAAAAAAAAAACGGCAAAGGTTTTGTCTAGCTTATTGGGCAATTAATAAGTCGTATCATTTCTTTCTTGAATGTATCATAGATAAGCTGCTACATGATGATTGCCACTTCGATAGCTGTGAAATTAGGTGATTTCTCTGAGTTTAAACCTAGCGTTGCTATTTTTGTATAGGTCCCTAATTATCTGAAATAGAAGTGGTTTTGATTTTTTGTGTTTTGCGTTCATATTTGGAGTGTCATTGTAACTACTGTATTGCTGATGATGAACATTAGTTGCATTTGTTGTTTCTCGGGGTGTGTGTTTTTGCATCAGTATTTTATCCTTATTAACCTTTCGGGCTCATCACTGCATATAAATGATGTATCGATGTAACTTAATTTTTGTATGTTTTCATATTGATGTTTTGTACACATCTGAAGCTGTAGCTTGCAGGATTGATTTAACTTTTTCATTGTACGTATATACGGTGTACTACCAGTACTCTTTTCTGTGTTACAAGAGCACTGTGAGATTCCAGAAAAAAACTAAAAAAACATTATGTTGGTTGAATAGCTTCTGTAATGTTTCCACCAATTACACACAAACACACTCGCCACTAAGCACTCACACAGGTGGGGTTAGGTTTGGGTCTGTCGAAAAAAAACTAATTAGCCCAATGTTTCTGTTCCAAAATAATGATTTACAACTTGTTTTACTGTTAAATTGATTTCAACAAATCTTTATTGCATCCTTTTTTTTTTAACTGTTCAATGTTATATCTGGCTAGAATATCAGTTTCAGTTTGTTATTCTATACTGCCTTGTGTTCGGATCGCTCTCCCCTTTATGAGTGTCTCATATCAAAATGATGTTTTGTCAACGCAAAACTGTGGTCATGGTTATGTGTTCCTAAACGAAATTGAGACAGTGTGAGCAGCACTGTGTATGTGCCTTGAGCTTCAGAAAGTGAGAATTCAAGACGGTGATTCCTCACCTCGTATTTGATGAGGAAGGTATAGAATCCACTAACAGTCCGTTACCATACAGAGTACGCAGACTTTTTAACGGCCACAAGACCAGTAATAAAAAGTAGGACTTTAACACAATGTCATTCTAGGGACCTGTACTCCTCTGATCAGCTTGTAGACCCGACAGAGGACATGTACATGGTGGTGGTGCTCCTCTTGTTTCAGAATGCCGCCACCAAAGCCCCTGTGATAACACACAATAAAACACACACACACACACACACACACACACACACACACACACACACACACACACACACACACACAAACTAACATACTTTGAATGATATGACACTCAACGATCTTTGGATAGTCTCTCTGGCTAAACGACAGATGCAATACTTTACATTGTGCGGTCATTGCACCACCAAGTGTTCTTAGATAATCTCCATGCTTTACATTACCTTGCATGTACACCTAAGTTGCTTCACTTTGTCTGCCTGTCAGCTGTCTGCTCAGAGCAGCTTTTTCCATCGTGCAAGTTAAGGGCAGAGTGTGAGTAACCAGAGCACAGTTTACAACACTGGCCTTTTAAAAATCAGACGAGCCGTGCTTTATACATCCAGTCTCGTTTGGATGTTTATTCTGTGTTCTGGATGGAAATTGCTCTGTCAAGGAGATTATTGCGGTTTCTCTGCACGGTCAGTCATGAGTGCAATACTCCACATGTAAACACTTGCATTGATATGGTTGTATGTATTTTGATAGCTTTTTTTTCCCTCTCACCTGTACGCTTTACTGATTATACTCGAGTATCAATTTGGGAAAGAAAGCTCATGACAACAAGGCATGAACTGGGCAGATTAGTGCTTGAAATAGTTCCCCAATAATAAGCATGTGTAATGTAATCTGTGTTTTGATTCCTCCAAAGGTATTCACCAGCAATGCGCCTGCATAAACTCTCCCATGCTTGTTAGGAAAAGAATGGATGCAAGAGGAGAGAAATATTGAAAACTGTTTTAATTATCCACACGATTGAGACCTTGGGTTTATGGATATGTTTTTGTTTTTTTTGAGGATTCATTTAACAGATAAAATATGTTTGTAAACTTACTATAATTAAAGTTATTACTTTGATATCGGAAAACAAATCCTCTGCTGCGGTATTATCCTTTAGAGATGTTAATTCAGGGTCTGTATTAGTCTAAATGTACTACTGTGTTACTCTATGATTTGATTTGATGAGGTTTGATTTACTCAAGCTCTTATTTTTCTGGTAATCTATCAATTTCAGAGTTAATTCACACTGCAAGTTATGGAATCATCTGTTTAGATTGCTCATCAAATAGAAATCTGAACTGTTACTGTTTTAATACCTGTATATTTTTGTGGCTTTGTTTTTTCGTTTTTGTTTCATTTTGCTTTTTTATTTTGTGCTACACTAGTTTGCCATGTAGCAATTGCACTGTGCAATATTTACAGTATGAGGACTGGGAAAACTAACTATGGATGTGATGTCTCTTTACAGTTTGCGATAGTGTTTCCTCTCTAGTTCTCAGTGATTTAGGTGTGACCAAGCCTTCTCTACTTTGTCACATTAAGCGGGTTTTCCAGGTGACTCTTTTGGTGAGTGTCAAAATAAGACTTTATGGTGTATCATTGTTGAGATTCACTTTGAATTAAAAAAAAAATCTATAGAAGCAGCTCTTTTTGACTTGGTCTGTTTTTTTCCCCCCAATAATCTTATTAATTCAGGTGGAATTACACAACATCACACAACTCTAACTGATCCTATTGCAACTCGTCCACCACATTCTCAAACACTGCTGGTTAGATACTCTGGCACATACTACTCCAGTGGTTTTCAAACTCATAGTTACATGAGAGGGCCTGAAGATTCATTTTTATTTTTTATTATTGACTTGATTTGATTGTATTCTGTCAGAAACATTTTTGGGTTTATGAATCAATCCCTTTGTCTATTAAATCTCTGAAAATTCCAAATAAAATGTTACAATTGAAACAATACAGATTGCAGCTATAAATGATCAACAACGGAAAGCAGCACACTTCACATTTGAGAAACTGGAACCAGAGAATATTGGGTATTTTTGTTTAATTACACATTTCAAGGATTAAGTGATCAACACAATTTGTTGTGGATTAATTTTCTGCCAAACGAATAATGGATTCATTTACTCAGCATTTCTGCTTCACGGAAAAATAACTGAGCTTTTGTACATTATGTCAAGAGTCTGACTTAGGCCGGGTTTTTTTTTGTGTTTTCTGATAAAATGACTTGGGTCATTATTTTAGGAAGGTGACGGATTTTAACTGAGCAAACATCCCATCTGCTGATGAAGATCATTTAATAAGACCTGTAGTACTTGTTCTGGGTCAGTGCTGACATCTTGTGGCGGTGTGGAGGAGGTAGCCTATAATAGTCCCAGTCTGTACAACAGCAGTCCTACTACAGTCATTCATATTCAGGTAGCAGAGAAGCCCAGGACACCTCCAAAGCCTTAATGGAGGTAAAATGGATTACCAAACATGAAAGCAGCACGACAACATGGTGAAATTGGGCTTGATCTACACATTTTGTCCCAAAACATTAAAATTACATTTGAAAAGGAACTCTAGTATACGAGCAGGATGAATGATTACAGCAAGCAAACTTGTTTCAATCAATCGACTTAACTATTGTTTTAGGAAAGACCTGAATAATTATGAACCTATAATGTTGGATAGGCTACGTGACCAGGACACCTCCAAAGCCTTAATGGAGGTTAAATCAAACCTAAATACGACCTTCTGAATATAGGGCCTAGTCCTGCTCCACCGTATGCGTGAACAAGAAAAATAAATGCAACCTGCTCCACATTGATTTCTGCCTGGCTTCATCCACCCAGCAGAGGTCGTCCTACAGACCGCTCGCCTCCACTTTCTCCCTACAATTAACAGCAGAGAGGCTCATTCTAAGGCTGTCAACCAGAGACCCAGCAGCCTCCCTGTCCCTCAGATCTGTGGCTAAACGTCCACCAAATACCAAATGTCTCTCATCCACCTCCAGCATGTCTGTATGAGCCAGTCCACCGCCAACAGCTAAATGTCAAACCTTTGGCAAAGTGTGCGCGCCTCCCTGCGCCACTCGGCGGTGATGGGTGGACCGAGCGGAGCGGAGCGGAGCGATAGGGCCAATTTCTAGCTCCCCCCCCCGCCACCCAACCCTCCCTCCTCCCTCCCTCCCAACCTCCAGCCCTGGACACCACGACGAGACCGCGGGACCGCTGCGTTTCCCGTTTACGCACGAGGATTGATCCGATGTATTATTTACGACCGAAAGTTCAGCAACTTATCCGCTGGATATGGCTCCCTGTTTGAAGGGTGGACGGACAGGTCACCCCGGAGCGGTCGGAGCCGTGGGACCCCGAGCGGCGGAGCCCGACGGTCGGTCACCGCGCAGGAGGACGGATGCCGGAGGAGACGTGAGGTGTTTGAGGACCAGGTGGAGAGCCGGAGCAGCGGGGATGCTCGCAAACTGTCTGCTGTGTGCGGGGATGCTTTCCCTTGTTGTCCGGTGCGCTGTGGCCGCAGAGGGTAAGCACACACACCGCCGACGTATCTGCCGCAACAAAACACATGCTGATGTGTTGCAATAAAATCTGTCACAACTACACCGCAAAGGGATGAGTTGGGAACATATTGGGTGGGGGAAAAAAAAAAAAAAAAAAAAAAAAAAAAAAAAAGGTTATTTTGTTTCACACGGACAGCGTTTTGTAATCCGCACATCTCATGCTGCTGGGTGCTTGATTCACGTACAGGCATTGTGGAGGGCTCAATAGCTTCCTTTATTGTAAGAAACCCCCCCCAAAAAAACATGATCCATGCATCTTTAAGCTCTTTGCACATGCTGTGACATGCACACGGCTGTTATTGCATTGCAATTTTGCGCAGTCAGGGAGATGTCCAAACGGCTCTTATTCAGGATTCATTCCCCTGTACTGACCGCACTGCATGGTGTGTTGTGTCAGAGGTGGTGCTGATGCTGGACTGGGCAGGGTTTGCTTGTATGTGATGTAACTCTGTTACCTACTAATCTTTCCACCTGAGCCCGCCGCTAGTCAACTCTTTTGTCTCTCTGATCACATTGCACTGCACAAACCTTAAACCTCTGGTTCTCCTCCCGCAGCTGGAACCATCATGAGCTGTCTGGACCTCAACTTTGTCTCTCATCTAAACTTCATATCCCATTTGTTCTGCAATGTGCATTTCATTTTGCTTTGCATTTCCATGAGAGAGGTTACTAAACATTGTTATTCTGTGTAATAAGCTTAAGGGGGGGGGTTATTCTGGGAATGGAAATGCAGTCACAGGAAAGTCAGTGTTTCAGAGCATCTGGGTTAGCACTAATGACACACATACTGGAGCCCACTGGAGGTCCGTGTGTCTCTGGCGGTATGAGAGGCAGCTGGGGTAAGATCGGCCGACATAGCTGCCCTTCATCCATGAACGCTTGGAGAGGAGGCTTGACTGCAAAAGACAATAAGTCTCTGCCTGTGCACTGCTTTTGGCCTTTTTTTCTCTCCTCATGTGACTATTTACACCACCTCAGCGTGGACGGCTTTAAACCGCTCTTGCATTGAAAGAGAACAAAACGAGATGTTTAGTGCAAGTGGTAAGTGTGTGTGTATCTAACAGTAGCCCCATCACCTCCCTCCAGTCTGCAAACTGGGATGTAGTGGCTGTCGTCTCACCTCTGCTGATGCACTGCTACAGTAGCAACGTCTCCTCCTCCCCCTTCCTACCTCCACCTTCCCATTCTCACAGTCAGCACATCCATTCCTAAACACATGAGCCCAGCAGTAACGGCAGCAGTACCTGTGCTATACATTACATATTTGGTGAAAGAGGTATGGGAGTATACTTTTAGTATTCACCTAGGAAGGAGACAGGACACAAGAAACTGTGCACTTAGTATGTTGTCTTTTGTGTAGATATACTGATAGTGAGTGTTGGATTCTGTGGCCTTCTCAACTGGTTGTCTGAATGTTTACATTAGTCTGTACGCTGTATTTCAGTGGTGTTACTGGTTTGAAACATGGAGGATGTACTCTAAACTCCCCCAAAATATCCTGGGATTACTACCAATCACAATGTGTATCTTTAATTTGATAAGGTAGCACTTATTGACTGAGCACACATGGACCTCTGCCTTTTCTCTGATTTCAATTTTATATATAGTTCACTTATGATTTGAATTTAGTTTCTCATATTTGGCTTGTGCCAAATCTCCCCCTTCCCTGGTTCCTTATGGATCTTTAATGGGATACATTATTCATTGACTTAGGTATGCACCCATTCCGATGCACTTTGTTGGTGTTGCCGCAGATACTGACCTTATTAGGTGGATCAAGTATTGACCATGATGTGACTGATGCACATGAAAGACTGTTTCTCTGTCCACGCTTATGTGTTTCCTCCACCAGGTACATTCAGTCAGTGACGGTGGGCCACTGAAACAGTTTTTAGTGTCACATTTACCTCTGGCCTCATATTCCTGACATAAAAAATATTCCAAATGCAGTGGGCTATACATGTTTCAAATTTGGGAAAAAAGAGAGCAGGAGTATTTGAAGGATACTCAGGCATAATAATAACTATAATGATGACCAGAAGGCCTTCTTCTAATATTGACCATACATCAAAATGTGCCTTTGGGTGGGGAAAATCAGATTTCAGGCTGCCATGTTAATGTCCATCATATTGGACTTTAGGGTGGCTTCAGGCTAAACAAAATCACCAAGATGGACATAAATGATGAATAATACATTACAAAGTTAAAGTTTGGACTGCCCCTCCATGTCCCTGCACAATGTCATTAAACAACAGTCAGGCATTGACTTTCAATCTCATGTTGGCAGCTCCTGAACAACTAAATACTATTATCGGCCTAAAAAGAAATCCAGTATCATCCGGGCTATACTGCTGTTCATGTGTGTTTGTTTGCTTGTAAGGTTTTAGTGAATGAAAAACATCCTCAGTCACTGTGAGCTGGTAATACCCTCACTCACAGCTTCATCCCCTTAATGTTTGAAGGCAGTACAACATGTGGTTACTATGGGAACGCCAATTTTTGTCCAACAATAACTAATTTCCACCCTTCAACCCTTCAACATCCAGTAGAGTAGAGGGCAGTGTGCAGTGAGAGGGTCCTGAATTATGTGGCTGCAAAGATGAAGCTTTTTCATGCAGTTAGATTGATCTTCAATGCACTTGCAGGATTTCTTGTCTGGTCTTTCTTTCTTAATTTGAGGACACGCAGATGAATGATCCAAGCCAACAAACCTTTGGTACATCCTCAACCAGACGTTCTTCTTCTGACGTTTCTTCTGTTTACTCGTACTACCACAGCCCTTCCATTGCTTATGAGTGCTGACAGCTCTGTTTCGACAGGAGTTAACCTCACAGACCTCTTGCTGTATGAGATGCAATCCCTAAGCTGTTGCCAGTCATCACTTTCTGCTTAGGAATTCATTGAAAAGAGACATGACAGTAAGATTCAAAGCCATTTCCTATTTGCAATGCAGTCTGGGGCTTTTAGCCCCAAAAATGACTGTTAATTGAACAGGGAGCTGCACATCACAACACTCTCTGTGGTTTGCCTCTGTTTCGCATTTTGTGTGGTTCAGTATCTTGCAGTTTTCTTTCCCTCTGCCTAGATTAGACTTTTTATTAGGCTGTCACGATGGTTAATGTTAAAATTACTTCCAGGAATTGGTTTTAACAAACAACAACCATGACTCACCATTGGTCTGATGACCTGCTCTGCTTGAGCTCTGGCTTTACAGAAGCAAATAGAGGGCACGATTTCTCTGTTTATTTCCCTGGTTTCACCTCATTGCAGTGATTTAATGGACATCAGTTAATTATGTTGTGGGTAAGACATGTCAGGAGGGCTTAAGATGTATGGGCATGTATGTGGTGTGCGTGCACGGGCGAGATAGATGGTGTCTCCTCAGGGGGAGCTTTCATTTGCATTCAGTCGTAATGCAAACATTTGTCTTTCTAAACAAACAGATTGAGATATCAAATTGTAAAGTAAATTTACAAAAGACAATTGTTTATATTCTACCCAGTGTCATCCGTCTGTTTTCTTTTGTATGTTAGGACATCGAGACCGCGCGAGTTCCGTTCAACATTATGTAATGATGTCATATATATATTTATATATATATTAGTATTGGCAGAGGAAAAGAACATTTATTGTAATCCATCTTGGCTATGATTATCTCACAGGGCTCTTTTTGTGTCTGTTCCTGTCAGATCTTGAAGAAGGTCAAAGGGTTTGCAGTCTTTCCTCCTTCGCTGCTGTAAACAAAGCAGGAAGCACTAATAAAACACATAGATGTTATGAAATGACAGCAATGAACTATACAAGGGATAATGCTGGGCAGATGGTCCAAGATACTAATTAGAAGCCTGTCTGGCAATCAGGGAATAGTGTGTGTGTGTGTGTGTGTTTCCCTCCAGTATCTCTCTGTACCTTTGCGCCTCTCTGTTTCTTTGGTCTATCTCTCTCTCTCTCTCTCTCTCTCTCTCTCCGTCTTTTGGCTGTTTGGTGCAGGTTGATGGCAGACAAAGACTTGGCTCTGCTGCTGCTTGGGAAGGGACAGGAGTCGATTTATTGGGACACACTGTATAATTCACCACACCGCTCCTCACGTTCATCACGCCGCTGCACACGGTACCACGGCAGAAGACAGCATTAAAGGCCTGATTCTCTGTGGAATTTAGGAATGTACAATACGAATGAGCCCATCTTTTAGAATGAAAACATACATTATTTTGCATCTTATACATCTCTCAAAAAGGCTGACCGAAGTAAGCGATATATAAAGGCAGTAATTGTCAAAAATTGTAAGATTGCAATCTGTCTGTTTGAAAGAGTAAATCAACTAAAATGAAATTATAAAAAAATGCAAACCGGATAACCAACCTTAGAATACATTTTGAATAGCATCAGTGGCCTTGAGGGACTTTTCTACATAGAAAATGATTTAGTACAGTTATGGGAATAGCTAACGATTTTTAGGAACATAAGAACAAATCAAAAAATTTAGTGGATATCATTTTGTCTTAACTCCTGTATAAAGATCAGTAATTCAGCCATGGAAATCACCCCAAGTGAACCAAACCAAGATATTAATCTAGTGTTGACAGGTCCTGCAATCATTTCCCCCCCAGGTGTTTCCAGTCATCCAGGCTGATTATATTTCTGCTCAGGTTGAAGGTGGGCATATAGCTACACTGTATGTCCCCGGATTCAAGTAGCAGTAATGACTATTAAGGTGGTATTTGTCTCATCCTTAGGGCGTATAAAATTTCACATACATTGTATTTAAATTGTTGTTTATAGGACATGGCTCTATGAGCTTTAAGGGCCTTGACTCTGGTGGTTTTCGTCATGTGTCAAGTGTCATTCTCTGTATCTTTGAGTGATTTCATGGGAAAAGTGAAAGATGTGGATATAAAAAATTGACGAACATTTTTGTGAGCAGTGGATGAGGCTGAATCAGACCAGGAGTTATGTCTATGGTGTGCATAAATGAGCGTGACAGAAGAACGGCGAGAGAAAGAGAGAGACATATAGTCCCAAACAGGGGTCATCAATCATATTTAATAGTGTCACTGTCATTGTATCATATTTAGTTTTTGTCTGCTATTGTTATTGACCGAAACGCTAAGTGTAATGTAGCTGTAGGCTTTGCATTTTCACACAGATGCCTCTGTGGACTGTGGCATTTCAGCTAATCCCTTTGAACCGCTGGAAGAGGGAATTTGAGATCACCGACACATACAAACTAATTTATTACACTGAGCCTTCAAAATGCAAAATGTGTGCATGCACACACTCAACACGTACAATCAATAAACTCTAGCTACTCTGTAAATACTGTTGATTTACTGATTCTGACTTGAATACAATCAATGTGCACCACACTTACATTAAGCTGCAGTTATCATTTTTGACCGCTAGAGGGCAGAAAAACGCTGATCGCAGTTCCCTGAAACTAATATTTTACTATAGGGCTCTGTTTTACATGCTAGCAAACAGTTGCCTACTCTCAAATGTAACGTTAGCTGACAGAAAACAACACAAGTCTCGTAGTGGAGGCATGTTTCTGTCTCCCCGAGAAACGTTAGTCAAACAATAACTCATTTTTTTGCTCTGTTACGGGCTGCACCTACTAAACGTTAAAGGAAAAGTAGCCTGGTCTGTTGTTGCTAGCTCTTCAACTTTCTTCACTAGCTAACGTAAACTATGTCTGCCGTTTGGTACTGGGCAAGTGGTGTCATGTTACAGTTGGTTGAGCTTATATGTGCTTGTTTCCTTAAAAAATAAGTGTTTAAAGCTGTTGGTTTTCTTGAGTGGAGCAAACTACAGACGTTTTAACGCTTATAAAAATGTAAAAATGGAATCTCGGCCAGGAAGAGCAGTAACCTTCACGTTAACTGCTTATCATCGGCCTTGTGTAAAAAGATTGCTCGTTCTTAAGCAGTTCAGGGTTGGCAAGTTTGCAGGTTTTTAGCTGCAGCAGCCTGTTTCATATAACATGTAGTCATCTGAGTAAACGATAATATAGAAAATACCAATGAATGGTACATTGTTAGTCTGTGACCCCTTTTTAGGGTGAGAATTCTCATGACCAAACTGTCAGTTGTTTTATATTGTCATGTAAATGTGAGTATGCCCCTCTTTTGTGGGCTCTAATTGGATTGGGAAGAAACTGGGGCAAAATTCTCATCTGTCAATTTACAATAGAATCACACCATGATGATATGTTGAGTTTTTGTGCAACATGTAAAAGGTTTTATATTCTGATTTACTGCATAACAGTGTAACTGTTCATTACACCGACCATCCATTTTATTATTACAGTTTATATGCAATATTACAGGCAATTTCCCGCCGTATAGTGCCACACAATTATCAATATCAGATAAATATTCAATATTGTAAAATAAGTTCCAGAATGTATTCATGACTACCAACAACATCAGTCTAAGACACTTAGACATCTTATTCAGCAGATGAGGTGACCCCATGTTATGTCCCCCAGCCCCAGGCAGATAGAGGTAGTCTGTAGTATATTATGTCATTGAAACATCAGCGTTCCACCCACAGTCTGTGGAGAAGCCTCTGATTTTAAGTCCCAGTGACATCACAGATTCAGGCACTCGCTCTGTGATTCCTAGCTTCAGTGAAGCAGGTTTAGAGTTGAGGCAAAGATGACAGCGTCAGTGAAGCATCAAGAGTACTGGGGAGGGCTAAGCTGAGCTCGGAGAGCATTAAAGGAAATGATCAACAGTTTTAGAAGCCTATCTTAGTAATCAGTAATCAAGCTGTCTTATGAATTTAAAGATGTTCTACTGTACTGACAGAGATTAGAAGTGGGTTCAGTGCTTATACTTACTTTTATCACATTTGGATGTAATTTGAATAACTTGCACAAACTAAATTAGGTTATGTTGTCAAACTGATATTTAAATAAAGATAATTCCTTATAATGTGTCATACATTTTCAATAACGCACTTTTTTTTTAAGAGGAATTGGTGAAGTAAGACGAAAATGTTCATACAGCCACACACACACACACACACACACACACACACACACACACACACACACACACACACACACACACACACACACACACACACACACACACACACACACACACACACACACACACACACAAACAAACACTTATAGATGCACTCACTTCTCTGCACTTTTATAAATCTATACCATAGAGCATTTGGTTGATTTAGTGCGCTGAAGTCTTAAAATGAGACAGGCTGTTCCCCACAGGCCAATTCATTATTGGGATAACCAAAGTGTGTGGTTCCAGTGCCGCTGGAGAGCCAACCCTTTGCATTCACAAAAACAAGTCCTTTACACATGCTCCTGCTCATAGCCATTTGTAGCAAATATCTATGAAAGCCTTCTAGTAAGGATACCTCTTTCCTTTAGTACAAATTCATGTGTATGTTTTGGGGATTTTTGTCAAAACTTGTCAGTATCAGAGAGTGAGTATTACTTTTGTTGTTATGTTAAACATTTTTTAATTATGACGCAACTATAGTAGACATTTAATTTGTCTGTTAAAATGTAAGTTCTGCATTTCCCAACCTGGACCACATTTTCCCATGTTTTTTTGTGACTATTGGGAACAACAATTTTTTGGAAATTGGTCCAGTATTAAGGGAGCACATTGCAGAAGGCAGCCGCTCTCCCTCAATACTGTCCAATTTCAATTAGTCACATAGACTCATGGGAAAATAGTGTCCAGGATGAAGAATACCAAAGTTACCCTTTAAAGTCAAATGTATTGCATCAATATATTTGCAGCTGAAATATCGTACGGCACAAGACCTGATATATTGCACAAGAGGCCCTATAGATCAATAATTAAATCACAACCATGAATGTTGCAAACCAAATCAACAATTTTACTGTACAATATCAGTGAAATGCAGTTTAGAGCCGGTGTGTGTTTCTGACTTCTCTATGTACCCTGTGAAGGTCAAGAGCGTGTCCGTAGGATTGGATCATGGCATCTCATGGTCGTATACATACATCTCATTAATGATATCACCTAGGAGACGGGCCTCTCCTTGACAGTTGACATAATTTCGAGTCATGGATTGCACCCATTAAGTTGTATAGGTATTTGCAGAAGTTTAAATTACAAGAATGACAGAATATCCAATTAAATAAGTAAATCTGTAAGGACAGAGGGCAAAGTATGGACTTAAGGTTTTTTTTTGCTTTTTTGTATCTTATAAAGATGAATCATTGTTACAAAGATTAATCATTGTATCTTATAAAGATTAATCATACGAAATCACAAGTGGACATGAAATAAATTGCACACAAGACAAAAACAGAGTGAAAGCACATGGTAAAGGTTTTATTATTCATAGTTTTCTTTTTCCATTTCCTATGTCAGTTTCCTCAAAGAAAGACTGAAAAATGCATCTTACTTTTTAATGCATACACTTCAATTTATATGACACATCAGAAAAAAATTCCCATTTTGATATATACTGATCTGTCCTATTTCTCATTCTGAAAGAAGCCTGCTCAAAGGAGGCTTCCTTGCCTTGCTGGGTAAACCATTCCTGAAAAGATGACTCCCTTGGGGGCGTCCATCCTCTTAATACTCTCTGTCTGCTGGCCATTAAACTTGTCTGGAATAAATTTTCGCCATTACAATCAGCTATAGTAAGTGGATATTTAATCTAAGCCAAAAATCTGAATGAGGTAATCATATTCAATTTTGAATTTTCTGCCAAAGAAAATCCGAATTAGAAGGCATTCGTATAGCAGATGGCCTCACCTGAACTCTGACTCTTCCAACCGTTTGCGTTATTTGTTTGTCCGCCCACATCTTGACTGGCGTCCAGGAGAATCCGTTAAGTACCTTGAAGTAAACACGTTTTTTGTATTTTTTTAAATATCCTCTGTTCTCTGTAAAATAAGCACTTTCAGTAATAGTCCCTAAGAGCTGCATTTTCTAACAAAGTAAGTTTTTAATTGAATAATATATTGAATTCATTATAGGTACTTGGGAACTTCGAGACTGAGTCCAAGTGTTGACCTGGAGTTCTGCTTAACCTCACACAACCTGCGGAGCACAGAGAAGGTTACTTAGCTATAGTGAAGTTATCCCTTAGAAGATTTACCTTTTCCACTTGCAACAAATGTTTTCAGTCCATATAATTCCTCATACAAAAAGAGAGGACTCCCTTTTCAACCTGGATTTCAAAAGAAGTAGAGCTTTGACTGTACTTTTTGGGGAGGTCTCCTTTTGATAAGCACTGATCTGAAACAGATATGTATTCCTACCTTTTAGAAGCCTTTTAAATAGAACATGCAGCTCAATGAAGCTCTTTTGACCAATTTGACCAGCTGCAAAGTATTGTGTCACTTGACGCACGTTAAATACACAGGATGTGCCATATGGACAGAAGAAGGGCAGTAGTTGAAAAGTGATTATTATTTGCCTTTACACACTTAGTCATTATATACACATAAATGATGATATTTATCAAAAATGTCATTGTTTAAATGTTTAGTAAAAGCACCAGTGGATAACCCTACAATAATGATGCGCATTTGAGTTTTTTTTCAATTTGGAATATATTATCCATTGATTATGCAATTTCCGTGACAGTAAAGTGATCTGTTTGGATAGGAACCTTAGCAGAATCTAAATTTGCTTTCAACTTCAACTAGTTCTCTATCCACTGCCAGGTTTCACCTCGGGTGCTACTTTCTAACAAATCCTCCTCTCTCTTATCTAAATTCTTAATTCATTTATATAAGCCATCCTTTGCAAAAGCCAGGTTTCATGGTTTTAAATTCTACGTATCTGGTATCTTTGAATATGCCCTCTAAGTACTCTTTGCTCTCTCAACCGTTATAATTAACTTCCTTGATTAGATGTTTGTTTTTTTTCTCAGCTGAAAGAGTGTTATATAATTGCAGAGTTCCCATGCGCCCTGAAAACCTGGAAAACAGATGATCCAGTTTCCTGTCATGGAAAATGAGAGGGAAATTCAAGTGTGTTATCCTGAAAATAAATAGATTGTCATATTTTCCTTTGGCTGAGAATAAACTTTAGTCTATCAGCGTTACCCAGATGGATAACATAGCCATATGTAAGGGCTAAGTTATGTTCAGTATAATATTAACGTTCCAATAGTAGTTTGAATAGGCTGCTAAGTTGTGGAAAGGCTGTTAACAAACCCCAAAGACACAGGGTAGCACATGCAGGTTGGATGACATTACAGCTTATGTAACCGAAACTCTGAATAATGAAAGTTACATTATAGTTCTAATTCAAATATCCCCTGCTGGTTGGTAACTGTGGTAGTTTTTACTATAGTATTATTTAATGAAACATTTGCATTATTCTATAAGCACGTAGGAGATGATTTCATAGATAATTTAAAGCCATAGAGTGCACGTCATTTAAATCAGACTTCCACACTCCTGTCTGTCATACCAGCTAGATCATCACTGAAAAAATCCCTCTGAACCAGTTTCCCACTAATGTGCTCATCTAAAACATTTCTACTTTAGTGATATAGTATGTGTTTGATTTTTCAGCGATATCGTTAGAGTGAAGTACATGAATCCATTGACCAAACACAACACAGTGTTTTGTACCGAGCACTTGATGAAAATATTTAATCTCGACATTGTAAAATCACTTACATCAAAGCATTTCCTAGGTTGTATTTTGCTCTGAAAAATCAGAGCAGAGCATTTTCTAAAGATACAGTATATATAAACACCAAATCATGGAGACAAAAAAGTAAGCATGAATTACAGTTTTTTTTAAATGACTAATATACGTTTTTGTAACCAGGCTTCTCACTGCTATGTTGGCTAAACAGTAATGTAATATTTTTAGCAAACACTGGAATGGCCCTTGAAACTTACTGAGGTCGTATATAATTACACACATATAACTGCCCTGCTGTAAATATATGCAAATGAGCACAGACTCAATTTTATAACATGATCGTAGAATCTTTTGTGGAAAACATCACGGCTGTAGCAGCAGTGTGACACAGCCGTCTGCTTGGTGGTGCTGTGGTGAATTGAGGATGTAGGCGAGGCCTTAATTTGAGAGCTCATCCATCATGTCGGAGTCGCTGGTGATCTCTGTGTTTGCTTTGACTCGGTGGAGTGTCAAGGTCAGAGGTATGATCGCTGTGATGTGAAGCATGAACAACAGAATTGTAGCTTCTGCACGCTCTATCAGTACGATTTCTCCGTTCTTGTTCTCTGAGTCTCCTAGTGTGCCCCAAACATGAAATATTGTGTAAACAGTTATTTGGCATTTATTTATTGTTCACAAGAGAAGCTGCTGTATTTTGCTGCTGTAAAGTCCTGGATATATTTTGGTGATATATCTTTGGTTATTGGCATTATGATTTTTCTCTCTGACTCTCTGATTAATAAAATAACCAGTGGTCATATTATTGGAGAGTGGCTCTTATTGTGGAAAGAGATGTTTGAGCTAGGGCTTCACCATATGATTATTTTCAGGATCGGCCAATTGATATCTTGAATAACTGATTAATTGTTGGTCTATAAATTATCATAAAACTGTGTGAAATGTTCATCGCTATTTCCGAGAGCCCATGTAGACTTATTTAAATAGTTTCTTTTTTCATAGAAATTCAGTTTACAACAGCAGAAGACGAAGAAAATCAGCAAATCCTCACATTTTATTCTGCTGATTAGCCCTCTGAATTAATTAACAGTTATGCTATAGCAGTTGCTGTATAAAATAATAGTCCTTTGAAAAAAATCCTTGTCAAATTAAATTGCTCATGTCAAAATGAGCAATATAATTTGTGGCCTGCTGCTTGTTGTGACACCAGATTAGAGAGCATCCTGATCGTATTACATACTTTTTGACATTCTTGTGCTTGACTCAAGTGTGGATTTCAGAGGGGATCCTGGAAGCTTAACAGGCTTAACCCACCTTGTTATCCCTCATTGTCCTCCTTCCTCTGCCCTCCTCATGCCACTGCTAACCTCTGCTGCACTGTAGCCAATGTACAGTCAGTCAGTGCATCTGCTCAGTCTCATATTGGTTTCCATGCGGTTTCTGTCTGGTTGAACTCCTCACCACTCTGCATGGACGATCAAGTGAGAGTTTCATTGCAACTGTTGGTGTGGCGGATAGATGGACAACTGCAGCAATATGTCTCTGTTATGTCACTTTAGAGCCTTATTTTGCATCATGTTTATGTTAATACGCTTAAATAGCAATTTGGTTTGACATGGAAGGCATGAATTATGTATCGCTGTGACCGAATCAGAGTCACTTTATTCACCAAGTAAATGCAGAGAATTATGGCCTTGATGACACTGAGGTCGAAAACTAGAGGTACAAGAAATTAAACATAAATGAAGTAAGGGTTGAATAATTTTGGTCAATTAGTATTATTACAATAAAGACATTAGACTATTAGGAGGTTTTTGGCTGCCTGCATTTTTCAATTTCCTTTTTTGCAAGATGTTCTTTGGGATCGGAGCTTGCTAGAAATCAACCCACAAAACAGGAAGAACACTATTATGCCTTCAGCACACACAGAGCAAAAGCTCATAACCTGTTGATGTTATTCATTACTGTTTATGTGTTGTTAGTAGCTCTTATCCTTCCTCTACAAAGCAGTCACACAAACAGCAATGCAAAAAAAGGACATATAATAAAACAGCAGGTCCATTCAACGTTCTGTCCCCTAGATGAGCTTTGACATCTTCTAAAGTCTCTCTGAGGGCCCAATTAGAAAGTCATACACGAGTGCTTTTGTTAGGTCTATTTTTTTCATACTGTCACAGGTGACCAAGCCGTTACTTTACTTACCCTCCCTGTGATGCACAGTATTGGTCTTTGAAGAGCAGACTGCTGGCCACAACCCTTCGAGGTCACTATGCCGGGAAAAAATATTTATTTTCTTTTTTAGTGATCTTTAGTTTGTAGTTGTGTATTATGTAAGACTTGCATGTTAAATCTGGACAGGTATTCATAGGGTTGCCTCATTTTTTGCTTTTTACCATTTTTTTATTGCTAATCCCATTTTGTCCCTGTCTTTTTTCAGCATTCCTCCAATTATTGCCCACACTCACAATTACAGAATCTACCTTAAGACCGAGAGTAAATTTAAACAAGATCAGCAATACTTGTTTATGAAAGTGAATCTCTCTCAGCTGGCTACCGATCAGGCCCCCAATTTGTGAAAATAGGTCCTCGACTTTCTATTCCTATACTTTTCTAATTGAGGTTGAGCATATAATCATACATCATGAGCCCATACTGAAACAGCTGCGGCATATAGCTTTTCTGCTAAACTTGATCGCTGAGCAGCATCAAACAGGAATAAACCTCATTATGGTAAATGCAGAGATCTTTTTTTTTTTTTTTTCTTAAGAAACTAGAGGAGATGTGTTGTCTCTAGATGTCACTTTAAAGGTGACCTGTTGACTTTTCTATTACTCACCAAAATGCATTTTGTGTATCCTTGAGATCTAAGAATGATGTGTTGAATGCATTTCTTTTCTCGTAAAACATTTGCAAAGTATTATAAATCCTGTAACGTCTACATCCATGTTTACTAGGTTGCAGTCTTTACCTTCACTGGTGCATTGCAGCATATGTTGGAGGGTCAAATGCAGAGAATTGTAATTTCCCCATTGTGGGACTAATAAAGGCTTAATTATTATTATTATTATTACTGCCACTTGTATATCAGTTGAATAGTGGAAAACCCATGGCAGGACTGTGTATAATGTCACATGTGTGCATGCATGTGCATGTGCATCCTTGTGACACAAACAGGGACCCACTCATAAAAAAATCCCTCCATGGTGCAACTAGAGGTCAAAAACTCCACAGGGAACCTTTGCTTCTGTTTGTCATTCAACCTTTATGTGAAAAAATGCCCTCTTCATCTGAGCTATTTATATGTTTAAGCAGAGCAAATACATAACTTAGGGTGAGACCTACTGCCACGTCACTATCTGATTCCCACCTTTGACCACTCCCTGTCATTTCACACCCACAGCCTGCCATGTCACATGGCTTTTCTAATCCCCAAGCCCATCAGAGCTCCAGCATGCAGCTAAACTCCTACAGTCGTCCCCTGCCTGTTCTGATATGCTCGGCCCCAGGAGACGGCCTGGAGCTCCAATTTGATACAGTCTCTTTCCCTCTGTGTTTGTGTATGAGGTCATAACAGGACAAGAGGGCATTATTTGAAAATGAAGTGATTTTATGTGTGAGTCACTGAAATATGGGGTGTCTAACAAAATCAGAAATCGTATGTTTTTTTACAACCGGCTGTAACTGTACAACCTGAGTGATAAAATATTTTTGTAAAGAAACATAAATGTAATCATTATGTTTTGTTTATATGATCCCTCCATGGGAGGACAGGACATGTATTTGCCGTTGCTTTTATCTCTGCCACTGGCACATGCTCTTTCTGCTTTTAACCTGACAGTTGACAGTCCACTGTTGCCTCCGGGCTCGATGCTGAAGTGAACAATGACTTACTTTTTGGTCGTTTTAATGGGTCTGCGATTGCCTGCAGAGCCCTAACTGAGCTCTCTGACTTCCAGTCAGCCAGTCTGCCCAATACAAGGTCTCCATGCATCAAAGGAATATTTCACCTTGAAAATATTCTTACAATTTATGTACCATTAAAATCAGTGCATTAGGAATGTTATTTTCTGATGACATGTACGGAGTTTCCCCTCAATTTAACCAGTGTTCTTCTAATCCAGGAAATGATTCTAAACAGGTAGAGTAACTCTATTATGATAATTTTTTAAATCATTGTAGGAAACACGCAGGTGTAATTAATATCATAATAAAATGAGTGCTTTCCCTTAGGGAGAGCTTTCTATTGTTTATGCTGGCTGCAGGGACATTTAATGGAGTTGAGCCATCGTTAATGTTATTACTTCCACCTGTGCTTTTTTTTGTATGACAAGACACAAAATCTGATGTGTAAAAAGGCATTAAGGGATGTAAAGTAGTGTAAATCCGACTTTCACAGCAACAGGAACACTTTTGTGGGTTTTATATACCAGCTAGGTCATCATTGAAAACTTCTTGGAATAGTCCTGGTAAATGTAACTACAGAAGAGTGGCAATTTCTTTTGTCTGAATTTCAAAAGTAGTACCTTTAATAATTACTGACTGATTGATAAACTTATTATTAAAAACGTTAACTATTATTTCTGAGAAATCTCGGTCTGGCTTTTCAACTGAATCATCTTCTGTAAAGATATTAGATGTAGAGATTTTTCTCTTGCAATTTACTCTGAACACTACATTGCAATTCAAAGGGTTAAGTGTATTGAACTTCTTTTCAGCCATCAGCACAGTAGCCATTGGCAATTTATCCTCCTCTGCTGGAAGTGTAAAACAGCCCCATATTTTATTTCACCACTCTGCTGACGATGCTATCATATATTAATATTAAATAGGCCACCCAGCTATTACATTCCCTAAAAGTCTGAACTTCTTCAGAATATCTTTCATCAAAGTTACGATGACATGCTGAATTTATTTATTCTGTTCAGTTCTAGAAATGTTATTTTTAACTGCCTATAGCGTTACTTTCAGCATTATTTGTCAGTTTTGAGGGCTTTCATTGGTCTGACTTTTTAGTATAAAATGTAGAGGTTGAGTGCCCCCTTGTATTTGTCAGATGAATAATATAAATAAAAAACAAAGCATTTGATTGACTAAAGGTCATTCATAATTCTACATTGTTTATTTTCACCCATAGACTTCTTACTGCTGATACAGTAGTTGATGTCTTGTATTTTAGGGACCTCGCTGTCAAAAAACCCACTGAAAACCGACTGAAATGCTTCTGAATCATCCTAGTGTTAATGTGCTATCATTAAAAAAATCCCCATCAATGTTTATAAAATGCTATGCCCCCTCTCAGTACAAGTTGTATTTTGAAACCGCAATAGATAATAGTTAATTAAGACAGTTTTTTTGTGTATTTGCTTGTGGAGCATGCTGAATGTCTTGCACCATAGTCAGCACTTTAAAAGTAATTAAGTAAAGAAGTTTGAAGAAACTCAATCAGTTTGGGCCAGTTAGAGGACAGCAACTAACAAATGTGGCTTGATGATAAGCATATTTCTGAATGATATTAGAGGCATATGGTCATTTATTTAGGAGCATAATTGTTATTCTTTTCTTATTTAGACAGTAAGGGCCCAGAGCTATTAGCTCAGCACATTTGGTTCCACATTTAGGGACTTAATCATTTAACGTTTGCACATATCAAATGTACTTGTTAGTGTATTTTAGAACACTTTTGTACTGATCATTTACATGATGCAGCAACATGACAGTGTTGAATATTTTCAAATCATAATATGTCAGCAGTACTGTGTCTATATCATCTATTCACTGAATTGTTGCTGCACATAAATTCTGACTTTACATAATGAGGCTCAAAAATCAGTAACGTTTGGCTGCTGTTCATCCATTTTTGCCAAAGGGTTTGAGACAGCAGATATATGATCCGTCATGTGAGAGCGGGGGAATGTGTCCCCTGTCACCTTCCAAATAGCTTGATAAAAGCCTTAAATAATGGCTCTTTGGTGTGTCTAACACAGAGACCCTCAATAGGAACATTATCACTATTACTATATATTGGGAGTTACAGGAAAGAATAAATGCAATGTCTAGTGTTAGGATATTTAGAAAGTTAATGTACAGTATCTTTTCTTAAACTGTATATCATCAGATCACCAAATCTTAAATGAGGCTAGCACAAACACAGGAGCAAGGACAGTGGAGAACAGCCTTAGTGAGCAGTAATACGAGTGGACAGAGTGCAACAACATAAGCCATGACTACAGTGTCCGGAGCTGCATCAGGACAGAAGTCAGTGTGTTGACATGTCGAGCTGAAAAAGACCAAGAGCCTTAGCGTCAGTGGATAGGCTGACTTTTATTTTGAGTGAGAG
Organism: Anoplopoma fimbria; assembly: GCF_027596085.1. Classification (NCBI taxonomy): domain Eukaryota; kingdom Metazoa; phylum Chordata; class Actinopteri; order Perciformes; family Anoplopomatidae; genus Anoplopoma; species Anoplopoma fimbria. The sequence goes on from NC_072450.1 coordinate 15,945,061, forward strand.
AGAGAGACAGAGAGGAGGACAGAGAAAAATAAGCAGCAGGAGAGACATCTTCTTCCGTTGTGTCAGTGGACTGTCCAGAGTTGTTTTTCCTTCAGTATTTGTTTCCTGTCATTTTGTCAATGAGAAGGGAGGGACCACTGGTGTTAATCAATCCAAGGGCAGTCTTAACATGATTGATAGGAATGGTCGAAACAAAAATAAATGTGTATATGTTGTTAGATGTGCACTTTGGATGATAGTGCATGACCCCCAGATTTAAGCATGGTGTGAATATCTCTACCAAGGCTACACAATCAGCAAAATCTTTAGGAATCTGCTATTATACATAGTTAAAGACCATCAACTCAATTTGGTACATGCACCCAAAATGTTCCTAGTTGAATTGTTTAAAATGAATGCCCTAAATTGCATCTTAAGACATACTTAAAAGTGAGTCTGTGAAACATTTGCTGAACAGCGTCCCCATGTACAAACAAGTGACATTTACAAGATAATAGTAGATGCTGAAATGTAGTGTATATGTTTAGCAAATTCATAGTCAGCAGTCTGCCTCAGAGTTATCAATAACACAACAATATCTATCTAAAGTCTGCTAAGATAAGCTAATATTAGCCATCATGAGCTGGTCATAGTTAAATCCTGGCTTCAACTATCCTTGGAATCAAACTACAAACTAATTATATTGTCTCCTTGGCCATGGACAAACAGTCAAGCTTGACCAAAAAAACACTGTGTGCTTCTTGTCAGGAGTAACAAATGATGGCGTGAATGAATGAATGAATGAATGAATAGATCTCTCTTAATGCCATGTACATTTCCCTGCATGGTTGCAGGGTTAAGTGTTTGCTGGGCTGTGGTCCAGACAGCTGATGCGTGTCTCAGCCTGCTGAGCTGTTTGCACCCTCTGAAAAAAAAAAAGCATGGTGCCGGGTGTGTGTGACATCCTCCCTCCCGTCCATACTGTCACCTCAGCAGTGCTTGGCATCACTACCAGCATCCTCCTCCAGCCCTGCACACACACACAAGTCCTCCACACACAGACAAAAGACACAGAAGGTATGTGCAACACATATGTTAAGATACTTTTTTCAATTAATATTTTCTCTCCTCTAGGACTTTTCCTCCACCTCAATACTGCAATTCTTAATACTAATTTTGATAGAACAACAGCTCCAAGCAGTCGTATGTTTGCTGCCGCCTTCCATAAACAGCCAAAACATAGGAGGGAATTGTGAGGAGCTTCCTCAGAGGCAGTTGACAAGGCTTCTTAACTTTGTTTCTCTGCTCCTAGGGTTCCATCCACCTCACTATTGAATTATACCCTCTTGTTTACCATTTTCCTCACACAAGAGAACAAAAACAGCTCAAAGCAAAAAGAGGAGCAGTGTATAATAAGAGTGGAACAGCGGGAGCCCCAGCAGTGTCATGTCTGTGTCCTGGTAGCTCAGAGATTGTGCTGGCTGCAGAGGGGGAAAAATGAGTGTGAAAATGAGGTTTGTGGTTTGTTTGTGCTGGTTGCAGAAGGTTTTAGAGACAAGTCAGGATCATGCAGCTGACTAAAGAAGTAATATTTATTGTTCATAGATGCTTGGAGTATCGATTTCTCGCAGTAGGTTATCATCAGATGGTTATTTAACTCCATCAGCAATCAGTTTTCCCCTTTTAATTTCTCAATAATTGGCTTTTGGAAAAACTCATCTGATCCATACTGCCTGATATCATCGGCTTTTCTGTATCAGCATAATCCATTCTATTTAATAATAATAATTGTCATCTTTGGATACATTGAGATTAAAATTGCAAATAATGTTCTATGGGTTTGAACAATCAATGTTTGGCTGCACAGCACAAGTTTGTAATAAAGACTGACCCACCAGTGAGTCGGTTGGGTTTAAGAAATTAAAGAATATATTGGTTTGTAAAGCTTGTGTTGCTTGCACAGCGGTAACCGCTAATTATTTTTATGATCCATTAATCTTTTTAAAATGTCAGAAGAAATAGAAAAAAAAACATAGCCAAAGGTGACATCTTAACCAGCATTGACATATTTGCTTCATGAATGAATGAAACAATGAATTGATTTTATTGACTTTATTTTCATGCCACTCCTGAAATATCAACCCCTTTCTTTAAGTAAGTTGACTTAATACCACAATGTATCACAAAATCTAGTGTTACTTGTAACAGACGATGTGACAGCTCCTGTTGCTTTGCTTTCGAGGCTGAAGCTTGATAGAAGGAGGAATCACAAAGGTACATTACTTTTGGAAAGGACCGGCTTGTAGATTGCGGACACTTCACTGCAAATTCAATCGTTTTCTCATTCTTTTACTCATTCCCTTTTACCAAACTGCTGGACTTATTTCAGGAGTTGGAGGGACTTTCTTTTTCCACTGCCCACAATTTTCTCATTCTCAGCCTCTATCACTTTCTCCCTTTATCTGCACATCTTCCCCTCTCTCGTCCATTGTTAAAATCCTCCCATATGCTCAGCTCTGTCAGAGCAGGTGGCAAACCACAGGTGGAACCCACACCTCCGCTCGGACTGGCCTCCATTCGAGCACCCAAATTCATGTTGCCACTGGGCACACTAGGCAGGGGAGGGAGGGTTGCCAGGAAGTTCTCTTTCAGTTTCAATGACCTGGTGGTTTGACTTTTTAGTGGCCTTGAAGAAGGACACATATCCTTTTGTTATCCAGCTCTTTTGTGAATAGAAAAATACATAACCCCTTTTCCCACTCTTTGTTTTATATCACTGTTTTTTTTGAGAATGGATTAAAAATTGAGGTATAGCAATTCCACTAATTACATTCGAGCACAATAGTGATTTATTGAATAAGAGGAAGTAAGTGGGATCACAAATACAGCATGAAAGGGCTTTCTTTAAGAAGTGAATGGTGTCAGTTAATGAAATTCAGAGATTTATTCCTCTGAAAACAAATTATGAAAAGCATTATGCCAGGTCTCTTGGATATTGGTGACATTTAACAATACATTAAGAGTTAGTGGCATGGGATTTTAACAGAACTTGCAAGTATTAAATATAAAATTACAGTTTACATTTAATGGTTAGGAATTTTTCTAAAGACAGAAAAAGAGCTTTACATTGCCAGCATGAAAGTAGACACTGCCTCAGGCTAATCATTGAGTGCAATTCAGAAAACATGTTCTCAGGTGCCTCAGTCATTTCCACAGTATGAGCTGGATAATTCTCAGAAATATACAGTTTATGTTCAGAATGTTTTCATTCAATCAAACTTGAACAACAGTATGAGTATAAATGACTCATATGTGAGTATCTTGGATCCTTTTGCAAATCCAGGTACATGTTTGTCATCAAAAGGTTCCCTCCAACACTGAAGCGCTTGTTCGGAGTGCTAGCTGGGTGCACTTCAACAGAAGAAACATGCTGAGAGGTTGGAAGGTGTGACAGGACTGCAAAGCTTTACAAATGGATAAAATAACCCCTCTGTGGATATGTCGAGGTTGTGCTGAGAATAAAATGAGACGAGAGGACAGGGTCAGATGACACACCATCATATCTGTCTACTTGTCGCTTTAATCACCTTCAGCATCTTTATGATTGTTACTGAAATATAAACCTCTTATCTCTCTTTTTTCCTTTTTTTGAAGCAAAGGCATATACTGCAAATACTGCAACATAAGTCTGTGTGTTATCACAGTTATACTTGAGCAAACAGCTGCCATCTCATGAAAAGGCTTATTCTATTTGTTCCACTTTGTCTTTTTCTCTCCATTGGGAATAAATGTCTGCCCTTGAGGAACAGAAATCTTTGTGACTATTAGAAATATGTGTGTGTACCTCTATAACTGGTGAGTGATTTGTTCCACCTTGTTACATATGTTAAAATGATTACCAATCAACCGTCAATTATAATATTATACTCAAAGGTAAATATAATATATATATATTTTTTTCATCTGACACCATCAACACAATCAGAATGGATCCCTACAACTCCAGCCGTCTGGTAAACGTGTACTGTTTGAATCAGGTGTCCTACATGGTGGTGTGTCATACCTGGCTTTTCATAATGGCTTCATCCGTCATGTTTAGAGAAGGTAACTTTGTGCTGACAGGCAACAAGCAAATAGGCTGTCAGTGTTTTCAAGCTGCCAGTTAATAGAGCAGAGCATCATTTTCTACAGTTATTGGCTTATGGCGGCAGGAATGTGGTACCACTTTCCTTACAAAGCACCCTGTATAATGGGTTTATGAAATGTAAATAATGGCTTTAACAAATCAGTCACTAATGCTTTATAGATCCATTTTGAGCCATTGATAAGAACAGCTTTTGCGTTGCCAGGTTTTAGAAAAATTCGTTTGGCTGGTGTTTATCCTTCTCTAGAATGCCATCTGCTTTTTGTTTATGAAGAGCTATTAGGAAGACCCTCCAATGGCTATTTGACTACTTACCTTTTGGAAAATTGCTGCAGAGCATCTGAACCAAAATCCATTTCTTAACACAAACAGACTGGATGGATTAAATACCCTCCTTTCATGATAACAAATAAAAATAATAGCTGGAATTTTTTAAGCACATTTCAAGGGACCCAAGGACGCTTTACATACTGTATATGAAGGCAGAACAGATAACACAAATAGAAAATGCATGTAGATGGTAAAGAGGAGAGGTCTGAGCACAGAGCATTGGGGAGGCCTTGATTCAGCTTTACAAGTACGCCTTGGTTGGTATAATTATCAATGTTAACTTTTATTTTCATTTTCTTTTCTGTTAACAGAAAAGTCCACCTATGATGCGTCCGGCTCCTCGTCTTCACCAAGTGACCCCGCAGTCACAGCTGCTCCTGCTCATCCATTGGCTGACCTGTCGGTGGCAGAGGAGGTGCCTTTCTCAGTCGTCCATTCAGATGGTGACTCAGAGTCTGAGGGGGAAGGTTTATCAGGGCAGCCTGCCTTTTCTTCTGTCTTAACCGTCATGGCAGGAACTGTCAAACATCCAGTGAGCCTTGATCAAAGTAGAACCTCGCCAACCATCACCAGGGACGAGACCCACACCACCCAATGGCCTTCACATAGTTCCAGCCAGGGCTCAGAGATGTCCTCCTCATCTTTGTCTGTGGGAGACAGGATCCACCTCGCCAGCTCAGGTCTGACTTCCAGCATGTCTCACCAACACACCACACCCCCTCCGGCTGTTACCATGGCATCGACTGTTTCTAGGCCATCATATGTGTCCCTTATGGATGGAAACAGGAATGGCTCATCACTGACAGCATTACCTTCTTCATTGTCATCATCAATGGCTTCATCAGCTCCATCCAATTCCTCTGTATTATCATATGTAGAGTCTCTATTTTCTCAATCATCCTCTGTTGGGTGGATACACAAAGCTACTTCATCTCAAGGTCAAAGGATTGTATCCAGCCCTGCCCCTCAGACATCATCACCAGCAGACTCTCTGGGTTGGACGGACAGTCGTACAACCAGACACCCCACTACTCATTCAGCTGTTGACCTACTAGCTATTACACAGGGACTACAAAGAACAACAACCAAACCATCAGACTTTTCAAGTGAAACTAGTATTGAAAAGAGCGCAAAACAGTCATTATACTCATCACAAGATCAAATCTATGGAGTGAGTGGAGCATACATAAGAAGTGCAAGCACAAAAGTGATCGAGACACCAGCAACCAGCACATACACATCATACTCTACTCATAACCATGGAGAAAATCTTTTAAAGATTTTACATAAAACTACTCAGACCCAGAACACAGGGATGAACTCTGTATCAGCCAGTAATATTGAAATTAGCACCTCATTTCCCTCCAATCAAGAGAAACAAGCTGTTCAAAGGCAGCAGGGAGCTTTACAAAATTCCATATCAGCAGTGCTGTTTGCCCATCCTAAAGGCTATTCAGTTTCTGATCATGTCACAGAGCAGGTGTTAAATCTAACAGCATATGCGGAAAAGGAAAACAAGACAGCGGAAGATATTCAGACTTTTGTTCACCAAAGCATTGGAGATACAGTCATGTCGCCTCTGAGTTCACATGTTGTAAATCCAACTGTATCACCAGCAATGACAATAAGACCCACTGAGACTCCAGCAGGTAAAACGTCTCTCTCTGAAACCGCAATCACTGAGCTAACACCAATCCACTCTGGCATGTTGTCCTCAGAGCAAGCATCTAATCCTGGTGATTTACTGATGGCAGTGGGTCACGGCAGCCCCAGAGTTCCTGCCATCAATATAAATTACAACCAGGGAGAGATAGCAGCAGCAGGGCTCAAATCCATGTCCACTCAAGCGTACCAAAATAACTCACCTACACCCGTAGGGTCGAGGCCGGAGTCCACCACTGATTCCATCGTCAGTTCAATCACCAGAACGGGAACATCTTCCTTTCCATCAGAGTCAGATTCGCTTCCGTTGCCAAGTAATATAGTCATAAACGTTCAAAAATTTGTGACTCAAACAGAATCTTCCAAGATCATAACTCAGGAGCCTAGAGGACGGACAACAGCAAAAATTATATTTTCCTCCAACAGCAGGACAGTGCCTCTTTCTGGTTCAGAATCGCCAGTTAGGTTAACAAAAGATATGACCTATGAAACCATGTTTAAAAGTCTCTCACATCCCACTCGGGTTACATACATATTGCCCTTGTTTCTCACCAACAGCCCCAACAACAATGATAATAACACTGGTCCGTCTGCCAATAGCAACGTTCATTTTGCATACCAACTCAAAGCCTCATTATCAACCCAGATTACCACCTCACAAAGACCTTTTCAAACAAGGTCTTTTTTCCACCAGTTATATACAACTCAACCTCCCAATAAATCTCATCAGACAGTATTTTCGTCTGAAAACTTTGCTCATATAATAGAATCTGATGGCGGTAGTAACAGTACACCTTTGACATTTGAGGTGGAAACAACTGCAGGGAACAGTAACACATCACCAGCCTCCGATGTTCACATGACACATGGAAAAAAGCCTTCTGAGAGCTTCAACAGAAATGCTGCAATGAGTTCAGTTTCTCCTTTATTTAATGGAAATGAAGAGTCTGCTGTAATCACAGACACTTTGTTTTACAAGAAGGGTATTCCATCAAGGCCGTTCACAACAAAGTTTCCTTCTTTCACAACTACAAAAGATACTGTCATGTTGAAAAAAAGCTCTGAAGGTTTTGGCCAAGGATCTCCCACTGAAATAGCTATTTTTCCAGTAACTTCTGATGCTACATTAGAACTGTCTAAAAGTCTTTCTCGTATAGACGATGTAAATCACAAAAGCAGTTTTAAGCGGCCTTCTCTTTCCTCCTGGTCTGAAATTACTCTGACACCGAGGACGACCTTCGCTAATCCCTCTCAGGGACCAATCGCCAGTGTGAGAAGTGATAGATCAAATTTTTATTTAGGCAGACAAAGAACCATTCCCTCCACTGCTTCCTCTGCTGCAACTACTTCCTTCAGTGATGGACAAAACAGCAGTGGATCTTTTGGTGCTATTTTCAGCTTTGGCAAAAAACTAATGGCACCATATACAAAGTGGAAAAACACCAAGCCTGTGTCTTTTCAAAGCACTGCCTTTGAATTAGAAAATACATCTATTGGCTTTGATAGGGCAAATTCAAATTTCCAAGCAGATGGCCCGTTGTATGAACATCCAAAGCTGGAAGACGGACAAGAGGGTAATGTGCATATATTGAATTCAACTGATCAAACTCTAGCTGCCAGTGATCCAAATTCATTTTATCCAACAGTTCATTCATTTTTTACACATGTTAAAGGCACATCAGAATATAAAAAAGAGAAAATGAATTTGTCCCCAGCTAATCTCAGATCTGCTGTGACTGTCAATGTGCAACAAGGAGCCACTGTAAACACTGCATGGGGTTCAGATGGTTTTCTGCCTCTCTCTCATACAACTACGGACTCCGTAACATCTTCAAAAGCTTCTTCTCTTGCATTGGTGTACGAGAGCAAGCACAGCCCCCCTCTGGCAGATGTTGACTCTCTTGAATATGCTGCTGTCACACTTTCAAACAATCCTGCACTCAATTTCTCTGGCACTGACAATATCAATAATACACCGGATTCAATATTGAAGGGGTTAACCCTTCCAACAGAGCTGCGGCCATCATCCTTTTCACTTCATTCATCATCAGAGACTTCATCATCATCATCATCATCATCATTATCAGAGACTTTACCTCTATCATACAGTAGTAGTAACAAAGCTTCTCAGTGGTCCTTCTTACATATGAAACCTCCCACCTCAGTGTCTCATAAAGCTTCATGGACATCATTTTCATCATCAACGTTACGTTTATCTGGTAAGATATTAAAACCAACCGTGCACCAAGGCACCGCATCATCATCCCTGTCTGTAAAAGCTACATTTCCATCCTCTTCACCAAGTCTGACCTTATCAATAGATCCTGATCATTCAGAGGAAATTACTGAAATATTTGTCGTCCATACAGAGGCTGGGACAGATGAGTTAACCGCTGGAACATCCAGAGCAGTTGCGAACACTTTCCCCAAAGAAAAAGCAACCAGTTTAGTCCCCTCTCAGTCAGACAGAATTACCATTTCTGCTGGACCCACCGAGAGGACATCTCAGGTATCACCTCTGCACCCTCGACAGGACACCCCGACAGACTTTGTCCAGCTACCCACCACAACTGTAGCTTCAACTACCAAAACTAAACAGCCCACAACTACCACACCTTCCCTAAGAGTCACCACCGGAACCACACAGTCTATCACCACTACCCCACCACAGCCTGCACCTGTGACCAGGAGAACCACAACCACCACAACCACCAGGACTCAAACCAGCAGGAGAACGTTCACACCACCTGTTCCCAGGACGAACCCTCTAAGAGAGACCACCGGCCTCTTTATTTCCCCTTTTACCACCACCACAGAGGCTCCGCCACAGCAGTGTAACATCACAGAGAGATTGTGGGTGAAAACAGGTAAACAATACTTCTGCCACAGTTTTAGCAAAACTATTTGAATCATAAGATCTTATTATTCTCTAACATGTTTTGTTTGCTGTATGTCTTGGTTTCTCCCTCTTTTGTCTCTGTCTTTATATCCCTCTTAGTTGTTTCCATTTATGTGAGAAGAAACAGGCTGGACAGCATTCAGAGGCAGAACCTGCGAAGGGGACTAAGTCAGGGCCTCCGGAAAGCTCTGAATGATACTTCTGCTCAGGCACAGGTCAGATTGAAGTCAGTTACTGTTGAATAATGAAGTAATGGATATACAGTAAACGTAACATCTATACATCTATTGACTAAAACTGTGGAGTCTTAACAAAAATAATGATGTATATATTTAATGTTTCTCACCAAAGCACATTGTATGTATACTTGAGGCCTAGTGAATGTGTTGAATGCATTACCTTGCGCTACCAATTGTTTATCACTGGAATATTGCGAAACCATTGCTAGGACTGTGTATGATGTGCTCATGCATCTGCATCCCTTTTCGCATGCACGAGATACCAACAAAAATGGCACTATTAAAAACTCTACAGCACTTTAGTGTTAAAAAACTCCAGAAGTGACTTTCATATATGTTTACTTCACAAATATATAAATTAGTATAGCTGTGAAACGGTAGCAACTCATGTAAGAACTAACTAATTCTCTGATACTGATAATGTCACTAAAGCGACTTTAAGCTAATGTAGGCTGTTTTCGAGTAGGATGTTTTGTTTACATATACTTATTGTGTATGTACAAATTGTAATATTTTCATACTGGTCATAACGTTTTTTATTATCTCTACAGCATCAATACACAAACACAGATTGAAAAGTTTGACCAGTTGCCTATAATCTAAAAAACTACCACTGTCATTTATAGGTGGAGTTAGAAAACAAATTAATGAAATTTATAGCTGCAAATCTGAATATAATTAACAGAACAAACTGTTGCTTGAATTGGCTGAATAAGCAAGCTGTTTTCTAACACTGGTGAACAGTGATTGGTTCCTAATTGTGCCCTCACCAGAAATCTGGTTTATTAGCGTGAATTAGACACTTGTAGCAAGGACCCTAATGTAGGCTATGTGAGAAGAGATGAGGACTAATATAGAAATTAGGTTGACTGAATGTGTCCCTGAAGGCAGTGGGTGATGTCACATATTTGAGTAACTGTACCAACACTAAAACCAGATGTAGATTAGAACTGTAGCAGAGCTGTAGATGAGAACTGTTGCTCCAATTTCCTCATATTTATTTATTTACAACCAGAGTTGTCAGAATCAACTCACATTTGACCAAAAGCAATCTTACCATAGCAGTGTTCACACTAGATTTTGGTTTAACAAAAATTTAGGATGAAACCAACAGTTAGTGTTTCCCCTCCAACAATGACAAATACAGATCCAGTATGCAAACAATGATCTTCCGGTCTGTGGATTAGCCATTTGTGGAACCAGTCATGGTTCCCACTGTGCCAAAACCATTCTCCCTCTTCAATAAGCCTCTAATACCTCTGCTAAGTGTGACTTTGTATCAGGAGAACCTCTTGGTTATGAGAGGCTACACTAAAATACAGTTAATGAGGAGAAGAAATGTGAATGTTTGAGTCTATATGCTGCTATATTTGTACTCGTGTGTAAAACACAGAGGGCAATAGGGTTACTTCCCTACATGAAAAACAATGTCTCTCCTCCTGGTCAACAGTGGGTTGGAGTGCCTTCTGAGTGTTGCAATTTTGAGCATGTGTTAAGTACATCTGTGTGTGCATGTTTCTGTGTGTGTGTGCGTGTTGTATATCCGCAATCCGCTGAAATGTCGCGCCGTGTTGTATTTCTCAAAGTGGAAATATCAAATAATTGAGAGTGAGGCCTGTGTATTCGTCCTGTCCATGTGAAGGTCAATGCTCTCATATGTTCACCCTCTCTCTCTCTCTCTCTCTCTCTCTCTCTCTCTCTCTCTCTCCTTCTCTCTCTATCTCTTTGTAGTCTCTGAAGGTGTCTTGCCTCAGTGCACTCCTGTCACCCATTTCAACATTGCTTGGCGTCCTTTTAGTAGCACTGCTCTCTCATCCAATGGGAAGCAAGCTGTCAGCAAGGGAAATTGCTCCTGTGTTTAATTATAGGTTATAAATGGTTGGGAGGAGAGCGATGTGCTGTGCTGATGCTAAAAAGATGATGAGAACTCGACTAAATGAATTGAACCACACAGCTAAAACCATTTTGAACCTTCAATGAATATATAAAGTAAACTATTTTTGTGTCTTGTACTTAGGGCTCGCCAGTGCCTTGAAACTTTTAGAAAACTGACTAGATCTGTCGGGTTAATCTGCCAGCAGTCTTTTGCACACTTTGAGATAGAGTAAGTGGGATTGTTACCAATCTTTGGCTTGCTGGAAATGCAATCTCTTAATAACACCTTCACATGGGTGAAGCCTGAGAGGAGGAAGTGATAATAAAGGGCTCTTTTCACAGAGCTCTTAACAAGGCTGAATTGTGAAGAGGTAGAGTGGTGACTCTCGGCTACAGAAAAGATAGGCCCTCAGTGTTTTAGCCAGCGGATCTCCTTGTCAGCGCAGGCTTTCAGATGGGTTTCGATAACAGACCTGAATGGTTTCACCTCACCTACGCACACATACGCACATAGTTTCATTACATCTGTCATCATTCCTTTTCTGGTTTCCTTTTTTCATCCAAAAATTCAAATTCTTCCTGACAAACACTTGCATTTGTTCGTGTCATTACACACAGTTACCTAATAAACACATTTCACCTGTGTTTCTCAGTGAAACCTTGCCTGGGTTGGAAGTGAAGGAAGATAAGCTCCTTTGTCCTAAACTCCCTATTTAACAATCTCTCCCATGTCTCGCTCATCTATAGTCTCCTCTCTCTCTCTCTCTCTCTCTCTCTCTCTCTCTCCCCCCAGAAGCCTCCCCTGGTTCTCTCTCCACATATCTGTATTCCATAATCACTCTCTCTTCTGTTGCTTTCATTAGTGGAGGTTAGAATACACTTTTAAGTGCTCCATCAATCCCATACAGTTCAATATAATGTCATTCAGCTCATTTGCTAATATGATTGATTGACACTACCTTCTGATCCTGCCTAAAGGACCGTAACAGGAATATGTTTTTGGCGTTTTTACATCACGTTTTGCCATTCTTCTAAAGAATGGGTACAATTTTGGATAGATTTTCTAGCTTGCATGCATTGGATGGTTTCTTTTCATACATTTCATCAGTATGGTATGAATATAAACTTTAAACTTAAGCAGACACTTTGACTTGATTTTGTCACAAAAAAAAGCACAGGTGTTACTAAAGAATTAATGATGGTAAATCTGGTTGAATAGAACTGTGCTCGGTTCTGTTCAAGGTTCCCAGTGAGCCATGACAGTGTGACAGTTATCCTGCATGCACAATTCCTGGATCCTGAAACTGACATCATTAATTTTATTTCTATATAAAGGAATTATAAATAAAATTAAAATCATTCCATGCATTTGAAGACATGTTACCAAACAATAGTGGCTTTGACAAAGGAAGAAAAGTAAAAAAAAAAAGGTAACAGTTTTTCTGGTTGGCAGTACGATAGATTCTACGAGATGAGATTTGTCAACCGTCAGAGACTGTATCATGTTGTAACCACACCAAACATAACACTTCTGACAATGACCCACCCTTAGTAAAGCTGGGTGTGATCGGACGTAAAACATGCTTGACACTTTCAACCAGTGGGGGTGTTATGACCCTATGTGTCATAAGGTATATTATTGGTATTGGTTATTGTCACATTATGAGTGTGGCTGATGTTTGTGCTGTTTTACCTCCCTGCCTGAGGGTGGTGCAGTTCACCCTGTTTCTGTGTTTTCATTCTGTTGCGTTGTAGGTGATTGTACTGGAGATGGTTGGTGCCTGCTTTAAAATGGGACCTGCTAAGGGCGGCTCTCATTCTTTCTTCTCCCTGGCCCCAACCTGTCTCTGCTGCACTTCTGAGTGGGTCGTTGATCCTTGGGTGTACTGATCAGGTGTACAACTGTAAAATGTGGTCCAAAAAGCCATTTTTTTCACCTTTTCTCCTGTTTGTTTGTTAGGGAGGTAGGTAAGCTGCCTGTATTTTATTTTGGTTTATTTTGGTACTCTAGGTAAGAGAGTTGTATTCCTAAAGATTCTTTTGGTTTATCGTCTTGGGCCATGCTCACCCTGACGCTTGTTCTACCATTACTTGTGAACAAATCAATACTGTGGACTGGATGGCAGTAGCACTGGTCATTCTTGGGAGTGGGGGGAAAAAAAGGGAGTCACTATTTAATGTTGCGCTCAGGTTTCCCCTAGGCTGCAGTAACAGGAGCATTGAACCTTGTGCTGAGTTAGTCTTTAATATTGCCAACTCAGGTATAAACATTGTGCAATTAAAGGGCTAACATGGTACAACATACCAATATGGTTCTCTAAAGACATCTAATTCTCTTCTCTACTTTACCCTCACAGGTGGAGACAGTATTTGGTTCTCCCAACATGACAGTGGCTTATCACGTGACTGGAGGAGACATGGTTTACCCCCCCTCTGTAGTACTTGAAGGCTTGGACTCCTATGGCCGTGATAAGCTGATTTCAGACCTGCGACAGTACCTCCCCATGGTAACAGCCCTGCCCCTCCCAGTTGCATTATGGAGATCCAGCCCAGCTACTGGCTTCCAGCTGAAAACAGGTCAGCTAGTGTTCAGTCAGGATGAAAAAAAGAGATCAGCTTGAGACTTGCTGTTATTTGTCCCTGCTGTGACTGGCAATTTCAGTGGAAACTAGGTTTGAGGAGTGATAAAATAAACCTTGTAACACCACATCGGAAAGGAGGAAATTACAATATTGCACGTCTACTCAGAATTTAGGTACATAAGACCTAAAATATGGATGTCATATTCCCAGTCTACCAAATATATACACTGCCAAAGGCAGCAAAAAACTAAATTTTTTAGCATCCGGAAGAATTCTTTTAAAAAATGACATTAATAGTTTTGCCAGGGTACAGTTTTGTGAGCTCATTCTGTTTTTATGTTCTAGTGCTACAGTTTGTTGGAGCAGGCGATGATCCTCGGTCCTGTCGGTTCTCTCAAATGATGGAACAGAGGCTTGAGAGGGTGTTTTCTGAAGCACAGGCCAAAGTGCTCAACGCCAACAACAGACTCTCTGTTCAGGTACTGTTGTGTAATAGCCGTGTAGCACTGTGTATATGTTTGCTTACTGTTACAGAGGACCTGGGGTGTTCATTGTACCTTAATGGATCAAAACAATTCAAGTCTGACTTTGATTTAAATCTGATTTATCCTTTTTTTGGACAATGACATGTATACAGAACCATCTAGCAACCCAACTAGAAATTAAGCTAGATGGTGAATACTCGAGTTTGATAAATATTGTTTGCAGTTTGTCCCCTATTACACATCAATATTACCACGTTGTTTAGGTTATTTGGCAGCTACAAACAGTTGCAAACTGTGTGCAATTTCTGCAAAATTTTCCCCCTCAGGCTTTGCCTTTTAAACAAGAGCAGCTTCTGAGATGCAAATTAATTATGTTTAGGGAGGCAATGTTTGTATGAATTTTAATGAGTTGCCACATTAAAGTGCACCCAATATTAAAGATAATTTGACAAATATGCATGGATGAAAAAATGTACACTCCAATATTTTTGCACTATTTAATGCCTTGCCAATTTCTTAGCCGTTGTGTTTCTTGATGATTTTCGTATTTGTTGATTCAAGACAACAACTGTTTGTTTGCCATCTCTACTATTTAATTTAGTTTAACAGGATATGTGCTAATATTTTAGATGTACACATTACAGTCATGTAATCCCAAGCGTTTTTTCTGTCTCCTCTTCTGACTCTGAACCGGTACTGTCCCTGTTTTTTTTTCTTTTTTCAGATGCTGAGTGTCTCCCAGGCAGCAGGTTCTCCTGCTGTGTCATTGGTCTACACTGTGAGAAATGGGACTGTCTTCCTTAATGGCACCGCTGCCTCAAACCTCCTTGGTCAGCTGTCAGCTGAGCTGGTGGGCTACTTCCTCTTCTATCCACCACTTGTGATTGCTGAGCGTAAGTTACAATTTGTATTCAAAAATATGTCATTGTAGTAATTCAACAACCATACAAGAAGAGACACAAGAAAGTAGTTCTTGTTTTCTCTTGGGGATGATTTGTTCTCCAAATACAAATTGGATTCAACATAAAAAAAACAAGTGCTGTGCTTTTACTTGTTTTTTCCTTAGGTCGAAACCTACAAGAATATTAATATAAACTTTTAAGTGTCATGCTGGTCTCATATTTTTGGTTTTAGACCTTTGGGCAAAGGATCTTATTCTCTAGATTGATTGATTGACTGCACTAGTAGAAATCAAGAATGAATCCAACCTTAGAAACTGCAGTTGATTTAATGTAGTGAATCTAGTTGTTTTCTGAGCAAATCTTTTCATTCACATGGACCGGTTTATTTCAGAATTTCTATCTAGGCAATGGTAGAACTCAAGAATTCAATCACTAAGCCTGACTGACATCCAGTTCCTCAGTAATTGGATGTTTGTGACTGTTCTTCAGTTTTTTTGATCACTGTTGTATTTTTAATGATTGAGTCATTTAAAGATAGTTAGATGCAAGGACACAACCAAGCCCATGCCTTTCATCTTTGCCTCCTTTGAGGGCATACTCAGCCAAGCGCTCCATCTTTGTAAGAGTTGTGCTCAGAGAAAAACAAATGAAGAGTGACAGGGAATCAGACCCAACAAAGTCCCAATGTGTAGCTTGTTTCCAATGTAAACTGCTCAACAGAGAGAGATATGGCAGATGTAGGACTCTGAGATGTAAATGAGACATCACTTTCATGCTACTTCACTGATCCCTGAATGAAAGATTGAACGTTTTGCTTGACCTCGTTTACAGTGGATTCAAAAATATACGGTCAGCAAAATATTTTTTACCTTCAAGTCTATTTTCTTCTGTTTTACACTTCTAACTACAGTGATACAGAGACCGTACATTAGCCAGAAGTAGGTTGGGTAGTACAATAGCCTTAGGTCCAAGGGTTAGCTTAGCTCCCTATCACGACTCTACTCCCTTTCCTCCTTGGACGACTCCTTTTAAGATGGCGTTTGGTCTGGCTGGGTGGTTGGAAGATGCTGTAGGCTTTGATTGTCTCAAGCTGCACTAAATCTGATCCCCATGCTTCCTGTTCGATGTTGAGTGTATCTCTTTAATATACCATACAAGCTCAGTATTAAAAGAGGAGAGTCAACAAATTACAAAAATGTAAGGAAGTTCATGGGAGATACTGGCCGCTGCATCTACATGCCGCAGTTGCTATAGCAAGTCAGCCAAAGTTGAGGTTATCATTAAACAATCTACAGCTGAGGCTGATGAGAATGTCATTAGTTCTCCAGACAAACATCTCAGGTGAGTTCTTAACCATTACGGACTCACATATTTGTGCCATAGCAGCTTTAGTGTCTTACCTTATGTAATCTCTCCCTTACCAAGCTCACGGAGGTCTGACGAAAATCAATTTAAAGGCATATTGGTTCAAGCAGACTTTGGAAATCCAGGGGAAGACAGTGGAAAGGACCATACCTGGAAATTACTACTCCGACTAGGCTTCTGTTCAAGCAGGAATAAGTTTCACTAGCTTCATTTTCATGGTTTCTTACCAGCTGCAGTGCTTGACTTTCTCCAGACTTTGGTCACTTTAACAAGACAGAACTTTGGCTATGCAAGATCATGCTCAGGATCATAGCAGAGTACACAGATATATGATTTACAATTTGAAAGTTGTTTCCTCTTTAACAAAACTTTCCGGGGTAGCATCGGCCAGCTCTGTCGAGGGACCGACAACTATACAGTTCTGCTCCATAGACTCATGCAAACGTTTCCGATTTTCTTAATTTTCAGGCCGGTTTTGTGGTTTTAGGGGTTGGAAGTGCTGCGTCAGTTTCACTGATGGCAGTTAAGATTTACTCACTGTTTAAATCAAGATGAATAGGATATCTGCTAGAGAGCATTAAATTAAAACTCACTTTGTGTTGTGATTAAATTTAGTTAGAAAGTGAAGTTACCCATGGGCAGGATGATTCAGTTAAGGAACAGAGAAAGAGAGGGAGGCAACTCAATACCAAGAAGAGATTCGAAGAGACCATAAACTGACACATATAAAAATCCAAGCAGACAGAGAGTAAAAGAACGCGAGTGGGTGAATGTGATTTTGCTCTGTTTGTTTTGTAGGCTCGCCATTAGTGGTATTACACTGTTTGCAGGAGGTGTGAGCATATGCTGGCAGCGGCTGCTGCCTCACTTCAAAGGCAATTACTGCAGTAAATAATTAATAGTGGGGGATTCTCATATCACCTTGGGCTTTTCTCTGACAGAAAAGGCCAGGGATCTCACACCACTCCACAGTGTCATTTTTTAGCACTGGCGTATGTGTTGGCTGGATCGTACACTCAGCTGTTTCACTCCTCTTCTGCTCTTCAACAATTTCTCTAAGGTGGAATATGAGTGGAGCTGTTTGCAAAATGTTTCTCATTAGACCATAATTATCATTTAGAACTATAACCCAAGCTCTGATGCAAAATATGCAATATTCTTTTAATAATAGCTTTCTGTCTCTGAATTATAAGCTGTTTTCCCTTTTTGGAATGACTTATTAATGCTGTGCAAATGTATCTTCCAGGTTCTCATCACACAACAGCACAGGCTAATGTGAAACCTCCTCGCCGACTAATATTCCACTTATGTATAGACATTGGACTGGTTTTGCTGACAGCCCTGCAGCCATAAGCAATGCTAAAGCCTGTTCCTGTTACTGTTCCTCTATCCCTGCTCATCTAGCATCCCTATCTCCTATCATGCCTGAGTGTACATTTCTGTAGCAAGCCTGCTTTCACGGGACAGTGATACAGCATCCCCCCAAACGCTGTATCAGCCTCCAGCACACGAGCTTAATCAAGCAGGAAATAGATGTAAAAGAAGACAGAGACAACCAGAGCTCAGACAGCTGAAGGCTCTCCTTGCTTCTGTATTTGTCTGACATGTGGTGATAATGAGGATTTAAACTATGATTTCAACCACACAAATCTGTTCCCCCTCTCCACAAGAAGTTTCAGACACTTTTATACATTTAGCCCAGGTTTAAGCACTGCTTTGTCAAATTACACATTTCTGACTAGTAAGACCACCAATTGTGGCATTGATAACAGTTGTATTATTCTTGATGTTTTTTTTTTTTTTGCATTTTTTGAGACTGAAGACTGAAGATCGTGCTTGTTAACGTGCATCATAAAATCTGAAAAGGCATATGTTAACAAAACTGCAGCATGAGAAGAGGATCGTGCAATTCTTTGGAATTAACTGTGCTTTCAGTTTGCAGTTTCACCTTATGTCTTCTTTGTTCAATTTCACTTTGTTACTGTCGTTTTAGGAAATAAAACAGTTTTTTGAAGTAAATTTAAAGTTTTACATTCTGGATTTATTATGAAATTATTATGTTTTATGTCCTTGCAGCACTGGAGTATCACAATCTGAACACCTCCATTGCTACAAGAGACTTCTGGGTTATTACAGGTAGGTACCTCATTGTTTCTTGTTTTTTTTACCAAATAATAATAAACACAACCTCTTCTGGGGAACTTATGTGTGTTATGTTGTATGATGCACACATTGTAATGCATTGAATCTCAAATAGTACACATTATATTGTTTGTTTCTTTACTACTTCATGACACAAAAAACACCTGAACAGGATGTGTGTGAAAGAAATTTACTTTTACCATTGGGAATTTTTACAGGGCACTATTTATGGAAAGTTTAACACATCTAGTTATGTTTATAATCTAAACAGTCTCTTTTCACTGGAGCAATGAGATGCACCCGACTCCCAGATTGTTTATTATTTATTATTTCCACATATTTCCAGCAATAGGAATACATTTTACAGTGTTCAAGGGTGCACACACTGCTATACTGTATAATGGATGGGCTTTTCAGATCAGGCTGTGTGGCTCTTAACCCTGCACTTACTGCAATGAGAGGCCGAGTCAGTTCAAGGTCATCCCCTATATAATGGGATTTACTCACACTAAACATGATGTACCACCAGGTTTATTGCTTTTCAACTGTTGATAAGACCGGACAGATTAAAACTGCGTGAGGTGATGTTTGACTATTAGGGGACAAGACAAGTTTTCAGGAAGCACAGACCGTTTTTTGTCGTTAGTTTATCAAGTTTTTATTTCTTAAAACAACTTGCCTTTAGACACAGAACAACATGAGCATCCCATAGTGCTCTAACAGCCTGTTGTAGTGCTACTGCTCGGGTGGATGGCATAGTTTTTTTCCACAATAACTATTCGTTTTCAATAATTTGGGACATATACTGGAATATGAAAACAGAGGATGCTCAAATGTTTTGTCGTCTCCCACACACACAATTCAAATTTTGCCTCCAGCTCTTCTTTCGTTGTGTGACTCTCTTTCCTCCCCAACGATTTATTTTCTCTCTTAACAAACATATGGCCATCCTCTTTCTTTTGTATACATTTGCAGTGATCCAGGATGTGGATAATGCCAGCCTGGAGGGACAGTACCAAAGCTTTGCCAGTCTAATGGAGCAGCGGCTGGCAGAGCTGTTTGTGTTGGCAGGTCAGCAGGGCACTCGTTTCAGACGAGCCACGGCCGTAGGCAGCTACACTGTCCAGGTAAGAAACCGGCACGGCAGATCATGGGGAATGCCAAGTCTAACTTTTTCTGGAAGACAAAATAGTCTTAGCGATGCTAAGGACTAAAGAGTGAAAACAGAATATCATTCTTATTCTGATGTTTTGCCCGGGCAGCTTGGCTTGTTAGTCAGAAGTATAATGAACGCATTAATCCAATAGTTTTGTTGGCTTATTTCTTACAGTATGAATATTTCATGAGATGTGTACTTTGATGGGCCCTCATCTGCGCACGCTTGCATGATTACTTTTGGTCAGCCCTTGTTAATAAGGGAGCTTCTCAGCTCATCATCTGCTAATTGCTCATCAAAACAAGCCAGAGGGTGAATGTTTTACTAAATAAGTACTCTCTTTTGTCCATGTAGTTTTTCCTCTCATGAGACTCCACGCCTAAATGCTTGGTTTTTGCTTTTGTTTTCTGAAATATAAGCTTCTTCATAACAATGAAACCAGTGATTCAATAACAGCTGATATTGATTTCTTATCTGATCAGATGGTGAGTATCCGTAGGTTGTCAGTGTTGAAGAATCCAGCAGAGATGACCTACTATGTACAGCACAATGGCCTTCCTTTATCGGGCGCGTCAGCTGCCAAGGTCCTGAACACAGTGGATTCTCAGACCATGGCGCTCACCCTCGGCTACTTTGTCCAGCTGCAAGCAGAACGTAAGCACTGCATCTTTCCAGCATTTGACAAGATGGCAAACAGACAGAAACAATGACAGACAGACATTCAAACCAAAACACATGACTCATGCTGAGTTTAGAAAGAAGAAGTGGTGCTGGGGCGAGGGGAGAAGAAGAAAAGGTTGAGAAAGCTCTCTGCTCTCTAATCTCTCTGAAATGCTCCAGGCAGGACGCTGTTTGTTTGGGCTGCAGTCTGCTCACTGCTAAGAGAAGGGGGGAAAGGGGCAGATGGGGAGACAGAGCTGGTCAGGAGAGAGGGAGAGAAAGAAAGCGGGTGTGCTGCAACTTTTATAGATTTTTGCCCACAATAGCTGAATCAGGCAGAGTGTATATCAGGTTGAGCCTTTACGCAGTGTCACTTAGCGTGGGTGTGAAGGATGCCTCTGCATGTATTAGCAGGAAAAGTGTGCTGTGTGTTATACTCCCAAATGGATCAACTGTTATCATCTAGTGTTTAGAGTCCACTGGAATGCCATGTAATGAAGTGATGATGGTGAAAAAGTATTTCTTTTTTCAGCTGTGGTCAAGAACCCTCCTAATAACCTTTGGATAATCGCTGCAGTGTTGGCCCCCATTGCCGTAGTAACACTCATTATCATCATCATCACAGCTGTGCTGTGTAGAAAGAATAAAAATGACTTCAAAGCTGATGCCATCGGAAACCTAAATCCCCGAGCTAAGGTATCTATCTTTCTTTCTATGTATATTGTGTATGTATACATCTGTCTGTATCAAAGGAGCTTGTAATTGGAACACATTTGCTAATCAATTCATTGTTTCAATAATTTTTCAAGCTTCACAGTTGTGATAAGTAAAGCTTTTCTTGGTTTTAAATCGGTGTTAGTTAGGACTGGTCATCTTGAGCTCCAGGGAATTATATTTGGCATATTTCCCTGGTCATTTTATAATTAAAAGATAAATCTTAATACTTTATAAGCGTTAATTGATAGGTAGTAAGGCCCTTATACGTCTGTATAAGCTTCTTTTTCACATTATTATGTGTAATAAGACTGCTTATTACACTTAGAAGTGTTTAAAATGGCATCATAAACATGTTTATTGTTTGATTATTAAGCACTTATAAGAAACTTTTATAGACTGCTTAGGAATGTTATTAGAAGCCTTATGATATTTCTTATAATTGTTTATGATGCCATTACAAACTAATTTCTTGAGTTTAACTAACTTATTTATGATGTTGTTAAACCTGTACTTAGCTCTTTGTGTTGCTTTTATCAAGATTAATACATATGTCATTATGTATTTATTAACAGAAAACTATGCTTTTTGACAGCGTAGAGACAGAGACTGTAATTGCAGTAGCATAGCAGGTGCTTTAACCACTGCTATGAAGGCTCTACACAGTTATGCATGCTTTTCACACCACTCCCATCTTGAAAACACATTATATGTTGTCAAGGTTGATAAAATGTGATAAAAGAATGTACAATTATAAGTTACAAATATTTTAGTGCACTTTTTTTGTTGATGTGATAAGTAATGTTTTATATCAAGTTTTCAGAAAGTGAAAAGAGCAGTTAACTGTTAATAAGTGCATAGTTAACTGCTGATAAATCCATAAAAAACTATGCCTTAATCAAACTAAATCAAACAAAAATCTTAGTAAAGGTTTAAAAATAACATAATTGGTAATATATAAACTCAATTAATGAGTTTGTAATGTCATTTTCAACTTTTATAAGAGAGTAACAATGCTTTTTATAACAATCCTGATTGAGTGATGAGGATCTGAAATGATCATTGTGTAAATTACCTTTGTATACAACATTTTTGTTGTATTGTTTTGTTGTGTTGTATTCTGTATTATCTGCATAATGCCGTTTGTATGACCTGTATTAACCCATTGGTAGTCCTTGAAGTTTCAATATAAACCAGACAAACACACACTGTTTAAACATTTTCTCTTGTTTTCAGATGGCATATCGGAGAGATGTGGGCTATTATCACCAGGTATCTCCCTCTCTGTATTTCCTCTCATTACCGATCTGTGTTTTCATCCTCAGGTCTTATCTGTGCCAACAGTGGGATTTGAACGGGATTCTGGGTAGACATCAGCTATGATATATTTCAAGAAATCCTGCTGTGCTGATGAAAACTAAGGAGTAACAAACCTTTCATAATGAGACTTTCTTGTATGAAAGGCTAGTGTAGCCTATTCTTCTTATAGTAGTCTCCTGATGGCAAGCTTTACAGAGAATAGTTATAATGGAGATTGTTTTTCCCAAGCAGAATGAGTTTGTGTGTACCGACACTTGTCTGTTATTTGTAGATTGAAGATTGAAAACAGTTTCCACCATTGTTGCATCGAGGATGTCATCACAATGTCTTAATCAAAGTTCTCTCCAGCTCCCCGTCTGTTGTTTTTTCTGCCCAGCAGTTCTCTGCACTGTTATACAGTGATGAGGGGAAATGCAAAGTATAACACTCAGCACATCCTTTATATATTGAATTTAATTTGAGAGAAAGTGATAAAATCTTCTATATTAAGCTGTGTAAGCAATTTAGTGCTACTTTCCGGGCAGTTATTACTACAAAACATCTAAAGTCTTGCAAAGTCTCATCATGTAAAAACCACCAAAAAGCCTTATTTAATTAGATGTGAAATATGATTGGGTTGCTTCTGATAAACCTTCACATTCTAGGAATATCTAGCCACTTCTTTCTAATAAGTTATGTAAAAGCTAAAGAAATATTCTTGAAATGCTCCTAAAAATGTAAATGAGGCTCTTGCATTGCCTCGTCTATATTACATTCACTGTCTGTAAGCCAAACACTTTCATCATACACCCTTGTTCGAGATTTCACTTTTGAGATCAGCTACAATAGCACTTCTAGTTTGTGAGAAAACTGGATCCAATGAAAATCTTGACTCTCTATATGTGTGTGCTATAGGAAGAGAGAGGATGCCTGTTCTTTAGTCGGGGGAGTATCACATATTGATTTTGCACCACGGCTTGGCTGCATTGAGGCCGTGAAGTGTGTCTGACAATTTATGACACTGCAATGAGAGTTGTCTTAAATATTTCAGTGTATGTGTGTATTAGTTTGGAGGTTTGAACTCTTTTGGCTCTTTCGGTACACCCACTATAAAACACTTTGACGTCCAGTGTTAGGTAGAACACCATGAATCCTCTTCCATCTTCTACCTCCTCCCTCTTATTTTCAAACGTTCAACTTAACTGCTATATTTCTGTGAGAGTCTGCATATCTCATCTTGTCACCACCCACTGTGAGTCATTTATTTGACAAGAATTTGGATGAAGATGCAAAAACAGCCTCGGCTGAATCTTTGCTTATCTATTCAAAGGCACAGTAGAGCAGTAATCCCAGTTCAGTTCCTTAAGTCCTCTGGACTTCTCCTAAAAAGATACGTTTTTGAGCTATTTTGAAATATGCTATGTGACACTTCTGGTTGGCTAAAGTTTTTCTCTTTGTTTCTCCTCTCAACTTTATGTCACTGCAGGTATGTGAATAGAAATGAATCTTACTTAAATCTGTCTGTTTTGTCTTTCTCTATTTTCACTCAACACTCGTCCATCAGCCAGTCCAGGGTTTTGACTATGCCAAGCAGCACCTGGGCCAACAGGGAGGAGATGAGGAGACCCTGCCTGCCAGTCAGGATACCTTAGTAATGTCTCTACAAATTCAGGACACGCCACTTTCACTAGAAAAGGCCCTGCAGCAAGACGGAACTGCCAATAAGAAAAGCCTCTCCTCTGACAAACACAAGAGGTATCATTATATCTACACATATTTACCTCCTCATGTTGTACTTTGTATCACCAAAATCTTGAAAATTGTGAACTTAATTAACTACAACAAACAGACAATTTTGACAAAATATTTGCAGGGACAACAGAATTACAGGATGTGATTAATCTTATTTTGGTGGTAAATACTGTGCAGTTTAGATGTTTTCCCCGTTTCAGCGGCTCTCTCTAGCTTTTTCTCACAGTCCAAAGTAATGCAGCTCGTCAATGGCTATGTCACCCCTGCGATAGTCTGGCGACCTGTCCAGGGTTTACCCTGCCTTCTACCAATGTCAGCTAGGATTGGCTCCAGCCCCCCTGGGACCGTAAACAGGCTTAGCAGTTACGGATAATGCTATCAAGGAAACAAAAAATATTAAAACAAAAGGTGACAGTTTAAATAGATATGTGCATTTGTCCACAGATGTGTGTGTGTGTTTACTTGTGCCATGGACAGATATGAAATAGCATATTTCATATCTATCCCATTGAAAATAACACCCAAAAGCGATTAGGATAATTTAACCTCAGTTTACCAGGCTCAGCTAAAATGTAGATTTTCATGCAAATTTTTCATTAGTCTGAGCTGTATTTGTCTCACTTAACACGTTAGCATGTTTGAAGGAAACATGTTTTTTCAAATGATACCCATGATAATCGACTGAATCATCACAGTTCATTCAAACAGATTTCAAAGTTGATCCTTAAGGCTAACATCCCCCCAAATGGTAGTACATGCCTACATTATATGTGTGTGTGTTATCTCAACAATTGCACCATCGCTCTGTCAGAAAGCTCCTGGGTCGCATAGAGAGAGGCAGGACGATAAAACACAAAGATCCCTCCAGCCCTATTGTTTGTCCTCATTCTACCCTGATGCTGAGTGATAGGCGGTAATTAACAGAGTTCTCTGTGTGGGCAGGTGAAATGGACCATTTTCTTTGTCTGACAGTTAGTAGCGCTGTTTCGGAAATGAATTGCCATGTTAAATCATGCTAAATTATTTAATCGAGGAATTCAAAAGGGTGTAATTTTTCAAAGCCATGTTGGATAATGAGATCAAATGAAATGCATGTGACAGAATAAGAAATCTATAGACCGGAGGTCCTGCAGTAATGATTTTGCAGACTCCTGAGGCAGCAAAAGTTTTTAATTTGTTATTTATCAAACTGTTGGCTCTAAAGGTTGTCTTCTTGTTATGAGATCAAGTCTCCAGTCATCATCCATAGTTTTATCAGGTTTTCCACCTGCAATGTGCTATTATTCCAGGATACAACAGGCTTGTTCTTTTTTCCCTCTGATTTTTCAGAAAGTACACAGAGATAGTTACTTCATAAATGAAAACCAAGTTAGAAATTGTGCAACATAGTATGTAGTACTTTTTTTTTTAATTAACTTGAGCCTGGTTGACTTTAACTAGCTGCACAAAAGTAGCCTACATCTTATAACATCAGATCTCATTATGAGATGATGCAATCTGGAACAAATAGCTAATGGAAAAGCAGCTTTCCTGCAAGTGCAACATGATTTTACTGTAGCACTCTACTTGATGCCAATACCGTCAGCAGACGAGCGAATCATTTAAGCAGCTGTAGTCTTACAGTTCTTGTTGAGATTAGAGTGAGGGTGTATTGTCGTTCACCTGTTTGAAATAACATCGGTCCAAAAAAGCCTGTTGAGTCCTGCAAGAAAAGAAACTTGTGGGATGATGCCGTTAGGTTACATTTTCATAAATTACTGATTTATTTAACTTCAAAAAGATTTGGATAGGATGACTTCAGGGCTAGAATGCTATTACGCATGTTGGATACAAACAAATTGCACAAAGTACTGTACACAATCTTGTCTAATTTGCTTCTTCCTCTCTGAAATCACTTCAGTTTTACACACAGGTCACACATCTGTTAGACTCTAAACACCAACACTGGATCAAACATACATTCCTCTCAAAGAGCCAATGTAAATGTAGCTTTCTGTACACCTCAATTAATTATTACACATAACACGTCTTTGACTGGAGCACGGAGCAAGCGCTCTGCAGCCCTGCCTCGACGAGAGCAGGGAGGGCAGCCGCTGTTCCTCTGTCTCCCTTTGCTGTTATCATTTTTACCAGACAATTAGGGGATAGACCACGGCGCTTTGATGTCACTGTCAGCCTCGTAGTCCTCCGAGCCGCTGCTTGATCAGCTCTAATTCCGACTACAGTACAGCTTTTGAAGCTCGTGAAACAAGAATTGGATAAAGCAACTGTTTGTCCAATTAATGCAAGAACTAGTCTTGCTTCACACTCGACATGAACGCACACCGGTTTTGAAACATGCATGACACATACGTAAGAATACAGAATGTAGTAGAGACATATAAACATACAAGTTGTTCATTAATGAAAACATGCAGGTACAAAATACACACATAAAAGGGAGAGAGGGGGGAAGGTGAGGTTGTTTAAGGGAGGGATGACATAACCTGGCTGTGAGCCCAGCTTCCGGAGAGCTCACCGCCTTTTCCTGTTGCTATGGTTACTTGCAGCAAGTTGCCGAGTGAGGACGGTTCCGTCATCAGCAACGAATCAGAGAAGCTGAATTCCGGCAGAGGCTTGACAGTGCTGAAAGTCACAGCACAGCAGAAACTGACAAAGGAGGAGACGCGCAAGAGGGACGGTGAGAGTCGCACACTGATGGAAATACAAATAATTTATTCCACAGCTCCTTTGCACACAAGGTCAGGTGTGTCACAAATGCCAAAAAAGTCTTCTCCCATTCTATTTGTGTGAAGCCCTTTCCCAGCCTTTGTCTCTCATGCACACATGTACCCTTAGAGAAATGCACTGCAGCTATTTTTTACAGCCAGAAAGGTAGCCACTCAGCAGTAAGCAGAGATGGACCCAATGAATATGCATGAGACAGACACTCTGCTGACATGATACAGTGTGTCAGATTAGTTAATGCTGTGACACTCACTCACACAATCACTAATGCAAAAATGCAGAAAAACCATATGAAGTCACACATCTTGTTCTCTTCTAAGATGAAGAGCAGATTAAGTAAAAGCCGTTCAGACGTTGAACTATTCACTGTTCTCTTCTTGTTCACTGTCACTAAATGTTCCACATGTGTTGGCTGTGAGTTATCAATTTATATATCCTGGTTGTAAATTGGATGGAGCTAGCTAGATTATGATTTTCTTAATGGATGGATTTGAATAATTCATCAGCTGAGTTAAGGGAAACTAGAATTGAATCCAGTTTGTCTGATGTCGGATGAGAAATGAAAGTGCAAAGTCAGCTCCTTTCATCTGTCACAGAGATGCATTGCCACAACCTTTTGAAGCCAACCCAATCTTTGTGATCTATCCTCTCCGTCCACTACTTCATTTGCTGACACAGGCGACGGATGTTTGACATAACCCCTCATTGTCAGCCACAGAGAGACAAGACAAGGTGATGAGGGGGGGGCAGACAGAGAGACAAAGAGGGGGTGTGACAGTTTGTTCCCCTTCTGACTGACAATGCAAAGATTAGAGGTATTTGTAGTCTCTTTGTGAGTGAACTCCCTCTCTGTTCTTCAGATCCATATGACACCTCCTCTGGCTCCCTGCAGCTCATCTCCATAAAGCCGATGGCGGCTCAGCCCCACTACACACACCCTGCATCCTCTGACCGCAGCCAGGACTCGGCCATCGTCAATGGAGAGGTGATGCACATGCACACATCCATTTAGAGAGACACAGACTTTATTGAACATGTACTTGTGTTAAAGGCCCTGAATTTCACTACCAACTTCTCATCCTGAGCGAAAAAGATGAGCTCACTATTTATTGCTAAAGTTAGAGCCGCTTTGATCATTTCACATGCAAAATTTCCTTATTCATGTTTTTTGTTTTTTTATATATATAAAGTGAACAGCGCTCTTTTGGAAAAAGGTTATATGCAACATTTTAATCAAAATGTAATGACAGGCGTTGAGTTGTTTGCTTACAGTATGTTGCCAGAAATATCAATCTGATCTGATTAAACCACAACCACACCGACCTTATGAAGCAGTTTACTGAACAGTGTGAATGTGAGACTCTTAAAAAAGAATCACTAAAGAGGTTTCCAGGGCTTTAATCAAATATGTGAACTTAAATATAATTTTCTTTTCGCCCTTTTAAATTAGTTACGTGGCTTATGGCATTGTATGATTTCATCTGGTGAAGATCTAATGACCAAATAAGAATCCAATCAGGTGTATAAAAAGACCAGTGTTTAAGTCTTGAAATGGGCATTTCCTGCCATTTAATTATTTAAAAAAAGAATTTAAGTGTTATTTTCCAGAAAATGATATACATCAATCTGTACAGTCAAGTACAGAACAATTCTTTCACATCCCTTTTAAGACGAAGCAGAATAAAAACACATGCAGCCTGTTTTTGTTCTCATCTCCTAATGTTTTATTGCACTCTGCGCTTTTTCTCTCTGCAGGTGAACTTGGCTCTGAAGCAGAAGTCAGACATTGAGCACTACAGAAACAAGCTGAGACTGAAGGCTAAGAGGAAGGGCTATTATGACTTCCCCTCCACAGACGGCAGCAGCAGTGGTCGGGCTGTGGTGCAGCGACAGCGGCACGGCCATGAGAGGGCAGCCGGTGAGCATGGCAGACCACTGGAGCCTGATGATGAGCGAGGTTCCACTTATGTCAAGTCTCACAGGAGGTGAGGGGAGAGTGCAAAAGCAAGTGGAACCTGGGTTTGGCTGAGGGTAAACATAAGAGTGTGACGATACAATTTGAGCAATCACAAAGAGATGCAAGTGTCATGACAGTTCATATTGGTGGATTAGTTTAAAGATATGTAAATCTGTCTCCTCAAATGTTGTCATTATCCTGTCTTAGTCAGCAGTGAGAGACCCATCAAGCCTTTCTGATAAATTTGAGCTGCCATAATGAAGATAAGAGGATTTGCATGGTGTTGGATGGTCCACTATGCTGGTTCTGTCCTGCTTTTGCTTCATGTATACACATAAAACTGCGAGGTCTTTGGTTAGTACAGACTCAGATCAACATGTCCGCATGAGATTAATATGTAGCTGCAATAGCTGCCTTCAGAGCAGAAACAACATTTGAATTTTGGCTTGTGTGTTGACTCAGAGAAGCGAAGGGTTGAATGGTTATTTCTTATATCCCACCATGGTGAGAAAGATAAATATTTTAGCAGTTATTTGCTGTTGAAATAAGGGTGTGGCTGATCATTTGCACCAACATGCTTTACCTAACTAAGTGATAATTTCAAAGCAGGTTTTCTGAAATGCATCTTGTCTTTTCTCACAGATTGTACATTGTAGTTTTGTTGTTCTAGATGTTTTATCAGTATTGAATTTGCTTTGCAACACCTCAAGGATAACCCCACGCTGGCATATGGCACAACATTATTATTTAAACTGTTGATTCAGCTCTCTTACTTGATGTCCTTATGAGTTATATAAACATATTTTATATATTTGGTCCGCACATCGATTTTATGTACTTTTTTCGGTAACCTGGAATCAGTCGAAAATATTCCCCCACTCTGTTCTCCACCCCTTGTCTCCCACTTTCCCTTCACTGACAGTCACCCTGAAGCTAGGGCTGAAAAGCAAGAAAGCTGAATTCAAATGATTTCAATTTATAATAACTATACCCCAGGTCTGTTTTGTACAAAATCCACCTTTTACTCCAATTGACAGACATTCCCAAGTAGGGCAGCCGGCCTATCGCAGCAGACAGAGTCTGAGCAGTCCCAGTCCTGGAGGAACAGAGATGGACCTGCTTGTTATGAGGGAGAGACCAAGGAGAGGCATCCGCAACAGCGGCTATGATGTGAGTCACATGTCGTCACCAACTGACCCTGTCTCCCAACAAGATGCAGTTAAACCATTTTGAAAAATAGCACCTACTCTCAAAAAGTACCTTGTTGGTACTTTTTGAATGATATTGGGTATTATGAGATTGATTTTGAATTTATTATCAAGTATTAATCATGTGCTAGGGATCTACTATTCAAATACAAGTATATTTATATGCTTGTTACCAAATTCAGATCATAATAAAATAAAAAAAAACCTTATACCACTGTTTTAAATCTAGTTTGATGGAATGTAAAAATATAAAAGATCATTATCAATCTGAACTTGTCAGTGCTAAATCTGTGCCTTATTGCCCTATTTAAGTCACTGTGCAGACACTGAGCTAGAATTCAAACATATTCTACTCAGGTGGGGTAACAAGTAAGCCACAGCAAGAAGGGAAGTGGTTCATTCATAATTAAGAGTTTATAAGGTCCTGTCGTTTTGATATGTAATGCATCTCAGGATGGCTGGTTTGTGCCTCCACTCTTTCATTGTTCCATTAGGGCTCTGTGTATGGCTCCTTCTGCCATGAAGCCAGAATACTATTATGTGAGCTCCCGAGAGTAATCGAGCAGACCGTTCCTAAAAAGTGTTTTCATTCTGAGCTGTCCTAAAAAAATGAGTGAGGTAGAAGTATTTCAGTGAACTGCCACTGACCTGCCAGCCATTTTGAATGGTCACAGCAGGAAAAAACATAGCTGTAACTGGCTCTGATATTGTTATGCTTGATCACTAGCATGGATTACTGGGACACTAATATGGTAAATAGATAGGTTATTATATGGAACTGTGAATTTCTTACTATTGCAAGTCAATGTCTAATGTGAAAATATCCTCTTGGGCCATGAGCAAAAGGCCACATGTCTAAACATGACACAATTCAGAATTATATTACAGAAGAGTCTTGACAAGCACCAATAATTGACATTATCTAGACAAATAGTAGTTCCTTGATTCTTACCGCCCATTTTCATGACACTTGGTCAGTTTGTATTTGCTGTGGTCAAACTCTGTATAGCCAACTGTTCAGCCCAGTTTGAAATATGGCACAATAGCCAGTACAAGCTACAAAGTCCTTTTTCAGAGCTCCTGGCCCTGTTGATTAAAATGGGACTAGTGTGGCTGCGGACCCCATCACTGCAGATGCAAGCCTCCGCCGTTCCGTGTTGCAGGGCGGTCTGATTTATGAGGTGCACCACGCTAGCTCTCCTGTGGCTACCCTCTATTCACACAGGAAGTAGGGCAGCCTCAACTTGTATTCATTTATCACTGAATATAAGGACTGGATAGATGGAAACAGAAGCTGGGAGATGGAGAAAGAGTACATGTTATGGAAAGATGGATATCTTAAAAAAATGTGAGAAAGAGGATGGAAAAATGGAGTGAGATAGCACACAAATGATGAGGGTAATTTAATGAACATACATGGAAGATAGAATGACCATTATACCATATATACCGTAGTGTAGATAAGAAAAGAGAAACAAAAAGGGAATATATAGAATATCATTGTCACACATATAATAGACCTCCAGCAACTTCTTGAGTATTGTTGAATTGCTTATAAGTACAGAAAATACAGGTAAGCACTCACTGGAATAAAAACTGCATGGTTCTGGCTGAACCTACTATCAAACTCTTCCTGCTGACTTGTCTAAGAAACTCTGTGCAACATTAAACAGCCTCTTCTAGCTCAGTCAGCAACTTGTCAACAACCCACCGAGAGAATGACAGGATCATTATAGAACTTGTTACTTTCCACGATGCTCAAGGTGCATCTGTTGATATCCCGCTAATTCAGTCTGAAGAGGTTTTATTTTCTAATATTTGATCCAGGTGTAAATCAGAACATGCCTCCCTACGTGGCTGCTGCTACAGATTTACACACACAATCCATCACCATATAACTGACGTGAAATCTGAGCCTTTACTCAAAGCTATTTTATTCTTGTATACAAAAAATTCTCAATACATATTCTCGTGTGGATGTATTTGTTTCTGTTTTAGACTGAGCCTGAGTTGATTGAGGAGACGAATGTTGACCGTCTAATGGGGCCAAGGGGATTTATGTATGGCCAGGGCTTGAAAGGCCATTCGGAGACATCCACTCTGAGCTCACAGCCGTCCATTGATGAAGTGCGACAGCAGATGCACCTGCTGCTGGAGGAGGCATTCAGCCTGGCTTCAGGGGGGCAGTCCACATCCGGAAGGCACTCCCATCACCACCACCCGCCTCCTGACCACTACAGTCCCGCACCGCCACCCCTCCCCTACGCAGACGTGGTGACCAGTGCCCCGGGTACAATGAGCTGTGGACGGGGAGGCCTGCAGTGGGTACCATCCTATGGTGCAGAAATGTATCAATGCAGCCTGCCCAAACCGGTAAATGGGATGAGATTATTTCCCCTCTCTTAACAACTGTGCTAGATTTTTTGTAACCTTAAATGCCTTTCACTATCTGTTTAAGGCCTTTCGCTTCACCCAGCTTCCTGAGATGGCCATGGGCTCTCCTCCCCCTTTACCGCCTCGTAATGGACCCCCTCCTGGGACCTCCTTAAGACGGTAAGTCTGAGTCGGTCTCACACACACACACACACATAGACACACACACATAGAGACACACACACACACACACACACACACACACACACACACACACACACACACACACACACACACACACACACACATAGACACACACACACACACATAGACACACACACACACACACACACACACACACACACACACACACACACACACACACACACACACACACACACACACACACACACACAGGTACAGGCAGACACAAGCATACACACATTGTCTGTAGCATCTCAAAGCCCATCAAATAGTCCACATTTTTTCACATTCAAATTCATGTTCAGAGACTAGATATTCACCAGGTAATGTGCTCTGCCTGGGGTGATTTAAGGCCTTGTTTAAATTCTGAATATTGAACTAGTGCATTGAGAGTTGGCAAGAATGTTAATAAGGTACTGACTTTTCTGTATAGAGTGTGTCTGCCATCTAGTGGTACTAGAGTTTCAGTAACTCTACATTTATGTCCAATCTCTGTCCAACTTAGTTCCACTTCTGACTTGGGACCTAAGGCAAGGAGCTCAGCGACATCTGTCACTGAAATGCAGAGTCAACATGACGACAACCCATATGGGCTAACATCTAGAGCAGTACTTCCATCTATCACTGCAGAGCAGCCTGTGTCCAACTACTCAGGTAAGCATATGAGGAGATAATTATAGTAATTATTTTTATTTGTATAAGACCTTTCATACAAGAAATGCAGCACAAAAAGAGACATAGAAAGAACATAAAAAAAGTGATAGAATGACATAATAAATGGAAAATAAGATGGAAAATAAAACACACTTGATATAAATGCTTGAAATAGAATACATTTAATGCATAATATGGGAAATAAAACCTGCTGAATAGTTATAATAATATTAAGACCAGTACCCATATGTGCAGCATTCACATACATCAATAAATACTACAGCATCAAAGGATTTCCATTTTATTTTACTCTTTTTTTGTGATTGTGATTATATTTTTTAGGGACAAAAAGTCAGAAAGTATTTAACCTCAAGCTCACTCCCTACCATTTCGCACCTAGGCCTCTGAAGCTATGAATTATTGGGGCGGCTGTGGCACATGAGGTAGAGCGCTTGTCCCGTAACCACAAAGTTGGTGGTTCAAACCCCTCTACCGGCAACATGCCGAGGTGTCCTTGAGCAAGACACCTAACCCCAAGTTGCTCCCCGGGCGCTTCATTGCAGCCCACTGCTCCTCCGGGATGGGTTAAATGCAGAGAAATAATTTCCCCATTGTGGGACTAATAAAGGCTTAAAAAAAAAAAAAAAAAAAAATTAACACAAAAAACCGACGAACTCACTTCGGGTCTCGACCTGCATTTAAAAAAAACCTCATAATGTGCTTTGATTCCATGCCAACATACAACATCCTGAAGTACATTCACCAGTGGCCCTCTCTCTTCTTTTCTCTGTAGGAAACCCAATAACAGCCGTCTATGCCATCCCAGCCACCAGGCCCGGCTACTCAGAATACTTTGTCTCCACACCAACCACCTCCTACCACAGTCCGTCCTGGATGTCCTATCCACCTGAACCTGAGGATGTGCCGCCACAGTGGGCAGACTCTGTAAGGAAGCCTATTTTGCTTGCTAAGGAAGCAGCCAATCCTACTAAAAAAAAATTTAACTGATAACTGAAAGATGAGAAATGTATAGAGGTAGAGTAACATGACCAGTGTTTTGATTAAACTAGGAGGGTTCAAGTTTTGAAGCATTTCTCCCCTTGGACCAACAGCTCTTTTTCCTAATAATTAAACCCCAGGAAATCAACTATTCTAGGTCACTATTATGAGATGTCTAGTAGAAGAAGAAGTAGAAGAGCATGCACATGTTCAAAAAGGTCTTCTAAAAAAAGAGGCTCTCAATCCATTATTATTTTAGACTCTTGCAGAGAGTCTAGTAGGGTTTTATTGAAATAACACCCTCACCTCCTGGTTGATATATTTCTCATAACTTCTAGTCACCCCATGGAGCCAGAAAGTATACTACATCACTGCAACAGCCAGGGCTATCAGTAGGGAAATATACCTGTCATGTGTAGGTGAGATTGCCTCTCTGTATTTAAATATTGTCTTTTGTAGACAATCTCACCACCGCACTGACAGAAGTCTGTTCGTACTCATCTTCCTATCCACCCTCGAACAGGACTGGGCCTCATTAAATAATAATCCTCCTACCTCCTCCTCGTTTTTTCATTAAAATAAGATGGGTTCCATTCGTCCTGTCAAATCTGTTATAACCCGTGTGTCCCTCCCTCCCTCCCTCCCCTCCCCTCCACTACACAGGAGTCTGCTTGTTTGTATGGAATGTTCTCTTTTTTTCATCTTGTCTGTTTTGCCTGTTTCAACCAGATGCCTTCACGCACTGTCTTTTTGCAGAACCAGTGTCATATAGAAACCATTTGCTGATCTGAATTTATGGCTGGCGTTGAGTGGACACAACAAATTCCGGGGTAGTTGAGCACATTTCCTAAATGAACACCTATTTTGCTTTTTTTTTTTAATTATTTCTTGTTATTTAAATCTGACACTTTAAGGTTTTGTATCAACATTACCAAGTAGTCCATTTTGGAGTTCAAACAATGTTTGAACTAAAGTACATTTCAGTATCGCCACTCACACAGTAGATCTCCACGCTCATTACTTTCCCCATTATTTTTTCTCATTCATATGTTTTTTTTCCCAGATACAATTGTGTATATTTTTGCTTATCACCGATTTAAATATTTTCTAAGATTGTGGTGCAAAAGAAAGAATACCTGTCGCATATACTGTATCCTTCGAATTATCTAATTGGCAGTCATAATTTTCGTGGGCAGTAATTTTATGAGGTCGCTTCATTACTGATTTCACATCCTCCCTGTCTTGCAGGTTCCCCTGCCTGGGTATGTAGAGGCATTTCCTCATCCTCGCTACCCACAGGGGAGCCCCACCAGACTGCCCCTGCAGTATAACCAGGCACTGGAGCAGCCACCCACTTCTCCTAGCCCAGCATCCCAGCAAAGGCTGTCTCAGGTGGTGAAGGACATGGACAGCATGCCCCTGAGCAGCCTCTCCACCTCTGCACTCGTGCAGGCTATCCGGCAGGAAGTGGCCAAGCTGGCGAAGAAGCAGAACGACGTATTTGAGTTTTAATTTCAGTTTTAATTCTCCCCTCTTGTATGCAGGAGGTGGTTACCTGTGCAATGGTCTTCGACAGAGGTACACAAAGGCAGTGCTCCTTCAGACAGTTTTTTTATGTTTGTACTGTTAAAATGGACTCAACCCACTGATTACTTGCTGATTGATTTCTGTTCACACACCTTGGTTTATTGCAGCTCCTGAAAAGCTTGTTTGAGAACAAAAATGCCATCCTCTATTGATGATGTCCCAAGCAACAACATGCATCTCTTCTTTGTAGATACAGTATGTCAATAGGATGCACTTAATATGGAGAATATGATTTATTTTCCAGGTTCAGACATTTATTTGCGAATCAATTGAGAAGAGGGAAAAAGTAGCATTATTGTCTGTACTGAGAGGACCAAATACTTCCTGTCAGATGGTATAAGTATAAACCACAGTGTATATGAGCATGTACAGTATTCGGACATCATCTAGCTTTATCTCCTTTTATAGACCGTTAGCTTCAACAAGACGGCTATCAATATTACTACATTCAGGCATCCGTACCACCACAAATTCTTCACTATTTTCATATCAGATACCAACACCAAAACAGGTAGTTACTGTTAATTAACAAAGGCATTAAATAAAGTATATAAGTATCTACCTTTTTAGTTGAAACCAATTGAACTTGAAATTTTAAGTTGCATCTATGATGATGTAACAAATAGATGAAAATGTTTGCATTTAAATATAAGAAATTTGAGGAAAGCATTTATCTCTTATTTATTAGTTTGGGTGTGCACAAGGTACATTGACCGGATGCTATTTAGTGAATACTTAAAAACATCAACTTTCAGAAACCCAAATGAAACAGTTATTTCCTATTTCCACAGAGTAGCAGTTTTATAACCAGCCCATTGGAGTCAGGTGTTAGGACATAAAACAATTCTCATTGCTCTTGTTAAGTTAAACCATAAACAAGGTGAGCATTGTTTGTTTACTGGATTTTACAACATCCTAATGGTCTCAATGGGTGCATTTCATGAATAAAGACAAAGTTCATGTAAACTACTGACCTAATGAGAGGTCTTACATCAGTACTCCTGTTCTAAGAAGTTTCAAGTGCACAAAACATTGTGTAACATTGTGAATGTCTGCCTGAGCGTCGACTCAGATTCAGTGTACAGTACAGTACTTGTTGTTTTTCCAAGAACTGTTTCGGAAGCACTGTGTTCAGTGTGAACATATCAGTGTGGAACATCAATGCGCACTGGATTCATCCAGTCTGTAAGGTGCAAAATTCAAATATGCTGAAGTAGACATTTACCTTAAAAAGCCTATTTATTCTTGCAAATTTGTTTAAAACTGCTTCACATTCTCAATTATGTTTGAAATCATCTACATAGGACATGAAGGCATCAACATGCAAGAAGAGATCCAATTAGATTAATCAAAAGACTGCAAACATTAACAAAAGCTAATGAGCCTTCCGATAGCTACTGAAATTAAGGGAACTCGTGCTTGCTATTATTATTCCAGCAGCAACAAAAGCAAAGGAGTTCAACTCTTTAATTAGTGGAAGATCGGGACATTCATATTCCAATTTAGCTTTTGCTGACATGATTCAGTTTGAACCTGCTGATTTTTTATACGAATCACTTAATTGGCCATCTTATTCAGCTTTGTCACCCTATTTTATTTTGTCTGTTTTTGAAGTCAGACTAAAGCCACCATACCAGGGCAGTGCACAAAACAAAACTATAATCTATTCAATGAAACAGAAAGTTGTTAAATCATTGCACACATGGACTTTCTCAGAAAAATACTCTCTCTTTTTTTTTACCATGGCATAAAATCATTCAATTGTTTAGGATGGATTCTGAATGCAGAATAGCTAGGAATGGAAAGTCGGACTGACTTCAGATGAGTACCTGTTAGCCTATAGCAGGGGTGCTGCAAAGTGTTTGCATAAACATTCAGATGCTATAGATTGCCTACTCTGACTATATTTTAGCAAATCACATGGAATGGTTTGCTGATAAATAAAGTCGATGCTGTCATAAAATAGAAATACAACTATGAGTCAAAATGCCTTTATATAATTTCCTTTCATAGGACAGTATACTGGATGCATTTAGCCTTTTTGCATTATGGTTTTTAAACAACCCCCTCCAAGAGATGTTCTTTTATACTCATGCCTGTTGGTGTCTAAGTAGGTACAAGGAAATACTGTTTGTCTTAAACTCAACAAGAACTTTGTTGTTGCTTGTTTTCCCAATAGTCCTTTTACCCATTATTCAGAGGAGCACTTAATGTCTTAAGAACTGTACTTAATACAGTGAAACCATTTTTGTGTATACCAGAAGTGAACACCTTTCCACATTCTCATGCTGGATAACTGAGAATACTTGGCGATATTAAATTAAAGGGTTTTAAGTTGGTTA
Organism: Anoplopoma fimbria; assembly: GCF_027596085.1. Classification (NCBI taxonomy): domain Eukaryota; kingdom Metazoa; phylum Chordata; class Actinopteri; order Perciformes; family Anoplopomatidae; genus Anoplopoma; species Anoplopoma fimbria. The sequence goes on from NC_072450.1 coordinate 15,983,297, forward strand.
AATGGTTTAGAAAAAAAATGTATTTATTCCATAAAATGATACATAAAGTGAGCTAAACCTATGAAATCAATGTCTTTTTGTCTTCCTGACAGGTTTCTCATTTCCTTTTTTCATGTGCTTGATCTTGTTATATTTGATGTTCCTCAGAGATTGATTTGAAAGTGAGACAAATGGAGAATGAAAGAAATATTAGCCTACATGATTGAAATTAAATACAAGATTTTATTAAAGAATCAATCATCAATCTGTGTCTTCAATACCTTCTTTACTTTCTGTATGCCATTTTTCCTGTCAAGCAATATCAAAATAATTGAAACAATTTCTGTACTGATGCTCCACTTCCATAGTCTTCTCTGGTATTTCAGTTTACCAATTTATCATTTCGGACCTAATTAGTAGAGGTGATTATTATTGCAATCTGGTTACACCTCAAATACTCTTCCCTTCTTCTAGGAGGTGAAGAAATGGTTGAAGGTGAAGGGATTCAGAGGTTGGTAGTTGTGTACTGTTGGTGCTGTCAGCCATGATGCCAGAGCTTTAATTGAATTAAGCCTCTGTCTGGCTCAGGCTGAGTAGCTCTGCAACTACACAATGTAAGTGAATAATCTTGATATCATAATTAAGGTAACACTTGTGAGATTTCTGCAGAGGTGTAAGCATCAGTAAATATGTTTCTGGGTCACGATAAATGAGGATGGAACAAAGAATCAATTAAATATTTAGGGTGAATGGATAATTAATGAGGGATAGGTGGAACTGGTCAGGGTGGAGCAGACAATCAAAAAAGGCGGTAAAACTGTTCTTATTCAAAATAACCTATAATCTTTCGTTAATTTTGGACAGCTCAGGCCTGTATTGAAAAAGAATGTCTTTGAAAGAGTGCAGTAACGTTACCCCACCATGTTTTCACATGGAAGGCTGAGGATAGGCTTTCGGGGCTTGAGGTAGGCCTGCATGGCATGGAGGAGTCACTGCAGTTGCTCCATGCCATGCAAATGAAAAGAGACCTTCAGTCATCTCAAAATGATCCAGAGACATCAGAGTAGCCTTTTGCCACTTTGACATTCCCTGGAACACAACTTTTGATAACAAAACAACAAAGGTAAGACAATTTATGATTATGACTGTATATAGTGAGGTTTATTTTTTCTGTACTTTTGCTGCTTTTGGTTGTATGTTACAGTAATAAGACAAAATGTTGTATTTGTGTGTAGGGTCTCAGTTTCATAATATATTGTGCCGGTAGAAGGAAGTAGCAAGTTCGCTAGATTCACATGCGACAATGTCCTGTTAGTGTGCTCATTTAGGTGCTAGGTGTTGGAATTTTGTTTCATTTAGGTAAAAAATTAGCTTTAAGCTGAGTTTCTTTAAGTTTTGTGGGTTTGAAGATGTTGCTACATGTTTAACATGTCCTGGAGTGGTTGCCATGTGCTCAACTGCCTCCCGAGGGTTCCCCCTCACTTACAAACCCTTGTCTACATTTTTATAGGACCCGCACTTGGAGATATGTTCCCAAGTGAGGCAATCGTTTGTGCATGTCGATGGCTCTATTTGAACAATGCCCGAGGATGTGGACCATCCAGCTACATGTCAACTAAGTTGCTGCTGCTAACCCTCAGGCTTGCCGCTGCTCTCGCCTCCTCAGGGTCCTCTCTTCTTCTGTAACATCTGAACGTAAGTAGACCAATTTACTCTACCCATTTTGGCTTGATATTAAGGTAAAATAACCTGCAAGCTCAGAGGTTCATTGGAATTTTTCTGGACTTTCCTAGTTCTTTTTGCACTTTAACAATTTTTCTAAAGGTGTTGAAGAAAATGCAGTGGAACTTATTTGACATTATAATAAGAGAAATAACCTCCAAACGTCATATGCTATGTAATACCAAGACGTATAAATGGGTTTGCCCCACATTTTAATGGTGTTCTTATTTGAAATGCCACAATAATAAATAAAAAAAGAGAAATAAATAAATATTAGATTAAATGACAAGTTTAAATCACTTAAAAGCTTGACTTTGTGCAGACTAGGGGATGCTGGCTGGTTTTTCTTGTCAACACCAGAACCAGAATCAGATTGCCCCATCTTTGTTTGTCTCTTATCTGTGTACAAATTCTGCATTAAATCTGTAGTTCATCATTTTCCCACCAGGGCTCAGCCTAAAGCCATGCAAACAAATGTTCTTACTCAGTGAGAGAAGCATATTATTATTTTAACGGTAAATTAGCGAAGTCAAAACACTTTTTCCCTCTCTTGCAGATAGAGAAGGAGCTGTGCATCCACTGGGATGATTGCATGAAATGTTACATGGGGTTGACAAAATATGAGGAGCAGTAGCCGATATAGTTTAATTCAGTAGCCTTGCAATGAATACAACATTTTTGAGCTTGCAACGTTCAAGGTTTGATGGCATTCTTTCTGAGAGTTTTTGTTTTGGTTGTGTTCAGCGTGGTGCTGTATTGAAATGCATTATATTGAATGATGTTTGGAGAATGGTACACAAAAGAATTGCAACCTACTGTTCACCAGAGGTAGACCGTAAGGGTTTGAGGGAAGTAAGGATTAGCAATGATGGGGTGTAAACACTGCAAACAACCAAGCAGCTAAAACCTGGCATTGCCACTGTCATGGTCTCTAAATGCACAAAGTTTGCTATTATCTAATCAAAAATAAATTAGGTTTACATTGTTAGGCTCATAAAATGTGGATTTATCTGTTACTTATCTTGTTGCCATTTCTACGAATACTTATTATTCACTTTCAAATTAGGTCTCAGTTGTAACAAGAGTTTTTCAATGTTTGTTCACCGTTAATATCCATCTCCTTATATTGTAAATCAACTGTTTTGTACAACAATTATACTTGACTCATACTTGTTCCTGATAGTGTCTTCTTTCTCAGGTAGAATGTACTTAGCTAGAGCCTTATTTAGCAGCTGTAATTAGATGTGATCTAACTCTTGAGTGCCTATTATCTCTAATAAAAGATTCTTAAAGTAAGTATAGTACAGCCTTCTCTTTAGCAGCACAGGGATTAGATAATATCCACAATTGTCAGTGTAAGGACAGGTCAAGGAAAACACACTCGAAAGCAAATGCGTGAACTGACGCTGACACTAAGTGATGTTTTCATACTGTTATACTCTGCACGTCCACATCTCTTTCAAACTGAATTCAGACTGAGGTCTGGCGAATTAGACGAGATTTGTGAAATGAAAATTAACCACAGAATCTCTGTTTAGAAGTTCTCTAGAAGTACGTTTTCCTCTTCTATCAGATTAATTTGATATGGATGAAAATGACACATTGTTTTCCACTGACAGAACTCCTCGCCAGTGGTGCAATTTTAATATGTGAACTCAGTGGGTGGTGGATTGAAAGTCAGACTCCAAACCAGACTGACTGAGTCTCATTAGCTGAGGCGCCTCTGAACTGCACGGTGGAATAAAACATTAAGATTATCTTATTGCCTGTTGTGCTTCTGCAACAGACGAATGAATCATGCATGTACAATAAATAAAGCGTTGCAACTTTTTCTGTGTCAGGGCAGTTGAGCTCTAAATAGACAAACCTTTAGCGTTTTCATAACAGCTGTTTTGTGTGGTTCAGCCTGCTATTTCATGTAATTCTATTGATTATTTCTCTGCCTACTGCAGTCGGTGCATCTCAGCAAATTCCAGTCCACATAACTTGTCCACCTCCTCAAAAAATGATCAGACCACTGCTATGACCTGGTTACTGTGAGTGTAAAACTCTCGGTTTTTAGCATTATTGCACAATAGTAAGATAACTGTATGTTCCGTAGTCTTTCCCGTAAAATGCTGCTCCCTCTCCTCTCACATTTGTTGTACTGGCTGTTTGAAGACACTAGGGGCTGTCCAAGATACTTTCATTTATTTATTTTTTTAAATGGGCTGTAGATTTTCATCATGCAAAAAACCCTACTTAACTCAGAGAGTAATTTTTTTTTATTGGATCATAAATTGGTCTTTCACCTGGCCACAATGGAGAAGATTTTTTAACCAAATTTCACCCACCTGTTTATTTTGTTTTACTGTCTATAAAAACAGGCTCTGCAGCATGTCATTTTAAGGTCTTCAGTAACAAATGGGTGCTCTTCACCCGTGGAGCAATTAACTCACTGGATGTTTGCTGACAGGAAAGTTAAAATGGAATCCTTATTTATCTCAGCAGATTTGCGTTTGAACCCACTCTTTACGGAGCCTTGAAATAGTAATATATGTCATTTTGCTGAATAATACGGATTGAATATTTGTGGACCAGGTAGCTCTGGAAAGTTGTCACTGTTTAACTTCTGGTAGAGAATGATTCATGATAATTGTTCGCATTTGACATTTAAGGACTACAACTCTCCGATTTACATCAATTATATTGGGGTAGCAGCAAAAGGCTCTTGGGTGTATATTTAAAAACCATAGCCTTGTCTATCTGCATAACTAGATAGTATACTTTAGGAGGTTTGAGTTGGTGTTTAAAGCTGGTGGTAGAGCAGTGGTTGGCACTGTCTCAGATCAAGAAGGTTCTTGGTTTGAACCCGCTGTCTGAATGGTGCCTTTCTGTGTGGAGCTTGCATGTTCCCTGTGCTGGTGTAGCTATTTCCCACAGTCTAAAAGACATGCACAGTCTTAAGACATGCAGGTTAGGTTAATTAGTGACTCTTAATTGCAGGTAGTTATTAGTGTGAATGGTTGTCTGTCTCTATGTGTCAGGCACGAGACTGTCTAGGATGTGCCCTTTCTTACATAAGCACTACCAGGTATAGCTAATGGAAGACTGATTAATTTTGAACCTGATTCTGTTGCAGTCCAGTGTGCTATCTCTTGGGCTCCCTGAGAATACTGGAAAATGCAAACTTAAGCAAAAGCAAACAGACAGAGAGGAGCTAGAGGTTTAAATTAATACATGTGTAGTTAGTGCAATGCAATTTTTGCATATCATGGCTGGATAGGGAGAAGAGACTGATCCTTTGAGTGCTTAAGGAAAGATGGCATGGTTACGTGTGGCTTTGGCATCTGAAAGGAATACTTAAAACCTTTGCCTTAAGTACACTCACAGAAGCTCACAGATGGGGACACACACTTAACAAATCTCAACAATCCTATTTAACTCCTATTGGGAGGTGAGTCTAAAGGTGAGGTGAGACAAAAACAAAATATCGTTTACATGCAAGCATAAAAGTAAAAGCAACACAAATTTCTCCCAGCAACCCTCTGAACGTTCACCTGCATGCAGCTCGGAGAAATAAAAGCATAAGCATTTAGTCGGCATTGATTTATGGTGGCTTGTATAATCAAACACAAATAGAAATGTTGTCATAGTCTGGCTGAAAACACAGCTATCTTTTCTCTTAAGCATGATAAGCTATTAGATGTGATGCTGCGTGCCTCCCTGCTTTTGCAAGTACATGGGGAATAGGTTTTATATTTGTGTTTTTGTACAGTCTCCCAACAGCAATTTGACCTTTGTATTTCCCTGCCACTCCATTGTGTGTGTCCTCCCGTAAAATGAATACAGTAAGTCAGTACTTAGGGCTCCACACCGTATGGCATCATTTATTAACTTTCATGTGTATGGATCATTTTTGTTTAGTGGCAGTTGTACTGGTAAAAACACTGCGACTTAAGCAAACGGCTGAGAGGAAGCTAATTAACTGTTCATTAGGCACAGGTGAGCACACATACACACTCACAAACATGCAAGTTCTCTGTCTTGCTATCACTTTACACAAGACAATAACAATGAACCAAACCAGTACTGCTTCAGTCTCTTTGTTCTCTCAAAGAGCTGATGAGGCAAGACCACTGAACTTATAATTCCTCCTGAGTGCAAAACTCTATAAAACTAGGTAAACCCATTCTCCCATGCTGTCTGCCTCAAGTGTCCGATTTGGCTCAATAGACAGTAAGACAGCTGTGCATGGGCTCAAGTATTAAAAAGATCCTGCTGGTGAAGCTATCATGTAATGGCCCTTTAATCCAGATCCCTGGTCTATACTCTTCTCCATCATTTACTTACTGCTTTTGCGACTTATCCCTGCACTGGGATTTTAACTACTTGGCCAAACTGCAAACAGCAACGATCTATAGTTCAATAGATCATAGACCATTGAGGTTCAATTTTGGATTCATTTTAGAAATAGGTTGGAAGCTACTACTGTGGTGTATAGCCGGCTGGGATTCTCATTTGCAGCTTGGACACTGAATTACAATTCTTCCTCGGTTTTAATTGAAAGCATCTTTGGCTTTGTGGGATATGCAGAGTTTTGGCTAGAGCCGGAGCAGAAAAGCTGGCAAAGCTTAGCTCTCTTTGGATTAATATCTCCAACACCTGTCTTTGGGGAAATTAATGGGTGTTACTGTTAGCAGCTTTCTTTCTTCCTCAAACCTTTTCTGCTGATTTCTTACTTTCTTGACCCCTTCTGCCAGCTCCTTTTCCCTCTCTCTGTTGTCCCTCCCATACTTTCCCTCTGTAGATTAATTGCTCAGTGATACCGTATGTTAAGGAGTGCTGTGAGTTTCCCTACCCAGCTGTATGAAAGTGCAAGAGTCAGCAGGATTTAGCTGCTTGGTCCTCACTTGCCACTTCTTATGCACTCCCTCTTCTCTGTTACAATTCTCCTTCAAGGCTCCTCCTCTTGTCCTTTACCCTTCTCACTCCTCTGCCTGCTTTCACTGCAGGTGGGACCAAGTCATTGTTTTGCAAGTCACAAGTTAGTCTCAAGTCTTTGCCGTCAAGTCCCGAGTCAAGTCCCGAGTCAAGACAGGCAAGTCCCGAGTCAAGTCACAAGTCAAGGCCGACAAGTCTCAAGTCGAGTCCCAAGTCCTACCGTTTGAGTTTCGAGTCCTTTCGAGTCCTTTCAACAACAGAGAAATAATATTTAAGATTTGTATTTATTAAGCCTTTTTTTGGAAGAACATTGTTCAAACACTCATTTCAAAAGTGTAAGCTTAACCTTTTCAAGCATGTCACCACTTTATAAAAGATATCCTCACTCTCAAAATTAAAATAAAATAAAATAAATAATCTACATGTAATACATTCATGCCTCTATCAGTTCAGGTTGCTCCCTTGACAAACAATTGGCATGCATCCATAGAGAGACTGGTGTGTGTGTGTGTGTGTGTGTGAGAGTGTGAGAGAGAGAAAGAGAGAGATAGTGTGTGTGTGTGTGTGTGTGTGTGTGTGTGTGTGTGTGTGTGTGTGTGTGTGTGTGTGTGTGTGTGTGTGTGTGTGTGTGTGTGTGTGCGTGTGCGTGCGAGAGAGTGTGAGAAAGATTGTGTGTGTGTGTCTGTGTGTGAGAGAGAGATTGGGGACTGGATTGGAAGTGTCATGAACATGACAATGAACAGAGTTGTGCTTTTCTATGTCAGGGCCCTATGCTGCATTGCATTTGCAAAAGATCAAATTGGCCAAAAGTCTGTCAGACATTTGTGCACGATGGGGACGAAGTATGATGCCACCATGGCTGAAAACTCGCTCCACTGGAGCACTAGAGGCAGGCACTGCCAACACTCGATGGCCACTCGGAAGAGTGAAGGAAGAGTCTTCATGTTCAGTGCCCAGAACAAAAGGGCGTTCTGTCCATCGGCTAGGTCTAGGTAGTGACTTAGCTGTAGTGCTGGAGAGGTCCCAACATCCTTCTTCTGTCTCTTATGATATGCAGCAAACAGCCCTTCTCCTTCTCCAAGGTCCTCTTGCTCTTCTTCATCAACCAGAAGCACAGGTTGCTCAGTCTCTGCAGCATCTTGTAGGATCAATTCTGGAAAAACATTTAGCAACAGCAGAAACAAAATAGCCCTTATTACCATTGGTGTTGATGATACAGCGTTGGACTGAAAAATGCAATTATTGATGCTGTCAATAATTGCTGATCAGACTATGAGGAAAAAAGTTGCATTGAAGTCAATAGTATTTATTACCTTTAACTCGTTGTGCCACCTCTGCCTTGATGTCACGATTGACCAGCACATGAGGCTCCACCCACAGCAGAGAAAAGGCTGGATCCAAGGCGGCTTTGAGGTAGACTGGGTCTGAAAAGGGGGCAGTGATCCCATCTTGAGTCCTGGCCATTTTCACGTTAATGAATATCCCAAGAAATCTTTTGTTCAGGGATGCCTGGAGAATTCTGACCAGGCCGCTCAGGAAACGAACTTGAGTCTTCAGCTTCTCAAGGTGGTGATTGAGGGACAAGACGGATGGAACAACTGCACTGATTGTGACAACCTTCTCTCCCTGTGTCAGATCAGTTGCTTCTCCAAACGGTTTCAAAATCTCCACCAACTCCTTCAACAGATTCCACTCTCGTGGCGTGAATGACAACTCCTTATGCCCAGCCTTTTCTAGAACGGCACAGAGCCTTAGATGATCACAATGGAGAACTGCCTTTACTTGCCTCAGTGTTGAGTTCCATCTTGTGTTGACTGCAGCAGGGATGCCTTTCTGTTCCCCAAATTCACTATCAAACACATCTTTGAATGTTGTGCTTGTGTGCAGCAGTGAGCTAAGTTTTGATAACTTGGAAAGAGAAGGACATGCCACTTTTGTTTCTTTCAAACCGTCTCCCACCACCAGCTGAAGTGTATGTGCAAAACACTGCAGGCGCTGTTTCTTTGCCATAGCAGCATCTACCGTTTGCTGTTCTTCCAGGGTTAAGTCACACCAGAGGTCAGGGTCATCAAGAAGATCTCCGTCATCATCCTCTTGTTCACTGGGGAAGCACACAGTGAATGCCTTTCGCATGTTAGCAGCATTGTCACTTATAATGTAGTCCAATTTATCTTTGATGCTGTATTCATCGCATATTGCCTCAAATTGGTCACAGATTCGTTCAGCTGTGTGGGAGCCTTTAAAGCGATTGCAGGCCAAGAGATTTGTCTTTAGCTGTATCCTCTCTGTCTCTCTCTCTATCCAGTGGACAGTGATACCAAGGAATCCCCTCATCTTTCGGTCAGACCAAATGTCCACAGTGACTGAAACATGCTCAGTGTTGCTCAATTGAGTTTTCAATCTTGAACGTCTCTCCCCAGCGAGGCTCTCTGTTTTTGATGTCAATGTTCTGCGACACACTGGGCTGTACTTACTGTCAACTACTGTCAGAAAGTGCCGAAAACTCTTGTTTTCCACAATAGACAGGGGAAGGTTGCAATCAATAATCAAGTCGGACAGTATTGCATTAGTAATAGCTTTCTGCTGTGGATGACTCATGCTGTAATGACCTGGACGACTGTCCATGAATTGTGAGATTGAAGGCTGTTGTGGTTCATCTATGATGCTTTTATTCTTCTGGTATTCTTCAAATCTGAAACAGGTAAGCATATCAAACAGATGTCAGAAAATGCTAACATTGTGTTAATATTCTTTTTTGGGGTTAATATTAATTGTATTGTATACTTTTAGAGTGTGTGTTTTAACATTTCATTGATAAAATACATTTCATTTGCAGTGTCCCCTTACTTATTAATAATATTTTGACTGCTGTACCTTGCCATCAAACAGCCTTTTCCAACAGGAAACTGATGTATGCTTGTTAATTCACTCTCTCCAATACACCAGATTCCATTGGCAAAAATTGCCATTTCTATCAATGGAATCTGGTGTGCACATACAATCTCGCTTAAAAAAAAATCCTAAACTATCCAGTCTCAAGCTTTTGGTTAATTTAGAATCACCCCGTGCTTCTGGTGCAGACATTCATAAAGCGGTCCGAGTTAAATCAACCCTAAACGTTCGTTTTCAAAGATGTGCAACTCACCGAGTGGTGATCCACATTTTTATGTCAAACACTCTAGCACTAGCAGCTATTTCATCCATGACAACCCAGAAATGGGGGCGTGCAAACGAGTGAACTTATACATACATACATGAACCCACAGGAGATACAGTTTACCATGAACCCACAGGAGATACGGTTTACCATGTTTGTAAAGTCAAGGTGACGTTAACAGTGAGTTTACAGTCTCATTGATATGTAGCTACCTAGCAATTAAGTTAGCCAACAAGCTAGTGTTGGCTTTGATTCAAAACTTACCGTTCTTTGTGTAACTTCAAATGTCGGACGAAGTTCGACGTTGTCGCGTCTCCGTCTGTTATCTTGCTCCCGCAGGTTTTACATACAGCAATTCTTTTTTTGTTTATCACTTCATAATTTTTGTACCCAAAAGAAACTACCTTTGGTATCATTTTTGCCTACTGGCGCGCGGGTGTGTGTCATGCATGTATCATATAGAAACAACGTGGATCTAATTTGATTGGATGTCGTGCCGCACACAGGTCACGTGCAAAGGGAGATAGAGCGGTCAGTGTCGTGTAAACATACATTTTAATCTTTAGGTTCGAGGAAAGTAGCAAGTCTTTTCAAGTCAAAAGGGTCAAGTCCAAGTGAAGTCACAAGTCACTGATGTTAAAGTCCAAGTCGAGTTGCAAGTCTTTTTAGATTTAGTCAAGTCGAGTCTAAAGTCATCAAATTCATGACTCGAGTCTGACTCAACTCTGATTATTAGTGACCATTACCAGCAGAAAAAGTATATCAAAACATGGGCAGCCACGACCTTTCTAGGAGCAGATTCTCATGATGTAGGACACTTAAACATACCCCCCCTCCCAACAAAACAACACACATTTGTTCACATCACAAAAAAAACAGTTCAGAACTGGGGACTGGAGATGGAAATTTGGTTTTAACTATAACTCTATATAATGCATCACTTTTTAAGTATTTAAATTGATGTTCTTAATATGTGGTCTCTGTTAAATAAACTTACGTAATGAACAAATTAATAAATGAACTCTAATTTGTTTATGCTGGTATGAAGACTGTCAATTGAACCTTGGTACGGACAAAACAACCGTTTTCTTGATACATCGGATAATGAAAACGAATTACAACAGATGTTTCTTGTTGTTTTTCCTACTTCTGTTTAAATTGGCAGTTCCTCATAAAAAAGCAAGTGAAACATAGTGACCACACAGTCACTTTACTTTACATAATATTATAGTGAAAGACACCTTGCTGTAACCTGTGCTTCGTTATTCATAACCTGAGGTCAAGTTGCAGTCTGTTCTGGTAAAGCTCCTAATCAGTTATTACTTGGTGAGCTCTTTGTGATGCCTGAGTGGATAAATAAACACATCAGGTTAAGTAAAGTGCTGCTACTTACTGTCAATCACCTGGATCTGATTTGTATCATATGTATCAATCATCAACAACCAGTGTCAACATTAACCATATCAAATATAAAAGGTAATGTATAACGCTCTTTTAAAACCTTTAACAACACTTCATGAAGGTGTGCTTTAGCTTCAATAGGTCAATTGTCCTCTTAACTGCTAGGGGAGTGGCTTACACATCTCAAGGATATATATACTCAGACCACACAAACCTTTCTCCAGTGTATTTTGACTCTGGAGGGATACTGAACTACTTGATTCTGCTAGGATAGACTAAGTATATGGTTTTCTGCTTTCTTAAAATTGATCTTAAACTGTACCAAGCCTGCTTAAAAAAGGGTTAGTGACTGATGCTGATTCTGTTGTTTCTACTGTTCTGATATGCTCT